>NC_089822.1:2715000-3067500 GCF_035046505.1 Tiliqua scincoides
CTGTTGCTTTTTGTTTTGTGAGCCTATTGGCCATCTGACCTTCTTCCCCCTTCTCTGTTTTCATCCTGCTTTGGTATGTAATGATGACCTGTCCTGTCCTGCAATGGTCTATGCATCCCTGATCCAAATCACTTTTCTCGCTCACAGGTTTGCAAAGATATTTGAGAAGGGGATGGGGTGTATCTGCTAAAGACTCAAAATTGCAGTGGTTGAGCTTCCAGGTGGCAGGAGGGAGGATTTAGGCAAACATTGCTGTGTTTCCAGGTGCTGTGTCCATTCCTCTCCATGCTCCTCTCCCCTGATCAGCACCCTCCCTCCTTTTCCTTTGACAACAAATGCTGTGGCTGTATTTAATTCAATTAAGAATGGAGAAACTGGGTCGTCGTATCCCCCACTTGGAGTTCCACTGGGATTACAACTGTCTTTAACTTGGGTGGTTGGGGAAACGAATGTGAATCTCACCATGCCAGCTGCTACCACAGCCCAGGATTCAGGTGGGCTGTAAAACTGTGCCTGACTTCCTGTTACTGCCTCTGAAAGGGTTCTGCTTTTCTCACCCACCTCCAGCAATTGCATTTTTTTTTAAAATGCACGTTTGTTTTTTTTCTGTTCTAGCTACCACAGACCTTTGTACAGCTGGCATCAGCCTTTTGAAGGATGAAGATGCCTCACTGGTAGGAGACTATTTTCTGTGGTGCTTGACTGGGACTGGCAGTCTTACATGAGGCTTACCCAGAAGTCCTCATCTAACTTTCGTGACCTCCTTCCTTGAAATGTATATCCTGTCTTTCCAGAAGCCTGCTTGAGGAGGATAGCAAAACTTAAAGCTGAATAATGCAAGGATCCTAAAGCAACCCACAATGATAAGAATAAAAATCTGATATGTCATTCTCTCATAAGGAGAGTGAAGTCCATTTGCCTGCTGTTGGTAATTGATGCTTCTGTGCCAGCAGCAGGTTGGCACATGAAGGGCAGTGCCTGTCTCCACATTGACACTGGTGCTTGACAGTTCCAAGCAGTTGTAGCAGAGTTGTGAAATGGACAGTGCTGCCTGGCCCTGCTCCCAACCTTTCCCCGTTGCCCTTTCATTGTCTTTCCTTTTGTGTCCTGTCTTCTTAGGTTCTGAACTCACAGGGAGGGGCAACTCAGTCAGATTTCTCTGCAGGGCTGAGTCTATATTAGACACCTTGCATGTAAGGGATGAGGAGGACTTCTTTTATATGGGTTCATTTTCCCACACCTGAGTGCCACCACCACCATTTTTGCAAGCAACATCCTTTGAAACATCAGCAGTGTGTTCTTCTCTTCTAGCCTACCCTGACTGACTTCCACAAAGCATTTCAGGTGGTCTTTGTGGACCCTTCTGGACTCATAAACCTCTGTGCGGACATGAGTGCTGCCACGTATAAACAGGTAAGGTGGTGATGGTTGATGTGGCTCCAGTGGAGCAAGCTCTGATTTACCGCCCTCCTAGGTGCAGGGGACTTCCATTTCCTTGATCAGTCTCCTGTATAGATGATTGCCTATAGCAATATGATGAACAGCTCTAGTTTAGAAACTGAACTGACTTGAATCTGCTAATGTAATTCAGTTCAGATATATTTGTAGTTGTATAATAAAAATTGGTCATTGAGCCACCTTGCCTAAAAGGAACAGTTGGAGTCAGTCCAGTAATAGTGTGAGGTACAGAGAAGGGCTGCTGAAATGATCAAATGGGGTTGAAAGCACCTTTCCTAGGAGGAAATCCTAAAACATTTGGATTTTAAAAATTTTATAGGTTTTTATTATAAAAAAGATTTTGGGGGCACTCATAATGGAAACGTATAAAATTTAGGAAGAATGTACTAAAGGTAGGAGCTGTCCAGCCCAGATCAGTTTACCTCATGCAGTAGTGGGCACCTCCTTGTTGGAGGTTTGCAAGCAAAGGCTGGACAGCCACCTGTCAGAGATGCTGCCACTGAGCAGGGGGTTGGACCTGATGACCTCTAAGGTGCCTTCTGTCTCTACCAGTCTGTGGGTAGGGTTTTGAACCTGGTTCCCATGTCCAATTGTGGTGCTGTTCACCTCTGTACTTTGGCTTATGGAAACGGAACAAGGAGGGGGAGGTGGCATTGTACTTCCCGCAGGATTTATAAGTACCTAGATAGCGGGGTGATCAGACCCTAAACAGACAGTTGGGTTCTTCCATAGATCCAGTTTGAAGCCAAGCACTCAATGGAGCTTCTGGATGACAAAACAGTGGATGGATTCCAGTTGCTGCTGATGACCCCGAAGCCTCTGCTCCGAGCCTTTGACCATGTGTTCCAGTAAGTTTTCCAACACTGAAAGTGCCCCCGCACGCATTTGATTCTTGCACAGAGGGGAGGAGTAGAGCATATTAGAAATGGGATCTGCTAGTACCCCTTTGTTTCCAATTGCAAGTCAATTCCTCTGTTCCTACTTGTATACTGACCTTCCTCTGCCCTTGAGACCATCTGTGTTCTCATAAGAACAACCCTACTGGATCAGGCCATAGGCCCATCTAGTCCAGCTTCCTGTATCTTACAGCAGTCCACCAAATGCCCCAGGGAGCACACCAGATAACAAGAGACCTGCATCCTGGTTCCCTCCCTTGCACCTGGCATTCTGACATAGCCCATTTCTAAAACAGTGTCCATTTCTCAGGGTGCTCTTACGATTTGGGAGGGGGGGAAGCGGCAAAATAAAGGGTTTTCCTGCTAATGACATGCTGTATGTGGAGCATTCTCCACAAGGAAGCCCCTCTGGCACCTCCACTGCTGGTCATTCTGGGGCAAGGTAAGCAGGCCTCTTCAAAGTTGATTGGTTTGCATCATTTTGAGTTCAAAACATGCAGAGCCTGGCAAAGAGGCTTCTTCAGTGACCTTGTTTCTCCCCTCAGCCTCAGGCATGTCTCTAAGCTACAGGCAGCCTGCAAGAAGATGCAGCTTCTGAATGAACTTGTGGACTGTGGTGGGAATTATGTGGCTGCATCTCTGCCATTCCTCATCGGCTTGCTGGAGCGAGGACTGGCCAAGAGGATCCTGCTGGTGGCACATGCACTCCCCCAGATCCCTCCGGTAAAAGCTCTGAGGATTTATGCCATCCTTGTTTACAGCTTTCAGTTAATTACTGGTGTCAGTGTTGATTGAAATAACCTTTTGAAAGCTCTAAGGGACCTGGACATTGGCATGTCTGAAGGGTATCTGTTCCCTTCTGCCTGTCCTCTCTGCTCTGAGTCTTAGGGTAATTGGAAGAGACTCTGTGGTAGATGCCTCTGTTAGCTGAAATTGAGGATCTTCTCCATGGTGGTATCCTCCTCCTAGTGGTCGCTCCCTTCAAGGTTATAGGAAAGGAGTGAAGACCTTCCTTTGTCTCTCTCTTTTCCCCACAAATGCATTTGTGGTTTGTGCTGGCAGCTACTGCAGGCCCAGATATTAAAATTCAGTTGGGGTTGTTGCTCATGTGTTCTCTTCCTTACTCTTTGGCTGATTTTTCATTTGTTGAGTGTCTAATATTGCACTGTTCGTTGGTTGAAAAGTGGGTTGAAAACATAAGCAAACCCTTGCTCCTAACTCAAGGCTGTTCTTTGGGGGAAGTGCTGTTTTAGTTGTAATACCATTCAAGATCCTTTTTTGGAGAGGTGATGCAGTGAACAAAACTGTTATTCCTGACTCCTGTTGTTCAACTCACCTGCTATTTGGAGCATTGTCACAAAGATTGGCTGGGCAGAACTACTGTGGTTGCAAAAAAATATGGACCACTGTAGAAATCCAGGTGCTTCAGAGATGTGAGGCAGCTGAGAAGGCGGAAGACATTTGATTTCTCTGTCCTAGGAATGTAAAGCTGTGAATGTCTAATTCTGGTTCTCATCCCAGAGTGGTATAGATTTGGGCAGATGAAAGACATTCCCATCTTCATGAAGCCCACAACTAGCTGCTGCAAGATGTGATAATGGTTCCAGGCACAAATGGCTCTGAAGAGGGATGGGGTAAACTCTGTCAGTGGCTGTTGGCCATGATGCCAACAGGGGCTGTGTGCTCCCTTTGGGTTCAGAGGCAGTCACCCTCTTAGGACTTCACAGCTGACTGCTGGCCTTGAAAACGGGTCTTGAGACAAGAGTCTTGCTTAGATTAAAGTGTGCACGTGTGAGAACCATTCCCTGAGAAGTGTCCCAGCCTGCAGGCAACTTGGGGTGGCATCCTTGGCAGGAAGACAAGTGGATGAGCCCTTTGCCTGTCTGCCTGCCATCCTCTCCAGTCTGCTGGACGTGCCAGTCCTCTTCTGACTTGTTCGGAGCAGTTTGGAAGAGGATCACAGCAGTGGCAGCCAAGGAGGAAGAAAAAAAAGCAAGCAGCCACAGCTCCAAATGTTCTCAGCTTCTCCCCATGTACTGGGCGCTTATAGAGCACCAAGTAGGCAGGGACAGGCAATTTGGAGCCCACCCTCTATTCCCTGGACTTGCAAAAACCACACCTCTGCAATGATCCTCGGTGGGGGTGGGCTGCTTCCCAGCATCTCCTGCTGCCATTCACTGTGAATAGAAGGCTTGGCTTGTGTAAGTGAAGAGGGTGGGGCGCACCTACCTGCCTGCCATGGGGGGGATGCACATGTGCACACCCAGAGGCAGCAGTGAGTGGGCCATTTTGATGGTGCTGGAGCACATGCTGCCCCTGCATAAGAAGAATAAAAATGGTGCTGTAGCTGTTGGACAAGCCTAGCCAAATGTTACATTCATCTTCTGAGGCCCTTCTCTGAGTCGCCAGTGCCTTCACCTTCCAAAGTTAGGCAGGCAGTAACCGAGGAAGGTACTTCTGAGAAGACGCCCTATGTCTGGAATACCCTTTCCAAGGAGAACTACCCAGTGCTGAGTTTGATATTCTTCTGCACCAGACAAAAGGCCTTTTTATGTGCCCAGATCTTCCAATGTGTCAGGTTGTTTTAACTTGTTGTGTTAAATTGTTGTAGCTTCTTATTGCTTTGTTTTATTTATTACTGTAATAGTATTTTGAGTCTTCCACTTTTGTGTGTCAGTCTGTTCGTGTTCAGAGAGCTGCATAAGTTTTGATTAAAAAAAAATTAAAATAAATTTAACGTAGGAAAGACTGTTGTTGTCTGTGGGCATCTGTAATTGTTTTCCAGGATGGTTCCGCTAATTTTGCTCCTTCCATCTTTCTTTTTCCCCAGTGGCCAATAAACAGCGATCCCCTGAAGCACAAGGATATTGGGTCCTTATCATTTGGGCTTTTGTTGAGTTCTGATTTTGCTAGCAGTGTCTTGGAAAGGGGACCTGAAGCAGATAGACCTGAGGTGAGACCTTAGAGGTGCCCTGACGCTTTCTACTGAGCATACATGAGGTTTGCTACCAACTCTGAACTTCCTTCTTATTTGCAGAGTCCACTGAAGGTGGGCACTTTCATTGATTTTTGTGAATCTTCCACAGAGCACAGTCAGTGGAGAACTTCTGTTTTCTTGGCTGGATGCTGTATGCCTATAAAATATCAGATTTTGCTGACCTATTCAATGCCCCTTTCTGCTTCCTTGCTGAAATTGGAAATGCTTAATTTTCAAAGTGAAACCTCAAAGATCTTGTCATACTTTTGTTTTTGCATCCCTTAGAAATGGGATTAGAATCAGCTGTGATGATAGCATTCTCATTCTCAGTGTTGTTTTTTTTTTAATTCTGCTTTTATTCAGATTTAATGGTTTCAAAAGCAAAGGTTTATGACATTCAGATTATTATCCCTTTTGGAAGAGGGAACATCTTGCACAAGAGTTACATTTTAGAGTTGGCACGTAAAGCTAAAAACTTATATAGTCAAAATTGCCTGTTTATCATGTGCAAGGTATGTACCAGTTACATTTTATTTTTTCCCCCATGTAGACCACTTTGAACCTTTTTGTTGAAATTAGTATATATTTCTTTGTAATTTGTTCATTTAGAATACTTTTATCCTTCCTTTTAACTCGTGTCTGCAGATACAATGAAATCTTTTTCTCCCCCTCGTGTGGCAGGGTGTGTCTGTGGCCGCAGTGAGGGGAGAGGGACACAGTCCAAGCTTTTAAAGTGACACCAGCAAGCAGAGATCTCTGTATGCACTGGGGAAGGATGTGTCTGCCCCAGAGAATCTTCAGTTCCGCTTTCTTGGTGTCTGTCCCTGCAGGCAGTGGAGTTCTTGCAGTTCTGGGGGGAGCGATCGGAGCTGAGGCGTTTTCAAGATGGCGGTATCTGTGAGGCTGTTTTGTGGGATGCATCATACATGAGCCAGAAGCGCCTCATTCCACAGCAGATCATTTGTCACCTCTTGAAATTGTGAGTAGCAGGTGGTTGGGGATCAAATTGAAGGGAATGTGGAGGCAGGGCAGGCAGTGGTCCTGCTTCCTACTGGATGAAGTTGAGGACAAGGTGGTGCCATTTCAGTCACTGCATCCAGGTGATGGAAGGCACAGCCTTGATAGCAGTGACCCAGGGAGAACATCCCTGCCATGGTCATCACCAGTTGTTGAGTTGACTTGCCTTCTCTGGAGGCAAACTAAAGTGCTGGCTGTTGTTCAGTGACAGAGAGATGGAGCAGACCGTTATAAAAACCTGAGCTCTGTGTGTGTGTGGGGGGGACGGGACAGGGTCAGGGGGAAGAGATGCATCTTTCTTGGCTTGGGGAAGTTTAGAACTTGACAATTTGGCCACCTAAGCTCCAACAAAAGGAAAGTACTTTTTAACATGGCAGAGCAGTTGTTGAGGTCATGCTCTTCCAGAAGACCAGGTGATGGTTTTGAAAAATAATTATTTATTGACTTTTATTTAGCAGAGTTGTATTCTGCTTTTCCACTATTTCAGTCTTCAAGATGGCTTTAAAGTGTTCAGATATAGTTCTTTTAAGTTTAATCAGAGACGGTTTTCTGTGTGAAGCTCTTGGAGCCTAAAAGGAAGTAAGAGCTGCCTTGTTCCACACAGGACCTGCCAGTGACCAAGTATTCTCTGGCATTTCTCCCCAGCGGGGCAAGAGCACCCCTGACCAGTTTGAAAGTGTGTTAGAAAAAACATGAAGGCACATGATAATGTCAAGAGTTCTTCCCATGGAAGCAGGCTCAGTGACACTGGGATCCTCCCAGGAGAGATTTGATGAAACTGCCCTCCTCCCTTCAGTGGCAGTTTTTTCAGTCTTTATAGTGAGGTAGAGAGCAAGACTTCCTGGAAGACTCGCTCTAAACCCCCCCCCCCCCATCCATCAGAAAGTGGAGCTGATGTCTGGGGCAGGAGATCAAATTTGAATTAAACAAAGAGGTGAAGAAGTCTGTTCTCTGGGCCTTGATAATTAAATGAAACCTCAGTTTTTCTGAAGCAGTCTCTTTCTGGGCACCAGATGTTGAGGACAAGAACCCAAATGGCTAACAGCTTCATGCCCTGAGTGTGAGCTTCCTAGGAGCATCTGGCTGGCTGCTGTTGGCAGAATAAATGCTGGACTGGCATTGTGCCTGGTGTCATGCTTTTGATGATGCCTTAAAAGGGTCAAAAACTGTTAAAAGAGGTGGTGGTGTTTATTCTAAGAAAAGAATATGTTTCTAGTTTATCAGTTCCTCTTGCTCTTTCTTTCTGTGTCCCTGCAGACACATGGACATTCCAGAATCTTCCATCTGTTACACAGGCACTCTCCTGGAGTCCGTGATCAAACTGGGCCGTGAGGTAAGAAATTCCCACCCACTTCCTTCCCTTCTTTAAATTCCTGGGGATGTGGATATTTCATTATGTTTGAGAGGAAGAAAGAAGTGTGCTGTGCCCAGAGGTATGAATGACACGTGTCCCTCACAGCATGGGAAAGGACTTCTGAGCCACCAGGTCTTGTCTTTACCTGTGCCAGTGTCCATGCGAGGTGTCTGTGTTTTTTGAACGCTTCCAAGGAAGGCACAGATTGCTTTGTTGTTTGACAACTGGAAAATGCTCCTTAATATTTCATGTGTCTCTATCTTCTACAGTTGAATTCCGCTGTTTCTTTTCCTACATCCTGGGGGAAACACCCTTGTCTCCCCACTCTTATTCTAATTTAGGCTAGATCTGGCAGTTGATTTTGCCTTTCCAACCCATCATCATCATCCTGGAAGGCAAGGCCCTCAGACTGTGCGAGACCTTACCGTGTATGCGCTTCCGCCTCCCTCTTGGATCTCCAGGGACCTAGCCAGGCATAGTAGAAACATCGCACCCCCCCCCCCCCAAGCATTGCTAAGATTCACCTCAGCCTCTGGAGCAGCCATTTTCAACCTTTTTCAGCTCGTGGCAAACTGACAAGGCACAAAAGTTGTCAAGGCACACTACTACTTTATTATGTACTTTATTAGTTTAATTTATTAATTTAATTAATTAATTAAATTAATTAATATAACTAAGGGCACAAGCCTAACCAGGTCTCCTCAGAAGTAAGTCCTATTTTGTTCAATGGGCTTACTCTCAGGAAAGTGTGGTTAGGATTGCAGCCTTAGATCATTACATGACAATGAAAGAAATTCCCAAGAAGCTTGGAGGGGGAGGTGTATGTGGTTTCTGTTCAAACTGTTATCAGTTGATATGCTCTGATATGCCAGGAGGTGTTGGCAAAAAAAGATGAGACTGAGCATACTGGAGGGACAGTGAGGAGATGCGTCTGAAACAAGTGCAGGATTCACTGGGGTGGGGCAGAGGGAGAGAGAGAGAATGGGAGGCAAGTGACTCTGGACTTTGGAAGGTTGGGAAAAGGGAGGGATGGGGAAGGGCAGTAAGAGGGGTTTACTGCAATTATGATGGGGGGATGTGTGTGCAGGAGGTGGGGTGAGAAGAAAAGCATCACTTGCCTGATCATTTATTCAAGAAAGAGTGTGACCACGCCTCTGTACGTCTACTCAGAAGTAAGCCCCTTTATAGTCAATGGGGCTTACTCCTAGGTAAATGTAGATTGGATTGTGGCCCAGCGCCTTTCCTTCCAAAGCCTTGCCACGGGAGGCAATGCAGGCAGGATCACTTTGGGGCATTGCTGGCAAAGGGTCTCCTGGATCCTTTCCAGGCAGCTGCTTCTGGCTGCTACCTGCTTCCACCTTCAGTCTCACTCCCTTCTCGCTCTCGCCGCTCCCTCCATGTTCCGCCCGCTCTTCCAGGCTTCTCAAGCTGCCTGGCTGGCTACCCAATCAGCACGCAGAGCAGGCACCAGCAACAGCAGGAGCATCCAAGCCCCTGCCCCTTTTTCTCCTGCTGCTGCGCGAGGCTGCAAGCCGCTGCTTCTCCTGTGCGCGCAGCAGCAGCTGCTGCTGCTGCCTGACTCCTTGGCCCTGCGGCACACCTGAGGCAGCCTCATGGCACACCAGTATGCCGTGGCACAGCGGTTGAAAACCGCTGCTCTAGAGCAAGGTTTTTTTACTATTACAGACCCCCAGTGGATTGCCCGATATGTCCCCATACCCCCTTTGCCAGAATGTCAAAATCATCATCACTACCATAAAGTACCTGTATGACTTAAAAAGATATCAATATACAAATCTGTGTATGAAAAATCTTTGTATAAGGTTGGACCTGTAGTTAAAAATTGGTTGATTATTTTTTAAGTTATTGAGAGATTCAGTACAGTACCCCTATCATTTGATTCCTGTGCCCCGGTTAAGAATTCCTGCTCTAGAGTTTCTGGAGGGCAGTGATGGTAACACTCCAAAACTGTTCAGAATGAGACTACCCTCAACTTTTGCTGTAAGCATTGCTTCCAGTTTCCTGGGTGATCCTGCTTGACACTTGTCCCTGCTGAATTCGCCATGGGGTTTGTTTGTTTTCCACTCCTAGACCTTTTCAACTTTCTTTGGAGAACTTTCAGGGTTGAACAGTAAGACTGATGCAGGAGCAGAAGGCAAATTCCATCGTGTCAATTTTCAATACAGTTCGTTTTTCTCCTCATACCTTCCTGCCATTTATTCAGGTTATCCAAGTAGCTCCAGAGAGAGCCAGGGTGTTATAGTGGTTTGGGAGGTGGACAGACCTGGAAGATCCAGGTTCAAATCCTCCCTCAGCCATGAAGCTTCCTGCGTGAACTTGGGCCAGTCACTTTCTCTCAGCCTCACCTACCTCACAGGGTTGTTGTGAGGACAAAACAAGGGGAGCAGCTGTATACACTGCCCTGAGCTCTTTGGAGGAACTGTGGTATAAAAATGTGAATAAATAAATAAAATAAATAGCTCCAAAATTCTTGCAATATGTTAAACAAAAAAAAACCACAAATGGAAGTGACAACTATTTTAAGCAAATGGTATCTGAAGTGACTGCAGTACTTCAGAAGAGATCTCTCCAGAGGCACTAAGACTTCACACATCTCACTCTCCTGCAAGGACAATGGATATTTGTGTCAGTCTTGAAAGTCTGGGATTTGCCTCCATTTACTTAATATTACTGAGTTGGCCTAGAGGTGGCAGCCTTAATCTGTATAATTTTTCACAGTATGTGTTCCAAACTGTTCTGAGCTGTTCTGAGCTGAGGGTTGAGTGGCAATAGAGCTGTGGCAGTCTGCCTTTCACCTAAAACCCTGTCATGCAGTGATGTAGCTAAGGGGGTACAGGGGGTAGCAGTTGCACCAGGCATTAAGCTTTAGGGGGGCAACAAGCTGAGCTTGATGCGAGTGACCAAAATTGTGAAAATCTTGGTATGTATGAATAATATCATGTTATATATCATTGGAAAGGTAGTTTAATGCAGAATGCAGTGAAACAAACTGCACTGGAATATCTGTATTCTATCAAACGTTCTGGCCAATTAAGCAGAAAATGAAAACACAATTGCCTTATGGAACAAAAAGTGGAATTCTTTAACTCAAAACTGACTTATGAGACTGTTCTGAGAGCCAGTGAGATGTTATTATGATACAGCATGAAACCAATAAGGTGTAAATATGAATCAGCTCTCATTTCCATGTATCATAATACAGTTACCCCTGCTAACAGGGTAAAAGGCACTTTTTCAAGTGGTGCCCCTCTTATATTTAGCAAGGGGAAAATAACCTTTCCTCTTCACCCCAGCACAGTGTCTCAAACCTATCAGGGGCACACTTTTTACTTAATTTGATTTTGTCTGGGTGGGGCTACAAATCTTTAATGCCAGGTAGCAGATAGATGCCTTAGCTATGTCATTGACTGGGGGGAGGCAGCAGAGCAATTAGGTGGCAAGCTGGTGGGGGAGGAGGTGGGTTCCTTCTCATTTTTTAAAAAGCCCGGGTGTGACGTCACTTCTGATTGTGACATCACTTCCGGGGCAACATTTTGAGCTTGGCACGGGCTGCATGATCATTAGCTTCGCCACTGCTGTCATGTCTTGATCTTTCCATCTGTGTCATCCCTTTCTGTGTGCATTATACATTGTCTGACTCCATCCATTTCTGGGCACTGTCTATGAAAACAGTTGCCTTTTCCTCCGTTCTCTTCCAGCTATCTAGTTCTCCCTGCCCCCTTCCCCATGTTCTATAGCTTACACATATTTAAATAAACTAAATAAAAAATTAATTGTATTAGGCTTTTATCCTACCCTTCCTTCCAGTGCTCCGGGCTGCATACCCACCTTCCCCCATCTTTGTACTTACGACAACAACCCTGTGAGGTAGTTTAGGCTGAGAGCTAATAACAGACCCAGGATGACTCAAGAAGCTCCATGGCAAAGTGGGAAGTTGAACCTGGGTCTCCCTATTCCTATTCCTCCCTATTCAGAGTATACCTACTCTGATACACAGGCCGCTATGCTTCACTGGCTCTCATCAACTCTTGAGAAGCGTGCAAAGAAATGTGGATTTTCTTGCTGGAGAGTTTTGAATATTCTACTCAGGTCAGGAGACATCTGGGCCTTACTTGCAACAATGTGCTTTCTGACTTCATTTTCCCCTCCATTTTTTTACCCCATCATGCAATAGCCTTTATTGAGAAGCCTGGGAATTTGCCTTCTTCCTTTGTTAAAATCCTTCTGGGGAAGGTTGTTCATATTATCTGTGGTTCTGAATTTGGGGCTCAGAAAATCTGGGTGATCTGGAGGTCATCTGCATTATAGAAAACGGCCTTGAACCTCCCTGAAGGAGTGCCATTTGTTCTGTTGAGGCCTGAGCCTGGCTTCCCTTTCACTACCGCACCAATACGACAGGTTCTACTCATTTATTGAATAAAGTGTAATTGGATGGCAACAATTAGTCTTCCTGGAAAGCATGTGCTTGGACAAACAGCACCTGACAAGTGGCATAATGGGATAGGTGCAGTGTGAAAATCCGTTATATACTTGAGAGATGCCTGTGATTAGTCTGGCACATTTAGAACCTGTTGCTTATCAGGAAGGTGGTTGGAGGCACAGCTGGTTCTGTGGGCTCCCGTCCTGATATGCAGACTATTCGGAATTCCCACTTTTCCTAATGGTTAGCAGGTTATTGATTGTGTTCAACAAGTGTGTTTGCAAGATTTTCCATTCTGTCAGCTCCAAAAAGCCTTTCTACAATTGAGGTTTCAAACTTTGCTTTCAGTTTCCTGCAATGGATAATGCCTGCGTTCTGGCTGATCAGTACTTTTGTACTTGTCCCCAGGGGGAATGGGAAAGATCTGTCTCAAGCATTTTACACTGTTTTTTGTAGCTTAGGTAAACGAAAGGAAAGTTTCCAGTCTTTGGTGCAGCCAGGTGGGATGGCAGCTAATTGAGACTATTGTAGGAGGGGAGGAGTGAAGTGATGCTTGGTCCCAGCCAGGCTGATGGAGGTGGCCTCCGTTTCACCTCTCATTCTGCTGTAGCCAGGTGGGATCATGGCTGTGTTTCATTTTAACCTGTGCTTTTGATTTTAAAATATTTTATTGCAATATTGTGTGTGTGTGTGTGTGTGTGTGTGTGTGCTAAACATATCCCACACTGTTCTGGGTGTCATATTCATGGAAGAGAATGGGGTATATAGAACTTGAAATAAACAAAAATAAACCCTTTAGTGGTCTTTCTCACTTTCATGATATCTTCCATGATATCCTTTTTTGAAACAGCGACCATCTTCAGAGGCTGATGCCGGCTTTGTGTGCCGTTAAATCTTATCCACCTGTTTTTCTCACCCTTCTGCAGCCAGCAGGTACTGGTGAGGAGGCTATGGTGGGTGTGGTCCGTTCGTATGACGACCTCAGCCGCAAGCTGTGGAACCTGGAGGGGCTGCCGCTGGCAGTGACAGCTGTTCAGGGAACCCACCCAGCGCTTCGATACACAGATGTGAGTCTGGGCCCAAGGGAGTGGAGGAGGAGGAGAGAGCACATTGGCTGTCCTCGGAGAAGAGTCTTTCTGGGCCTCTTGTCACAGAGCACTACCATGGCAGTGCTTCCAGAGTTATTTCTGTGAAAGGCAAATGTGGAAAAATTGTTGAGCAGTATCTCCTGCATTACACAAAGTTCTAGGAATGACCTAACAGCCATTTGTGAACATGCACAGCTGCCTCCTGTCGAGCCCGGTATTGTCTACTGTGGCTGGGCTCTCCAGCATCTAAGGCAGAGAGAGGCCTTTTTCAGAACTGCATGTGCCCCACCATTGAGTTACTGCTCCTCTCCTTGTTGAATAGGTGCAGGGTCTTCCTTCAGAAGAATAGGTTTGTCTGCAGTCATGCCTGAGTGGGAATTGTGCCTCTGGCTATCAGAGGAAATGACCTCTCCAGAATGAACCAAGTTGCCAAAGCCTGAACTCTGAGTCTCTATTTTTAGCTTTTTTAATTTTATCCTCCTTATGTGGATGTTATATATTTTCATAAGGGCTATGGCCTAATCAAAAAAATCTTTGATTAATGATAAGCTTTTAATCATTGATTAAATCTGTGTACATGTCTCTATAAATAAGTTCTGAAGAAAAAGCAAGTTTTTCTTTTGTTTTAGGTGCCTGCACAAACATTGGACGCTTGTTTAATACAAGCACTTGCAAAAACCATAGGCAGCACCTCAGAGGAGGCATTTTCCTCCCTCTGGTTTGTGTGTGTGTGCTGGAGGTGCATCTTCTAAGATGGTGCCTGTGGTTTTTTCAAGCATTTGTATGAAAACTAATTGTTAAGAAAATATTGGAAAATGATAGTAAATGCAGTGCAATTCTTTGCATGCTTATTCATAAATAAGTCCCTTTTGAGTACAAGGGGATTTAACATGGTCCCTGCTTTCCTTCCTCCACTGATGTTTCTTTCTGATTCCTCCCCCCAGGTCTTCCCTCCAGTCCCCATGAAACCTGATTATGCATACCATGCCAGGATCAAGGACCAAGAGTTGCTGCTGCCCTTGCCAGAGAAGCCCTGCCCAGCTTATATGGCACCAATGAAAGGCAAGAATTGGAGCATTGTGATGGTGTTGGCTTGAAACAGGGAGTGTTGGAAGGGAGGGGGGAAAGCAGAATAATTAGCAAAAGCGCCCCCTTCCTGTGGTAAGAATATCCCACCACCCAGGCTAGTTGCTATCAATAAAACATACACAGGAACAGCGGCTAGTTAAGGTTTCATAAGAAATACTTTAGTGATAGTTCATAGTTGTTTGTATACATGCATCTTTTATTGAATCAGAGGCCCTACTACCTTGGAACGGGGAACTCTTGAAGCTGTTCCCTTTGTGTGGATAGGAATGGGAATGTGATAGGATGGGCCTGGTGGACATGGAGTGCTGCCAGAGTGCATCCTCCTCCTTCAGTGGTCTCTGGAAGGAAGAGAGGGTGTGAGAAGGAGGGGAGGAAGGAAATCATGTTAAGGATCTCACCTCCAGCAAGAAACATGGGGGAGGCAGGTAAAGAGGTCTCAGGTGACTGTTCATTACATCCAGAGTCCTGCAGACATTGTTGCATCCAAATTCCAACAAGGAGTAGGTGGGAGGAGATATCTGGGGTTATACTTGCTGCACCTTTCTTTTAGGAAACACCATTTTGTTTGCAAAGTTCTAGAGCAGGGGTCTCTAAACTTTTCAGCCGAAGGGCCACATCAAATATCTGACATGGTGTCGTGGACCAGAAAAAAAATTAAATATAAAATTTAAATAAATACATTAGAGATGGGACTTAGGTGAATGACTGGAATGAATGAATGGGCTAAAATGTCCAGGATTTCTCCAAGCACCAACACAACCCAAGAAATAAAATGCACACACTTAAATGGACCCCCATTCCCCCACCCCACAAGCACAACTCTGGTTGTGTTTGGTCAACTGGGCCAGAGGCTCTCAAGGGATCAGAGGCCGGCTGCGGGCCGGATAGAGGCTTTCCGCAGGCTGCATCTGGGCCCAGGCCAGGGTTTGGAGACCCCTGTTCTAGAGCAATGGGGAGGCAGGATGCCTGTTCTTCTAGGTTTCAGTTGTTGAGACCATTGTGTGTATGTGTGCATCTCCTTTGCATTATGATGGCTTCTGCAAGCTCTCTGGGGCTTTCCCCTTGGAGCTGGTGTCTGGGTCATTGCTTCAGACTAGGATAACGAACCCTGAAACAGGCTGGTATCCTCCTCATACCTTCAGGATAGCCCTGCTAAAATTGCCTCTAGGCATCTTGTCCATTCCTTTGCCGAGTCATTCAGGGCTCAGAAATAGAATCCTGTTGTCTGGCAATGATGATGTTTCTGACATTCCCCTGGGCCTGTCAGCTGCTGTTACCAATGGGCTTGATTTAGGGAATTAATCTCCCCTGGGGGCTGGGGAGAAGAATAGGCCCTCAGTTTGGCTGTACTTGTCATAAGAGGCAACTAAACAGCCACCAGGTAGATGGGACTCCTTAGCCTGGGAAGGCAGCTCATCTGAGAGAAGGAAAACTCTGATCCCAAACCTCCACTGCCTTGTGGCTACATCCAGTTATGGAAAAGGTTTAAGGAGTCAACCTTGAGGCAAAATCCAGAGCCAGAGTCCCTGAGGCAGTTCATGGCTGAACACAGTCACATTCTGGCAACTCCTGCGACGTCGCTGGAACCAACCGTATTGGCTCCTGCCTTTCCATTGGACCATTTCAGCGATGTGCAGAGGGGGGATTTGCTGCATGGGTAACAGCCTATCCTCCATACCTACTTTACCCAGGCTTCGCGCACTGGAGAGGACACTCTGTTCCAGAACCACCATTCAGAGCGCGATACCATAGTCTTCCGAGACTGAAGGATGCCAACATGGAATGTGTGGGTGGCTGACATGGTGTTGGTGGAACAGGAGGATGCACCCTTGACCATCCCTTAGAAATCCTATGAGTTTAGCAAGATCAGACAAGGTGTGGACTAGAGTCAGCAAAAACCAACAGTTTAGGAGACTGAGAAAAAAGCAGCCAAAGAGAGATGCAATTTATTAAAAAGGATTTTTAACAGAGTTCACAGGTAGCTATGACAGTTCTGCCAAGTGCATGATATTCTTACTGATAGCAAGCAAATGTGTTGGGTACACTGAAAGAAAATGAAGAATTTGTCAAATTTAGAGGAAAAAAAAGATTTAGAGGAAAACCTGCACTTTTACCCTGGTCCCTTAGCTAAGATGAGAAGGGAGAAGGTTGTAGAAAGGACAGAAAAGAGAAAAAGAACAAGTACAATTATAGCTACCTATACAAAAAGACTTGTAGAGGATCAGTGTTCCACGCAGTGTTGGCGACCCAGCCTGAGACACTGACCTACAATGCAAGTCCGTGCTTCAGGGGGATCACAAAATGCAACCTGGAGCTTCCTACTACTTGTGTGGGTAGGGGAAAATGTGTGTGTGAGTGATCCTATGTCCTGGGAAAGGGGCTTCTCAGTATGTAAGCTCCTTATTCATTGTGTTAACAGAGTACGAATGGTTCTTGTTTTAGTGTGTAAATGTTTCATCAAATACATACAGGTGTTTGAATACTTTTAGCTCCAGAGATGATTACAATCACACAATTGTGTGAATTCCTGGTCACATCCAGGGACTTTGAAATCTCACTTCTTCCCTCCCTGTATCCATGACAAGTTTAGGTGGCTTGTTGCAGCTGGGGACAAGAGAGAGTTTTAAGCTTTACCTAAATCTTGCAGGAAGCTCTGTTCAGAGTTGGTATTATTTTCTGCTGAGTTGTATAAGGGAGTCAAGAAAGTTTAAAAATGCGCTGGTGGTAACACTGCATTGCCCATGCTGCAGCAGGGCACTGCGGTGCTTTCATCTTTCCCACATTCATACATTGGCTGAGAGAAGATGTGGCTAATAACTGCAAAAACACAGAAACCAAAAAGCTGGAAGACTGGGGGGGGGCAGTGATCAGCATCACTCTTGGCTCCTCCTTTCAGTCCACTGAGGCAGAATCAATTATTCACAGTAAGCAAATGCGTGTAGATTGGCGTACTTGAGTTTACACTGTGGAGTTCATGTTAAAGGAGAGATAAACCTGGTGGCCAAGATATTGAGCTGCAAGCTGGGACTTCCCTGTTTTCATCTTGTCTCTCCCACAGATCCACTTAGTGGCCTTCTACAACCCACTTTCCCTCAACCGTCGCTCCTCAACTGCAATATGGGTGTAAAATGTAACACATCCCTATCTTACAAGATCATTGTAAGGACAGCATCACAATAGTACATGTGCCCAGCACTGTGCATGCTCAAAAGGCATTAGATAATACTAAAAAGTATTATATGTGCGAAAGAAAAGATTGTGGTCCTTATCCTCATCCTAGTTCTTCCCCACCCCACCATGAGAGGGTTGAACTGGCACCTCGTCCTTCCAAGCACAGCAATCTTGGGCAGGCTTGAGCTTCATCTATCTATGATGGACTGGCCATGGAACTCGAGGGTGGTGGTTCTACCAATGCCTTCTCCCTCTTGGAGGACTTGAGGCAGCTTACAACAGTCATGAAAAATGCAGTCTTTTTAAAAACCAACAATACAAAAATTTGCTAACAGTCAGCAGCAGTTCTGGAAAGGCTTGTGTGAGAGCCCTCTCTTGGGCCTCCAGCAGAAGAGCTCTCTTGTTTCCCTGTTGCTTGTTGCTCCTCCTTGTAACTCATCTTCCTTCCTGCTCCAGTGATTTGCCACATGGAGGGTAGCGGCCAGTGGCCTCAGGACAAGGAAGCCCTCCGGCGCATCAAGGCCGCCTTCCAGGTGCGGCTGGCGGAACTCCTGCACCAGCAGCACCACCTGCTATGCCGGCCTACCCCCACTCACACAGACGTCTATAAGGTACTGGTGTTGGAGTGGGAGGGCGGGCATGGAAGGAACACAAGAGCAACCCTGCAGGATCAGATGAAGGGCCCGTCTAGTTCAGCATCATTTCTCCTCCCCCCAGGAGTAAAATTAAGGGTGGAAGATCCAATTTAGCATGAAGCAGATTCAAAATATTTTCCCAGGACCTGGTTGGCTGTTGCTGCATGTCCCATCACCACTGGAAATGAGGCTGGTGGGTACTTGGGAGAGGAATTTCTCTGTGGTGCTGCCCAGCCTTTGGAACTCCTTCCCCTCTGGTGTCTTCCCTACTAAGTTTTAGAAAAGGGAGGTTACTCCTCTTGCCGTCAACATTGAATTGGGTGCTCTTCCCCAGATGGGATTGTTCTGCAGATCATTGCTACTTTGTGTCTGCATGTAATTTCTCATCTGTCCTTTAATTTGCTGCCTTTTATCATGTGTGTGTTTAAGTTAATAATAATAATATAGGTATTTATATACTGCCTTTCTAGGTCCTCAGATTTCTCAGACTTTATTCAAAGCGGTTTACATAGGCAGGCTAATTTAAATCCCCATAGGGATTTTTACAATTGAAAGAAGGCTCTATCTTTCAAGAGCTACAACAATTCAGATGTTTCATTCTGATCTGGCCTCCATCCTCCCACGCTCAGAGCAGATGGAATAACTTGGCTCAGCTTGTCAGCTGCTTCAAGATCGCATGGTGCCGGTGGCCTCGAACTGGTGACCTTCGGATGTTATCTTCAGGCAAACAGAGGCTCAACCCTCTAGACCAGACCTCCTGCCCTATCAGGAGTTCACCTGAAATCACCTATGAGTTCATGTATAGGGTGCACACACCCCTTAATCATAAGTTCCAGTTTTTTGTCACCTTAAACTAACGGATTGCATTTTGTGTCCTTGTGAGGGGACTTGAGGGCCTTCCTTTCTGAAAAGCAATATTCACATCTTAAGATGAATAAAATACTGACTCCTTTCTTTCAGCCCCCCCCCCCCCAATTCTTGGCTCAGTCATCTTGACTATGGTTCAGCTCCACTGTGCTTCTTTTTGTGGTCTATCTTGTGGATAAATCTGTGGGCTACTGACTTGGAGGGGATGGGTTTCTAGGGCAAGGGGTTGGCACTTGGACTTTCAATTCACCTTTCAGCTCTTTAATGCTCTTGAAACTCAAACGTTCATAGCGAGTTGCTTATTTTTCATGGGTTTATGCCAGTGGTTCCCAAACTTTCCAGTGCTGCAACCCACCTCGTCTTCTGCAGTGCATCACAATACTTCTGCCAGGAATGACATACTGGTTTCTCCTCTTCCTCCTCAGGATGGCTATGTCTTTCGTCTCCAAGTCGCCTACCATCGAGAGCCTCAGATCCTGAAGGAGGTGGTCACCCCAGAAGGCATGCTGAAATACCAGGAAACTGAGGAGTCCCAGCAGCTAGAAGTGGAGACGCAACAGTTGCCATTCTTAACCAGCTCTCTTCACGGGTATAGTTACGGTGCGGGTATAATTTCCTCAGCAAGCAGCTGTCCAGCTGCACTCTCTACCTATCTCTCAAGGCCGGAGTGTAGGCACTCCCGGGAACAAGGACAACATATGGCAGAAGTCCTCCACCAAATGCCTCTTTACTATGTACAATATATACAGCAACAGTCCAGATAGCACACAATTCATGGATCACACTGACGTAGCCTTCGGCACAAACTCCACTCTGCATCTCCCACAATCCAGCTTGCCCTGGCTGGAGTATATACTTGCCACAGTCAATCAGAGTGAACTAGAAAGTGCTTAGTCACTCTGATGGCACATGGGGTGACATACCTGGTGACAGTGACCTGGTATGCATCCCTAGATGTTGCATCATCTCTTCCCATGATGCTGTGCGCAGTCAGGCCGAAGCTTCAGGGCCTGATACTATCCAGCCTGCAAATTACCTGCAGGCCCGGGGATGATCCCTTAACAGAGTCCCTCATGGTGTCAGGTAGCCACGGTCCTG
Source organism: Tiliqua scincoides (assembly GCF_035046505.1). Taxonomy (NCBI): domain Eukaryota; kingdom Metazoa; phylum Chordata; class Lepidosauria; order Squamata; family Scincidae; genus Tiliqua; species Tiliqua scincoides. The sequence continues at coordinate 2,735,092 of NC_089822.1, forward strand.
ATGATTTACTCTGGGATAGAATTAATCAGAGACTGGCTACCTACTCTCAAACCTGGAAAGAAGCAAACGCATAGAGGGATGAAGACAACAGTAGTTTGTGGCCATTAGAAGCAGACTCTTCCTAGTTGCTTAGACCAGTACACAGGCTGGACCCAGAAGCCTTGATTAGAGCTTAGGAATGTCCCTTGGCCTGGTGCGGCTTCTTTATGCAAGGAGGCTTTCTTGACTGCAGTGGTTGACCTCTGCAGCCCCACTCTGATGACCAAAGCTGAGTTGTGGCACCACAACCTGGGACTCAGCCTGACATCCCTAGGTCACTAGCTCAGGGTCCACTCTGCATGGGTCCCAACACTTGCTTTGCAGAATTATGCACAGTTAGTTGGCAACCTTCAGTCTCGAAAGACTATGGTATCGCGCTCTGAAAGGTGGTTCTGGAACAGCGTCTAGTGTGGCTGAAAAGGCCGATTCAGGAGTGACAATCCCTTCCACACTGGGAGCAAGTGCAGTCTGTCCCTGGCCTGTCTCCCTGACTATGGGCCTTCCTTCTTTGCCTCTTAGCCTCAGACTGTTGGCCAAGTGTCTCTTCAGACTGGGAAAGGCCATGTTGCACAGCCTGCCTCCAAGCGGGCCGCTCAGAGGCCAGGGTTTCCCACTTATTGAGGTCCACTCCTAAGGCCTTCAGATCCCTCTTGCAGATGTCCTTGTATCGCAGCTGTGGTCTACCTGTAGGGCGCTTTCCTTGCACGAGTTCTCCATAGAGGAGATCCTCTATGCACAGCACAGGAATCAATCCTGTACTTCCCTCCTGTGCTTTTTGCTTCACTTGCTTAGTTTATATCCTGCTTGCAACCTTCAGGTTCCCAAAGCGGCTGGCACACACAGACCCGGCTAGAGTCAATTCTATTCCTAATTCAAAAACTAGCAAGTGTTCTGTTGCTGTGTGTCGTGCCCTATTAGAACGGCTGTGTCAGTGCTGGAAAGTTGGGTAGGATTGGGCTCTCAGTGTTCTAAGGAGGCTCAAAGCAGCTTTTGCTTCTGGTCTATGAGGGAAGAGCCCCTCCTTGTGACAAAAAGACACCCCCGTTTTAAACAGATTCATGTTGTGCAGTGGCACAGGACCACCCCATACGGGCCCTTGGGATGGGGGCAACTTCCATCTCAATGCGTCCATTAGCAGGGTCTTGTTTCTTTCCTCCCTGCAGCCTCCAGCAGCAGTACCCAGCATTCAGTGGTGCCTGTCGGCTCGCCAAGCGGTGGATAAGTGCTCAGATGTTGAGCGATGGCATCTCAGAGGAGTGTGTAGATTTACTGGTGGCCTACCTTTTTCTCTGCCCAGCACCCTTTACAGCACCCAGGTACGTGGCCTAGTGGACATCTGCCTCCCGGCTTTGGGCTGACTTTCTTTCTTACTCCTTGGCAGGGCTTGTCCATTACTTCCCTGCCCAGACTCCCAAGTGCCATATGCTGGGGACAGACATCAAGGGGTGGAGCTCTGCTTGTGGGCTTCCCAAAATGGGGGCACCTCTGAACCACACCCAATGGCTAGATCAGTTCCCTTTTAGTCTGGCTTGATTTCCAGTGGCATAAGAGTCCAACCTGATGCTTTAGGAAAGCCACATATTGAACATAGCAGCAAGAACCATGTCTTATTGTTCTCACCTAGCTCTCAGATATGCAGCCTCCGAAGGTGGAGGTTCCAGTTCTCTCAGGTGTAGTGCTGTGTTCAGGAGCATTTCTCTTCTTTCTGGAACCCTGGAAGGTCAGAGTTCCAGAATGTGGGGAGAACCTCTCTCCAGTTTCACAGCTGGCCACTGTGGACAAGTGCTGAGTGTGGGAAGAGCAGGAGATATGGCCATGGAGTGTGTCAGCGCATCCTTGCTTAGCTAGCTGGTGTGCACCTGTTTTTCCTTTGCTTGGGTACATCGTACCCCAGTGTTCACCACCTGATGCCCGTGCAGCTGGGAACTGACCCTGCAAATGCAATGCAGTGTTGCTGCTTTTTCTTGCTTCTGAGGTCATCCTTTGAATTTCCCGGGTACACCATGTACATAACTGGCCTATCCATGAAGTGGATGATGCAGCTTGAGTCGAGCAGGAGTTACAGGGAGCAGCAACAGATTCCTGGTGCCCTTCAATCCAAGCCTGTCGCTGCTGTCATCCAGCCTGCCATGGAGAGAGCTGCTCTGCTCTGCTTCCTGCTCACTAGAAGTAATCTGCTTATGCACCCCGTTACAGTGCACCTTTCTTGCACTTCCTGATTTGTTTAAAACAGTGATTTTCAACCTTTTTCATCTCACGTTACACTGTCAAAAGTGCTAAAATTGACAAGGCACACCATCAGTTTTTTGACCCTTGACAAGGCACACTGCACTGTTGGCCAGGGGCTCACACCCTCCAATAGCCCTACTAATAAATGGCCTTCCCCCAAACTCCCGCGGCACACCTGTAGCCCATTTGTGGCGCACCAGTGTGCCACGGCATAATGGTTGAAAATCACTGGTTTAAAGGGACTGTGTGAGGAAGGAATGAGGTAAGAGGACAGGAAAGTGGGCCCTCTCTGTTGCATGCACCCTGCCTCTGGAGGGAAAAAAAGTGTGGAAAACAGCAGTCTCTTTTCCTACCCACTCACCTAGCACAGTCCCTTTCAGCAAGTTTCTGCAAGGAAGCAGTGAGCTAAAGAGGTGGAGAAGAGGATGGCTGTCTTCCATTTGGCTTTTTTGGTGGGTGATGGGGGAGAGTGGCAGCACAGTGGAATTTGCTCCTGCTTGGAGTGGTTCAAGGTCAGGCCTGGCCACTTGAGTTCCTTCCCTGCAGCTTCTTCAGGGCATCTGAGCGTGTCCCAAGACATGTATAAAAACTTAACTTGCCTTGTGCAAAAGTTCTTTGCGAATTTCTTAGACCACAAATTTCAAAACTTGCGTACATTGTATTTTATATCTATCCTTAATATTCATAAAACACGGACAGGTGCACAAACATTTTTATAGAGTACTGATAAATGCAGGGGAGAGTTCTGTTTCTTTGTGTAACTATTAGAGTTACAAGAAGTAGTTTTTGTGGAACTTGCTATAAATCCAGTGGGTCTTTGGTGTACAGTACCTTCCCCCTCCTCACATTCCCCTTTCTCTCCCTGCAGCTCCCCTCAGGTGGGCTTCCTTCGTTTCCTTCACCTGCTGATCACCTTTGACTGGAAGACCAGCCCCCTCATTGTGAACCTGAATGCAGAACTCACAGGTGAGCAAGAGGGGGCTGCAGGAATGGGGAGGGGAGTCCAACTTTGTTTTCTCTGGGAAATACCTTGAGATGGGAGGCCTTTGGAGGGCCAGGAGCCACCAGTCTTCTCTCCTTGTCTTCTTGTGTGGGCTTGGCTCACAAGCAACAGAGAGAGAAGACTGCTTCACAACTGAGCTCATGTATGTTTCCTGTTTCCTTACACCTTTTTTCTGAGAAACTTTGTAACCTGATCCCTGCTGTGAGACCAGGTGCTGTGTAATCCAGTTTGTAAGGTTTCACTTGAGACCTTCCTGTTCCTTTGTTTTAAAGAACATTCAGCTTTATCGGATTTAATATCTATCTAGGTGTGTATAGTTGTCATTTTCCTTGACTACCAAAGAATTGCTGGATTAGCTCAGCTTGTTAAGCTTTCCATTGTCAAAAATAGCCAACCTTGTACCTCAGGTGAGGCAGTGAAAAAGATGAACCCTCAGAATAGAGAGCCAAAGAAGCAGGCTTAATTCCAGTTGTGATGGCGGGAGAAAGTTTGCTTTTCTGCATCTGGGCTTCCAAGAGGCAGCTGTTGGGATGCTGTGGGAAACCAAATAGCGGACTAGATGGGCCTTTGACTGACCCAGCAGGGCTTCTGTTATGTTCTTATGAATTACTGTACAGTTGGATGTCCTGGATAGAGGCAACTGTCCTGTTAGGGAAGGTATCAGATGAAGGCAGGCTGACCAAAGGTAGCAGGGCCTACTGGTTAGTGCACACGCACCCCTTCCTGCTCCCATTTCTACCTATTTACCTGGTCTGCAGCAGAATGGGGTGAGGTGGGTGGGAACGGCTGCTTTCTATCTGTTGTCACCATTCCTGGTTACAAGGAGTAGGCAGGGAAGGCACCTGGAAAGCACCCTCCCAGGCAGCTGCACCACAGGGGGACCCCGGTCAAGAACTGGAGCCTGGACATCGAGGTCTTCAGTCTACATCTGAGGGGATCCACCTTGTCTCCTGCTTAGCTGGGGGTGTCAGGTTGTTGGGCTGCCCAGCTAGAAGAATAGCCATAGGGCTGATAAACGCACCTGTCCGGAATTGGGCGTGCAAAGGAATAAAGGAGTTTTGCTGCTGTTCTACCCTGTTTGTTCATGGCTGCTGTGTTATCCATTAGTATCTGTACTACACAACCTTTTCAAGATGGTAAGAACCAACTCTGGAAAGTAAACATGAGCCTTCCTCTGTAGTGGTGTCCAAGCCCCACTGATTTTGAGCGAGCCCTCATGACTCATTGGTGACTGTTGTTTTGGAATGGCAAAGAGATTGGTTAGAAGAGCCCCCCACTGTTAGGGATGTAAGAGTTCATCTGGAATGACTAGTGGTTTGTGTTGACAGTGCGCTTGAGGCCTGAATACTGACAGGAACCATCTTGGTAGAGGCCTTGTGTGTTCCTTCAGCAGGTCAGGCTACAACTAGTGGATCTCAAATGTTTTGTTTTCCAAACAAATGTTACAATTTGAACTCAAGGCGAGGGTAGTCCTCAGAGGCACTGAGGGGTTAGGCATTCTCCCTGCCCTTGTGGCACACATTGTGCTTTGGGTTCCCCCACTCAAGAACAGGGTAGTATACTTGACAAAGCCCTGTGAAGTGCCAAGGTGGGTTATATGCATTGCAGAATTCTTTCTTTAGGTTTGTCTGCACAGGAGATCACTCCAGGAACATATTCAGATTTTGGACACTAGCATACCATGTATTTAGCAAATTAACAGGAACCCTGGTCCAAGTGGGTCTTTATGAGATTTGTTTCCTGAACGACTGAGCAAAATTACTGTCTAAATGCCAGATCATTTATGGCATTACGTGCATCTGTTCTAGCCTTTTGATACCAATGTGTTTGCTCCCATGGAAGAATTAACCTTATCTCTAGAGTTGTCTGGGCCTGGTGCTTTTCAAGCAAAGTGGATCATGTTTATGTGAAAATGTAGACTTCTCTGACTTGCAGCCACCTCTGCATCAGAAGTATTTTTAGGCTGACGGATAAGATGGTTTGAAGCATGGTTTGTTAATAATAACATCTAAGCTCTCATGTTTTCTTAGATATCCTTCTGTATCCCATCATTTATCTCCCCTCTCGCACTGCACCTGTTAATTTTTTTTCCTGCTGGCTGACTGTTGTAAGGCATATTTGGACAAGGGCACCTGAGCCTGGAAACATGAGGGGCTTCCCTGACCTTCTGCTTTCTGGGCCTCAGGAGGAAGGTGTGTTTGCTGCTTTCCAGGTCTTACTGGTGCTCCTTGCGCCTTTTCTCCGCAGTTTTTGCATGACTCAGGCAGCACTCTTGTCTCCAAAGCTGTAGGCAAAACACAGGCACATTTTGCTGTCACCAGTAGATGTCAAAGCTTGGCACGACCTCACGAGACCTTTGGAAGAGGTACAGCATTTGGCAAGCACAGATATTTGGCTGGCCACAGTGACCATGAAGCAAATAAGTGCAAGTACACTTATGGTGACAGCCACAGAGACAGAGAGCCACACAGAGGAAGCTGTTACTAGCCTGGCATCACCATGTTGTATAGGCAGTGACTGAGAGGCATACCCTTGGCTCGCAAGGGTGGCTGCTGGGATGTGGCACCTGTAAATATGGGTGCTGTCAGTGGAACATTATTTCATGTGTCCCGGGGTAGGGGGCCCACCGGTTGCTGACATCTGAACCAACCTTCCCTTGTGGCTAGTGCCGATTTAAGACAAGGAGAGCTGGCCAAGAAGGTTATTTGAACACCATCTTGCTTGACCCTCACTGGTTGAGGGAAGATACAAGACACTTCCCATACCCCACTAGGGGATGTATATCTTGGGAGCTATATAGTAGTTGGGAATTATAGTAATGGGAGTGCTTTTCTAAGAAAACCTCTTGCCTCACAACACCCGTGAAAACAAGACACTGCAGAGGCCTTCACCTGGAAAGCCCTCCAGTGATTTCTGTGCAGTGCCCTTCCTCATCAGCTTGTGCAATAAATTGTCCAAGGACTCAAAGCTGCCAGGTGGGGAATGCAATTTCACCTCTGTTCCCCTCCCTCTCCCCACCTTTTTTGTTTCAGTTTTGTAATCCAGCAGGGTGCTTTCTGGTTCAGCAGGTTTTGAATGATTCCGTCTCAACTTGATCTTTTCTTCCTTTAAGCTTGAATCATTGCCTGTATTCCCCCCTCCTCGCACCTCCCCCACCACCCAGTGGAGGTGGGGAGAAGACACAAAGAAGTGTTTGTTGGCTCTCTTTAAAGTGGTCTGGGTGTAGGTCCAAGTGGCACTACTGCATTCTACACATTCATAGGACCTGAGATGGAAGGGAGCAAAGGTTATCAAGCTCACCCCTCAAAGAAAGGGGACCTCTTTCATTCAGTTCTCTGGGTGCTGCAAGGAGAGCCAGGGTGCCTCCGAGAAAGGCGCCTGCGCAGCTCACAGCTCCAGGTGGTTATTGCAAGAGAGCAGGATTCTTGCCCTTTGGATGTGTTTTCAGGAGGGTAATAGCTTATGTGTCTCACGTTCTGGGAAAATGGAGTGCAGCAGCAATAAAGGAGGATGAATATACAGGTGGAGCCTATTTATGCAAGTGACCTGGCGCGATTAAGAAAAAACACGTTGTGCTAAATTCCATAGAGTTACGCAGATACACTGCAGCCTGACACTTGGGCCTGGAAGGAACCCCCTCCTCTCCTTTGTCTTCTCCCCCCTCCTCCACTCCATACTCGGCCCTCCCCGTTGCCAGCTGTCCCCACTTCTTTCACAGGTGGGATGCTGAGCTTTTAAGAGTCCAGTCCTCTGTGTTTCTACTCAGAAGTAAGCCCCATTCTAGTCAATGGGGCTTAATCCCAGGAAAGTGTGGATCGGATTGTAGCCTGAGAGCCCAGTCCTATGCTTGCCTACTCAGAAGTAAGTCCCATTCTAGTCAGTGGGGCTTACTCCCAGGAAAGTGTGGATCGGATTGTAGCCTAAATCTCATGCTTTGGCTTGCTGGGAAGACTTGCTTGCTGGGCTGTTTTGTTTCTGTAGGCTGAAGCAGGGAGAGCCTGCACCATCTCAGTCTGAAGGGGGGGGGGGTGAATTGGGAAACACTCTCTGGGTTTTTTTAAAGCAATCCCATCTGTTGCTACTGCCCCTCTGTGTGTGTGTGTGTGTGTGTGTGTGTGAGGGAGAGAGAGAAAGAGCTCCACCACACCTGCACGTGTTCTGGCTACAGAGGTTTCCGCCCCCCCTTCCCCTCTTCAGCCTCAGCTGGCTCAGGGGCTCCAGGAGTCTTACTGTGCCTTTGCAAGGAGAACCTCTTCCGGGGCTCCAGGGCTATTTCCCTGCCTGTGCCAGTTGGAGCCTTTTTGCAGTGTTTCGGGCTGCCTGGAAATGGAGTGAGACACCAGCGCAGGGCAAAGGAGGTAAAGGTGTGTTTGACTTTCAATTCCCCCCCCCACCCATTCGCATTGAGACAAATCCGCAGATAACAAATCCGTGGATAAATAGGTTGCACCTGTATTCTGTGATTCTGAAGCACCCCACACTGTGCAGTACTGGTGCAGAGTGTAGCTTCTCTACTTTCATTTTTAGAACCAAACTAAGAAAATAGCTTCCATTTGTGGACAGTAGGCAGTTATAGAAAGTCACAACAGAGTTGTGTTCCTCTCTACTCAAAGCAAACCACCCTTCCAACAATGCTATGATAAGGTCCCCTTGAACCTGGGGAGGAGGGATGGCGCCCAGCTAGGAGAGGACTCACAGAAAGCATCTTGTGGAAGCAAAATATTATTCTGAAGAAGCCACGGTATCCAAACACAATTAATGTGCAAAATTGAATCCCAGAACTTGGGGCTGGGTATACAGGTGGGGCCTCTTTACCCATAGATTTGGCATCCGTGGATTTGCCCCACCACAAATGTCAAACCTCCAGATTGCTCCCTCCCCACAGACCTCCCAGACGCAACTAGAACTTTGTGACCTCTCTGAGGCTCAGAAAGGCTCCCAGAGCAGTTTTTTGACAACTTCCAGTTTTACCAGAAGTCGTTCGAAAACCATTCCGGGTGCCATTCTGAGCTTTGGAGAAGCTGCGTGAGGTGGAACGTGGTATCTCTGAAGCTCAGAATGGTTCTAGACACAACCGGAGCAAGGTTCTGGTCTCATTTAGAGCAAACGTGGTCTCCGAAAACCACAAATTTCATTATCCGCTGAACTCCTGCGGATAAAGAAGCTTCACCTGTATTTTGATGTGAGATCAGACCAGGCCTCCACCCTCTTGCCCTGCATCTGCATCTCTTCTCCTCTGGTACCAGGTGCTGCTGCTGCTGTTTTCAGCCTGCATGGGAAGGCTCAAAGGCCAGAGCTGCTGTTGTTCGTGCTTGGCTGGTCTCTGTGTTATGGGATTGTTGAAGGGGGTGTGGCTGTTCCATGGGCAGCAGGTGTCCATAGTGTGTGGTGTGTGAATTGCACCTCCTGAGAGGAACAACAGTAGTTTCCAAGCAGAAGGAGCTTCCACCCACTGTGCTTTGGTGAAGTCATTGGAGAGGAACCACCTTTTTTGAGGAATTGTCTTCCAGAGCACCTGAAAATCCTTTCGGGTGCTGCTGTCTCTCTAGAGCAGGGGTGTCCAAAGTTTTTGGCAGGAGGGCCACATCGTCTCTCTGACACTGTGTTGGGGGCCAGGGAAAAAATAATTAATTTACATTTAGAATTTGAATAAATTTACATAAGTTTACATAAATGAATATATTAAAGATGAACTTATATGAATGAATGAAGGTCTTGCAATAGCTCAAGGCCTATAAAAGGCCTTGCACAGAGCAAGGCTGGCCTTTTCTTTTCTGCCACTACTGCATCACAGACGTGAAACAACAAGCAGTGGAGGGAGCCCTCACCCTGCAGCTCAAGTGAGAGGTCAGACAGTTGCCCTCACACTGAGAGCAGTTGCGTCGGGCCAGTGTGGGTTCCAACAAATCTCTGGAGGGCCAGAGGCTCATTGGAGACTGGGGGCTCCCTGAGAGCCGCATTGAGAGGCCTCGAGGGCCGCAAGTGGCCCCAGGGCCGGGGTTTGGGCACCCCTGCTCTAGAGTCTTTCACAACCTGTCCTAAAACCTGCTTTTTCTACGCAGCCCCCTGTTGCTCAGTCCTCCTGTGGCTAAGCCTAGATACAGATAACTGAAACAGTTGCATATTCTTACTGTTTACTTCTGCCTCCATTTTTCTCTCCTTCTGTTGTCTCCCTTGTCCTGATACAGCATAAGCTGAGAATCCCTCAAAGCAGGGACTTGTATATGGATGTTCTTTTTAGTGCAGGTTGCTCAGGCACTGGAGGAACCTTACGGTTTTTGATCTCCTTGGCTCTCTGACCCTCCATTGCTTGTGTTCTTGCATCTAGATGACGATTATGTGGCAATCAGGAGTGATTTTGTGGCTTCCCGACCCCACCTCCCTGTCCTGTTCATTGCTACCCCCAGAGACCGGCAGAACTCAGTGTGGACAAAGAAGAGGCCTTCTGCACAGGTGAGCCAGGCTGTGGTTTCCCTGTTAGAAATGCTGTAAAATCTCCCCTGCCCCTCTCAGCCGCTGCATTATTTCCGTGAGAGACTTGCCCCATTGCTAACGTTAACAGATCTTGGCGGTGTCTCCTCAGCGTTCACTGTTGGATAGGCAGCGTTGGGCTCAAAATTGGATTTTGTGGCCTGGGTTTGAACTTGGCTCAATCACAGTCTCTGTAGCAAACTCCACCCTACACCTCCGTAGTGTCTATAGAACTGAGGCATGTTGGGAAAAGCACTCTAAATCAAGTAAAGCCTTGCGCTCTTAAGTCAAGAGCTTTTTTCCAACTGAGGGTTTAAAAAACAAAAAAACTACTTATAATTCACACTCATGTACATCTTTATTAGCTGCCCAGGTCTTAGACTTTGGAACAGGGAATCCTGGAGCTATTTTCTCTACATGGGTATGTGAGACCTCATGGCATGGTAGACTCCATGAGCTGGTCAGAGCTCATGGTCTGCATGCTTGAGAAAGAGAGAGAGAGAGAGAAGAGGGGGGAAGAAGCCAGGTAGGGACATGGCCGCACAGGTCAGAGAGGACAGGAGTAAAGGTCAAGAGAGGTAACCTCTTGGGTCCTCTGCCCCCCTAACAATGTGCTGCCCCATAGTATCCTGCATAGTATCCTGCATAATGTTGTACCACTTCCCAAAAGTCTCAAGTGCCAGTGTGTACGTGAGCTGTAGCACTTCAATTTGCAGATGGAGACTAAAATGATGGGATATCATTATGAATATATTATTATTAATATTAAGAACAACAGTATTTTTACCCTGCCTTTCTACCTGAGGGGATCCAGAGCAGCTACATTCTACATTCTCCCCCCTTCCTGTCATAAGAACATAAGAACAGCCCCACTGGGTCAGGCCATAGGCCCATCTAGTCCAGCTTCCTGTATCTCACAGCGGCCCCACCAAATGCCCCAGGGAGCACACCAGATAACAAGAAACCTGCATCCTAGTGCTCTCCCTTGCATCTGGCATTCTGACATAGCCCATTTCAAAAATCAGGGGGTTGCACATACGCATCATGGCTTGTAACCTGTAATGGATTTTTTCTCCAGAAACTTGTCCAATCCCCTTTTAAAGGCATCCAGGTCAGATGCCATCACCACATCCTGTGGCAAGGAGTTCCACAGACCAACCACACGCTGAGTAATGAAATATTTTCTTTTGTCTGTCCTAACCCTCCCAACACTCAATTTGAGTGGATGTCCCCTGGTTCTGGTATTATGTGAGAGTGTAAAGAGCTTCTCTCTATCCACTCTGTCCATCCCCTGCATAATTTTGTATGTCTCAATCATGTCCCCCATCAGGTGCCTCTTTTCTAGGCTGAAGACGCCCAAACGCCGTAGCCTTTCCTCATAAGGAAGGTGCTCCAGCCCAGTAATCATCTTAGTCGCTCTCTTTTGCACCTTTTCATAAGAACGTAAGAACAGCCCCACTGGATCAGGCCATAGGTCCATCTAGTCCAGCTTCCTGTATCTCACAGCGGCCCACCAAATGCCCCAGGGAGCACACCAGATAACAAGAGACCTCATCCTGGTGCCCTCCCTTGCATCTGGCATTCTGACATAACCCATTTCTAAAATCGGGAGGTTGTGCATACACATCATGGCTTGTACCCCATAATGGATTTTTCCTCCAGAAACTTGTCCAATCCCCTTTTAAAGGTGTCTAGGCTAGACGCCAGCACCACATCCTGTGGCAAGGAGTTCCACAGACCGACCACACGCTGAGTAAAGAAATATTTTCTTTTGTCTGTCCTAACCCGCCCAACACTCAATTTTAGTGGATGTCCCCTGGTTCTGGTATTATGTGAGAGTGTAAAGAGCATCTCCCTATCCACTCTGTCCATTCCCTGCATAATTTTGTATGTCTCAATCATGTCCCCCCTCAGGCGTCTCTTTTCTAGGCTGAAGAGGCCCAAACGCCGTAGCCTTTCCTCATAAGAAAGGTGCCCCAGCCCCGTAATCATCTTAGTCACTCTCTTTTGCACCTTTTCCAGTTCCACTATGTCTTTTTTGAGATGCGGCGACCAGAACTGGACACAATACTCCAGGTGTGGCCTTACCATAGATTTGTACACCGGCATTATAATACTAGCCGTTTTGTTCTCAGTACCCTTTCTAATGATCCCAAGCATAGAATTGGCCTTCTTCACTGCTGCCGCACATTGGGTCGACACTTTCATCGACCTGTCCACCACCACCCCAAGATCTCTCTCCTGATCTGTCACAGACAGCTCAGAACCCTTCAGCCTATATCTAAAGTTTTGATTTTTTGCCCCAGTGTGCATGACTTTACACTTACTGACATTGACGCGTATCTGCCATTTTGCTGCCCATTCTGCCAGTCTGGAGAGATCCTTCTGGAGCTCCTCACAATCACTTCTGGTCTTCACCACTCGGAAAAGTTTGGTGTCGTCTGCAAACTTAGCCACTTCACTGCTCAACCCTGTCTCCAGGTCATTTATGAAGAGGTTGAAAAGCACCGGTCCCAGGACAGATCCTTGGGGCACACCGCTTTTCACCTCTCTCCATTGTGAAAATTGCCCATTGACACCCACTCTCTGCTTCCTGGCCTCCAACCAGTTCTCAATTCACGAGAGGACCTGTCCATTTCCATTTCCACTATGTCCTTTTTGAGATGTGGCAACCAGAACTGGACACAATACTCCAGGTGTGGCCTTACCATCGATTTGTACAACAGCATTATAATATTAGCCATTTTGTTCTCAATATCTTTTCTAATGATCCCAAGCATAGAATTTGCCTTCTTTACTGCTACCGCACATTGGGTCGACACTTTCATCAACCTGTCCACCACCACCCCAAGATCTCTCTCCTGATCTGTCACAGTCAGCTCAGAACCCATTAGCCTATATGTGAAGTTTTGATTTTTTGCCCCAATGTGCATGACTTAACACTTACTTACATTGAAACGCATCTGCCATTTTGCTGCCCATTCTGCCAGTTTGGAGAGATCCTTCTGGAGCTCCTCATAATCACTTCTGGTCTTCACCACTTGGAAAAGTTTGGTGTCATCTGCAAACTTAGCCACCTCACTGCTCAGCCCTGTCTCCAGGTCATTTATGAAGAGGTTGAAAAGCACCGGTCCCAGGACAGATCCTTGGGTCATGTAGAAAACTAGCATATCTGCAGTGGTGAAGAAGTGAAAGGATTCCAGTCTCGCTGCTTCTCCAAGATGCTAGTTTCCTAGATGCAGAGAATTGTTTTATAAAAGCACCATTCTGTCATGCAAGTCCTCACCAACTACAGATGCAGCCCTGACACAGTCTCACCTCTGTGAGAATGAGGCCCTAAGCCTCTAAAGTAAATGCCTGAGAAACTCCAGGGAAAAAGGAGAATAGAAGCTCCCTGCTTATGAGATTAATATAGCACTGCCTTGCTTGAACAGACTGTGAGCATTAAGGCAATAAGAAGATTGTGTGACTCATGCTTACACAGTGTCTCTGGACTCCTCTCCTTGCACAGAGGTAGTGGTCTTCCTTGGCTGCAGGCTTTTCTGGCCCATTGCTGCCTCTGGAGTGTATGGCTAGTGAAGAGTGGAAAAATGCTCAGGAAGAGTGCCTTTAGAGCCTGCTACTTACCATGTAGTTGGTTCTCCTGTGAAATAAGAGTACACCCAAGGTGCCATGCCTCATGACAGATCTCTTGGTGGGCCTTGGAAGGCTTGGGATGGCCAAGAAGGTGGGCTGCTTGTAGGTGTGCTGACTGCAGACTGTGGCTGTGCTTATTTTTCCCCTTAATAAAGTAATCTGTTCCCTTCCTCCTGCCTCCCCCCCCCCAATTCAGATTCTACAGCGCCTCCTAGTCTTGGCTCTGGAGTCTCTTCGGACTTTGGAGGAGCAGCTCATGGATCCCCTGGGAAGCCAAGAAGTGAAGGTATGCCTCCTTCATAGCAAAGCCAAAAAGCTTTTACTACAAGGGAGTGGTGAACAAAATATTGGATCATTGAGGACTGGATTCAGCTAAGAACTCTTCTGGTCATCCATCCATTCATTCATGTCTTTCTGTGAAATGAGAGTACTGGGGACCTGCCACGACAGTGACTGTAAGGAGGAATAAGCTTACGCTTTGTCTGCAGAGTTTAATTGGTAAAGTCATTGGTGTACAAAGGTCATTTGGCACTTGGGGCCCATAAATTTTTAGTACCCCCATGACAAAATTATTTTCAGAAACAGTCATGATGTGAAATCAATAATAACGGCCAGAGAAGAAGAGACTGAACATTTTATTTTACTGAACGTATATATAATAGGTTTCACAAAAGAGAACATTAAAGATTATAACCCAACATAAAACAGGGAAGGAATATCCATCAAGGTAATATGCAGTGGGCTTGTGGTTTAGCATACATAGAAAAGCAACTTTTTTGTAATATAGAAGAAAGTCAAAAAAATAGTACACTTATGAAGAATACATTTGGTATTTCTGAAATGATTGCAACTAGTTATTTTCAGTAGTAATTCCAGTGTAATCCACTTTTTGTTACAGTGTACACCTTTTGTTACAGGATTCCCAGTGTAATCCACTTTTTGTTACATATGCCAGTTGTGCTTTCCTTTTCTGGTTCTTTTTGGCTGTAATGTTTGATAGAATAGAGATATTTCAACACAGTTTGTTTCATTGCATTCTATATGAAATTAAGCCACAAATGATATATAGCATGATGGTATTCTTTGAAAATACCAAGATTTAAAAAATTGGGAGGTGGTCCCCCCCCCATTTGTACAACTTTAGCTGATCAATTTATGGCAACCTGTTTTATATGACAATGCTACAACTGCTTGAGCAGCGATGTAATACTGGGGGCGTGCTATCGTCCTCCAGACCAGAAATCTAATGGGGACCTTGAAATGAGGAAACAGATCAGGGAGGTGACAAGGAAGGACAGGGTTGTAATCATGGGGGACTTCAATTATCCTCATATTGACTGGGTCAATTTGTGTTCTGGTCACGATAAGGAAACCGGATTTCTTGACGTGCTGAATGACTGTGGCTTAGATCAGCTAGTCAAGGAGCCCACCAGAGGACAGGTGACTCTGGATTTAATTTTGTGCGGTACGCAGGACCTGGTTAGAGATGTAAACGTTACTGAGCCATTGGGGAACAGTGATCATGCTGCGATCCGTTTTGATGTGCACGTTGGGGGAAGAATACCAAGCAAATCTCTAACAAAAACCCTTGACTTCCGACGGGCGGACTTCCCTCAAATGAGGAGGCTGGTTAGAAGGAGGTTGAAAGGGAGGGTAAAAAGAGTCCAGTCTCTCCAGAGTGCATGGAGGCTGCTTAAAACAACAGTAATAGAGGCCCAGCAGAGGTGTATACCGCAAAGAAAGAAGGGTTCCACTAAATCCAGGAGAGTGCCCGCATGGCTAACCAGCCAAGTTAGAGAGGCTGTGAAGGGCAAGGAAGCTTCCTTCCGTAAATGGAAGTCTTGCCCTAATGAAGAGAATAAAAAGGAACATAAACTGTGGCAAAAGAAATGTAAGAAGGTGATAGGGGAGGCCAAGCGAGACTATGAGGAACGCATGGCCAGCAACATTAAGGGGAATAATAAAAGCTTCTTCAAATATGTTAGAAGCAGGAAACCCGCCAGAGAAGCGGTTGGCCCTCTGGATGGTGAGGGAGGGAAAGGGGAGATAAAAGGAGACTTAGAGATGGCAGAGAAATTAAATGAGTTCTTTGCATCTGTCTTCACGGCAGAAGACCTCGGGCAGATACCGCTGCCCGAACGGCCCCTCCTAACCGAGGAGTTAAGTCAGATAGAGGTTAAAAGAGAAGATGTTTCAGACCTCATTGATAAATTAAAGATCAATAAGTCACCGGGCCCTGATGGCATACACCCAAGGGTTATTAAGGAATTGAAGAATGAAGTTGCAGATCTCTTGACTAAGGTATGCAACTTGTCCCTCAAAACGGCCACGGTACCAGAAGATTGGAGGATAGCAAATGTCACGCCTATTTTTAAAAAGGGAAAGAGGGGGGACCCGGGAAACTATAGGCCGGTCAGCCTAACATCCATACCGGGTAAGATGGTGGAATGCCTCATCAAAGATAGGATCTCAAAACACATAGATGAACAGGCCTTGCTGAGGGAGAGTCAGCATGGCTTCTGTAAGGGTAAGTCTTGCCTCACGAACCTTATAGAATTCTTTGAAAAGGTCAACAGGCATGTGGATGCGGGAGAACCCGTGGACATTATATATCTGGACTTTCAGAAGGCATTTGACACGGTCCCTCACCAAAGGCTACTGAAAAAACTCCACAGTCAGGGAATTAGAGGACAGGTCCTCTCGTGGATTGAGAACTGGTTGGAGGCCAGGAAGCAGCGAAGTGGGTGTCAATGGGCAATTTTCACAATGGAGAGAGGTGAAAAGCGGTGTGCCCCAAGGATCTGTCCTGGGACCGGTGCTTTTCAACCTCTTCATAAATGACCTGGAGACAGGGTTGAGCAGTGAAGTGGCTAAGTTTGCAGATGACACCAAACTTTTCCGAGTGGTAAAGACCAGAAGTGATTGTGAGGAGCTCCAGAAGGATCTCTCCAGACTGGCAGAATGGGCAGCAAAATGGCAGATGCGCTTCAATGTCAGTAAGTGTAAAGTCATGCACATTGGGGCAAAAAATCAAAACTTTAGATATAGGCTGATGGGTTCTGAGCTGTCTGTGACAGATCAGGAGAGAGATCTTGGGGTGGTGGTGGACAGGTCGATGAAAGTGTCGACCCAATGTGCGGCGGCAGTGAAGAAGGCCAATTCTATGCTTGGGATCATTAGGAAGGGTATTGAGAACAAAACGGCTAATATTATAATGCCGTTGTACAAATCGATGGTAAGGCCACACCTGGAGTATTGTGTCCAGTTCTGGTCGCCGCATCTCAAAAAAGACATAGTGGAAATGGAAAAGGTGCAAAAGAGAGCGACTAAGCTGATTACGGGGCTGGGGCACCTTCCTTATGAGGAAAGGCTACGGCGTTTGGGCCTCTTCAGCCTAGAAAAGAGACGCTTGAGGGGGGACATGATTGAAACATACAAAATTATGCAGGGGATGGACAGAGTGGATAGGGAGATGCTCTTTACACTCTCACATAATACCAGAACCAGGGGACATCCACTAAAATTGAGTGTTGGGCGGGTTAGGACAGACAAAAGAAAATATTTCTTTACTCAGCGCGTGGTCAGTCTGTGGAACTCCTTGCCACAGGATGTGGTGCTGGCGTCTAGCCTAGACGCCTTTAAAAGGGGATTGGACGAGTTTCTGGAGGAAAAATCCATTATGGGGTACAAGCCATGATGTGTATGCGCAACCTCCTGATTTTAGGAATGGGTTAAGTCAGAATGCCAGATGTAGGGGAGAGCACCAGGACGAGGTCTCTTGTTATCTGGTGTGCTCCCTGGGGCATTTGGTGGGCCGCTGTGAGATACAGGAAGCTGGACTAGATGGGCCTATGGCCTGATCCAGTGGGGCTGTTCTTATGTTCTTATGTTCTTATGCTCTTTGTTCCAGATTACTTTGTTTCGGGTGAGTTACTCTCACAGAGAATGGTAAAAAACATGACAGAGAGCCTTTCCTTCTAGCAGTGTGTGGTAGTTTTGGTCTATTAAGTTGTCTCTTGACCTTCATCTACGTTGATGGGCTTTTTTAATAATATGCAGTTGTATTCTTTTTATTCTTTCCCCTCAAAATAACATAAATACTGTAATTAAATGCAATCTTTGGTTAAATACGTAATAGCAAAAAACAAAAAGGTGGGCAGATATAGCTGGTGCTTGTGCCAGTGTGACTTGAGTGGGGACCTTTAGGCCCAAATCCTAACCAACTTTCCAGCACTGGCACAGCAGTGCCAATGGGATGTGTTCTGCATTCTGCAGTTGGATAACACTCAGCAGAGGCCTCCTCAGAGTAAGGGAGTGTTTGTTCACTTACCTCAGAGCTGCATTGCCCTTATGTCAGTGCTGGAAAGTGGGTTAGGATTGTGTCCTTAGTGAACAGGGTGCTGGTTTCACTTCCTGCCAGCAATGAGCAAGCAAACTTGGCAACTGAAAAATCAAGGGAAAACAACAAACCTAAAAAGCTGACCTTGCAACGAGAACTTGTTTGAATTCTGGTCTTCTCACACTCAGCTTTTCTCATGAAGTTCGTGGCAAGGGTTTGTCTCTCCTACCCCTCTCCTCGCACTTAGTGTGTGAGAAATAGACCTCTTCATTGCTGTTTGGCAACCCTGGCAAGCTGAAGGCCTACCAAAGGATGCTGGGGAAAGAAATATTTCCTATTTGTCTATTCTTACTCTCCCAACACTCAATTTTATGGATGTCCCCTGGTTCTGGTCTTGTGTGAGTGGAAAAAGAACTTCCCTCTGTCCATCCCCTGCATAACTTTGTATGTCTCAATAGTGTCCCCCCCTCAAGTGCCTTCTTTCTAAACTGAAGAGCTCTAAACACTGTAGCTTTTCCTCATAAGGGAGATGCCCCAGCCCACTAATCATTTTGGTTGCTCCCTTTCCATTTCCCCTATATCCTTTTTTGAGATGTGCCAACCAGAACTGGATGCAGTACTCCAGATGTGGCCTTACCATCGATTTGTACAATGACATAATAATATTGACTTTTTTTTTCCTTCTCAATCCTTTTAAAAATTATCCCAAGCATGGGATTGACCCTCTTCACAGCCACAATACACTGGGTCAACACTTTCACTGGATCCACCACCACTCTCCTGATTTGTCAAGACAGCTTGGAATGAATCTCTCTCTCTCTCTCTCTCTCTCTCTCTCTCTGTGCACGCACGTGCATGTGTGTTGTTTTGATTTTGGTTTTGTTCTTGCAGCTCTTTCCTCCAGTTTAGAGAGATCTTTCTGGAGCTCTTCACAATCCCTTCTGGGCTTCACCACCCAGAAAAGTTTTTAGTGTCATCCACAAACTTGACCACCTCACTGCTTAAACCTGTCTCCAGGTCATTTATGAACAGGTTGAAAAGCACTGGTCCTAGGACTGTTCCTTGGGGCACACTGGTTTTCACCTCTTTCCATTGTAAAACTTGCCCACTTTACACCTATCTCTGTTCGCTGTTCTTTAGCCAGTTCCTAATCCATAAAAGGACCTGTCCTCTTATTCCCTGATTGGAGTTTTCTCAGTAGCCTTTGGTGAGGAACTGTGTCACCAGTTCTTAAAGTCCAGATATGTAATCACTGGGTTCATCCACAAGCCCATTGACTTTTTCAAAGAATTACAAAATGTTCAGGTGGCAAGTTTCACCCATATGTAAACTTTACTGATTTCCCCCCCCCCCCAGCAAAGCTTTTTCTTCCTGTATGTTCTAAGACTGTATCCTTTATCAGGTTTTCCACCATCTTGCCTTGCATCTTACTTGAATCCTTTAGTCTTGCTGGACCTCTCAGCGGCTTTCAACACCATCGACCATGGTGTCCTTCTGGGCCGGCTGGCTGGGTTGGGGCTTGGAGGCACTGTTTTGAAGTGGTTCCGCTCCTTCCTGGCTGACAGATCCCAGAAGGTGGTGCTGGGGGATGCCTGTTCGGTACCCCGACCTCTTAGGTTTGGGGTGCCACAGGGTTCCATCTTATCCCCCATGCTTTTTAACATCTACATGAAGCCGCTGGGAGAGGTCCTCCGGGGGTTTGGAGTGGGTTGCCATCAGTATGCTGATGACACCCAGCTTTATCTCTCCTTTCCCCCTGATTCTGAGGAGGCGGTTGGGGTCCTAGATTGCTGTCTGGAGGCGGTTAGGGGCTGGATGTGGGCGAACAAGCTGAAATTAAATCTGGATAAGACAGAGGTGCTCTTGGTTCGGAAATCCACAGCTTCGGTGCTGGACTATCGTCCTGCTCTGGATGGGGTTGCACTCCCTCTAAAGGAGCAGGTCCGCAGCTTGGGGGTTCTCCTGAATCCACAGCTGCTCCTGGAGTCCCAGGTGGCGGCGGTGGCCAGGGGAGCCTTTGCTCAGCTTTGGCTGATTCGCCAGCTGCGACCGTACCTGAGCTGTGCGGACCTGGCCACAGTAACCCATGCCCTAGTGACATCTAGATTAGATTATTGCAATGTGCTCTACGTGGGGCTGCCTTTGAAGACGGTCTGGAAATTACAACTAGTACAGAACGAGGCTGCTCGTGTGGTTGCTGGGGCAAGTGGGTTTGACTCTGTCGAGCCGTTGCTCTGGCGGCTACACTGGCTGCCGGTTCTGTTCCGGGCCCAATTCAAGGTGCTAGTTTTGACTTTTAAAGCCCTTTACGGCTCAGGTCCGGGGTATTTTAGGGACCGCCTCCTTCCCTACAATCCTGCCCGTGCTCTTAGATCATCTGGGGGGCCCTTTTGACTGTGCAGACACTAAGAGATGTGAGAGGGGCAGCGGCCAGGAAGAGGGCCTTCTCGGTGGTGGCCCCCGAACTGTGGAATACCCTCCCCTTAGAACTGAGAACTGCTCCCTCGTTGCTAACGTTTCAGCGTGGACTGAAGACCTTTTTATTTCAAAAAGCTTTTAATTGTTGACAGGCTGGCTGGCGTTCTTGCTTTCTATATGAAAATCCACGGGGTTTGTTTGTTTTTAGATTTTTTAATTATTGTAAATTGTTTTTAATTGTTTTTAATGTTGTATTTTTAAAATGTTTGTAAGCCGCCTTGTGTACCCGTTGGGCAAAAAGGCAGGGTATAAATTAATAAAATAATAATAATAATAATCCCCCCATCTGTTGAGATCTTGGCATACATAGCATGTTATGTGGGGCAGAGCCTTCTCTGTGATTGTCCCCCGATCTGGAGGCTTATGATACCCCCTCTCTCCTAGTCTTTAAGCAGGCACTCAAAGCACACCTGCTTTGCCACACCTTTGGGAGGTGCAGATAGCTCAGGAATGGCTTGTGTTTGCAGTTGGGATTTTTACTGCTAGGCTGTCTGAGTAGTTCTGAATTTGTCTTTAAATTTGTGTGTGTGTTTATATTTTGCTGGTAGGACTTTTACTAGAATGCAGGATCAAAATGGAAAAGTAGAGAGAAATAGTAGGGAGAAGCAGAAGTCTTTGGCAAGCAACCAGCTGCCCAGTTGTGCCACCACCTCCTCGGTACACAAAAGCAGCAATTAAGCCCTTTAATTTCTTGTCAACTGCAGCAGCAGCACTCCTTTCTGGGGGCAGATCCTTATTGTTGAGGGTTTCCAAGATTTGGCCCGAGAGAGAGGAAAACTTCCTTCCTTCCTTCCTTCAGTTTTTCGCTTCTCACCCTGTCTGTCACTTGTAGCATTCATGGGTTTGCCTGTTGCAGGTGGTCTTCCGCCCACCCCTGGATTTCTACGATGTTCTTATCCACCTGAACCCAAAGCAGATGCCGAGGCACTTGGAGGCAGTGGACCGGCCAGCCAAATCCTTCAGCCGGGGGATGTTGGGAAATGATGCTGCAGTAAAAACCTATTTTTTCCCTGTGGTGGATTATGACCCAGTACAGCTGTATCTCCGGGAGCTGCAGGTAAGTGTGGTGGTGCTGAATGTTGAGAGGTTGGCACTGGGAAATGATGCCGTGCCAGATCTGTGCAGGTGGCGTTTGGTTCATTTAATATTTAAGTGCTTACAAATATTGCATGTTAATGTGAAGATGGTTTCTTTCAACAGCCATATGGTCTCTCTTAATGCGTAGCGCATTCGTTCCTTTGAAAACAGCAAGAGAAGGGTCCCATGCCAGATGCAAGGGAGGGCACCAGGATGAGGTCTCTTGTTATCTGGCGTGCTCCCTGGGGCATTTGGTGGGCCGCTGTGAGATACAGGAAGCTGGACTAGATGGGCCTATGGCCTGATCCAGTAGGGCTGTTCTTATGTTCTAGCTGGATACCCACCTGCAGGCCATGAAGAAAACTCCCCTCTCCCCCCGGGGTGAGGCTTTAATTTTGGTGATCTTTTCGGAACAGGCTCTTTCATAAGGAAGACCTTCCCATTTGAGTTCACTCATCTGGTTTTACCAATTCTAGCTGGGCTTACACTTGACTATCCTAGCTTTCTCCTTCAATGCATGCTGGTTTGAGCATGGGGGGGGGGGAAGGAGTCAAGAAGGGGAGTGGGCTCACTAAAAGGCCTTCGGCCAGCAAGAGTTAGTGCACCTCTTCCTTCTAGAACTTGATTGCCTGGTCTAAACATTTCACTCCGCTGGGGCTGCAGTGCACGTCTACATGCATGGGGCAATAAGCAGTGTGTCTGACCCACAGCCTTTCCTAATAGCGGGCGATTTGCTAATTCAACCATAAAAGCTAATAAAGAGGTTTTCTGGAGAGTTATTGCTTTACAACCCAGGTTCCCTTCAGTATTCTTGTTAAAACCACAGCATGATTCAGAAGCTGATGAAATGCAAAATCTAGGCCAGAGCCTGTCAAAAAGGGATATCTATTCATTGGGAAACTTTCCCCTCCTTAGAAGGGAGAATCAGGATAAAACCAGTTTCTCTTTCATCTTCCTGTTGCAAGACCAGGTGATGAAGCCTCGCATGGCACTCATAGGAGATGTCACTTGGTTCCCTTAAGCCAGCCGCAGACGAAGGGGTGATGGTGCTGCTGCTGCTTCTGCTCTCACTGCCCTGTTGTTTCCTGGGGTTTGTGATGACAGCAGTGACGCAACCACATGGTTCTGCATGGAGCAATCTCACTACTCATTACGTTGGAAGAGGGGAAGCCACCGCCTTCTGCTGAGTCAAGCCCTTGGTCCGGCTGGCTCAGTATTGTCAACACTGACTGGCAGCAGCTCTCCATGGTTCAAGGCGAGAGTCTGTTCTGCCTGGAGATGCCAGGGATTGAATCCGACTCTTTATGCATGCAAAGCACGGGCTCTCTCACTGAGCCTCAGCCCTTCACTTAACATGTTGACAATTCTGCCACTTAAATGGCCTTTCCATTTGGCCTGGAACTCGCATTCTGAACCTCTACCACTTGGTATTGCCGCCACCCTCCCTCCCACCACCCCCTTTTTAAAGTCCACCCTTTGCTGGAAAGCTCTTCGCAGAAGAGAGATGGCCCTCTTAGGCCCATGTTGGGGTGGCAGAGAGCAGTCATCAATCCCCTGAAACACTATTTGTATTGCTAGACCAATTAAGCTAGTACATGGGAACTGTTTACAGAGATTCCGTATTCAATGTTGCTGGTGAATCATCCAGAAGACTGCCTTCCTGATCAGGGGTATTCAGTGACTCTTAGCACATCTGAAAGATGGTGCAGGGGCCACTTCCGCGGACCCCAGTCATCCTGACATGCAAGGTAGTGCTTGCCTGTGAGAATGGAGGACTAGCAGTTGTGGAGTGCTATGTCCACAGCCTGTAGGATGTTATTGTGGGTGATCTTCTTAGAGGGTTGAGGTTCTCACTGTGGCCAAGAGTCCTCAGCCATATTCACTTGTTAACATTCAGTGCGTGACATTTTGGATGCCTGCAGCCTCTGCTAGGCTCAGAGGACCCTGTGGAGGAGAGGGGACCAGAGCTCCCCCTGGCTCCGGAAGGTGGGGGGGAGGTGTTTGCCTGTACCCACAGTTTCGCATAACTGTGGGGGTTTCCAGAATGGGCACAAATACAGGGGCACCCCTGTATCAGTTGTTAACGCTCTGTGACTTGAGTAGATGTTTTTTGACTATTTGTTTTAAAAAGCATAAGTCTTTATTTTTGTAACAACCATTTTGGTAAGGTCACCCAGTTGGATCTTGCTTGAAATAGCATCTCATGGCTGGAATGCCTTGGCATGTGTCAGTCAATGTTGTTCCGTCAATCTGACCCCATCTCAGTTTTCCCTGTAGCTGGAAAGGGCAAAGATGAAGCAAGAGGCTTACGAGTGGGGGCTCCAGGGTCTTGTTATCTCCACAGAATAGGAATGCAACACTGCCAGGATGTTGCCCCTACTTTCTATCCTTTAGAGGAGGAATTCATAGGAAGGGCTGCTGTGCATTCCTCCAGTTTCTTAAATCTATAAATCACTTTTGCAGTCTTATCTTTAAGATTCAGTGCAATCTGCATATTGCAGTTTGCAGGGTAATTTACTACTATTAGAGAGAATGAACACATCAAAGGTCTGGAATAGATCACAGCCACACTTAGTTTTTTCTTAGTTAAATGTGGTCTGGTATATCACAGAAACTAATAAAATTGCGTAACTTGGGAACCTGCAAGATGGGCTAACTTTTAAGAAATAACTTTTACAGCGTACAAAGTGTCATTTATTACTTGCAGTTAGTGATATCTGTACATCTTGAGTACATGTTTTAAATTTGTAGTTCTCAGAAAATCTTCCTTATCTGCGATTGTTCTATTTGCCATGTAAAAGTGAGTGTTTTGATTTCTGCAGAGTCCTTCAGTTTGTTCTGAAGAAATACAGAGATACAAGCGTGGGAAGTAGGAAGCATTGCGGTAGGCAGGCTCCTGCAGGGCTTGTGCTCTCCTGACATGGTCTTCTCTCCTCATCTGGAGACTCCTGCAGGCTTTCGTCTGTAGAAAGAATGAACATACGAAGCTGCCCCGTAATAAGTTCTGGAGCAGCCCAAACATGATGCCTCCCGAAGTGTTTGGTGTTGTGACTGAATTTGGTGGCTAGTCTCCTTCAAATTTCTCTCCCTTCCAGGAGGCCTTCAGTGACTTTGCCTTGTTTTTCTATGACAAGCATGGAGGAGAAGTCATCGGGGTCCTCTGGAAGCCTTCAAGCTTTGAACCGCAGCCTTTCAAGGTGAGCTTCTCAGTTTTGAAATTAGGATACCTGCTATTTTTTAGTTGGCATTCTGTAGGGCCACTTGTGCGTGAACATCTGAAGCTTCTGAATCAGACCATGGGCCTAGGTAGTCCAGTGTTCCAGGTCTCAGACGGGTGGAGAAGTGAGTGCCTGCTGAAAGAGAGAGAGAGAGAGCCAGTTTCCAGGGAGAGGGGGAGAGGAGAGTGGTCAGCTGGAAGCTTATGTAGGAATTGACAAAGAGCCAGCAGCTGAAGGAGGTTGAAAGGTGGGTGATGTACAATAGCTGAAGAAAAAAAACTTGAGCAGAGGGTGAGGCACACCTGACTGGCTTTCAGCCAAATGCTGGCCAAAAAAATCTTACACAGCTGCTGCTTTGGAATTTGGATCGTTGGGATGGATAAATCCTGTGAGGAGCAGGGTGCAGGAATTGGCATGGCTTCACCTGCCCCACAAGTTGGAGAATGAAGCCTCCAGTGCCAAATCTGATAGTCAGGGCAGTCAGAATGATCCAGAATTGCTTTATTTTTGCTAAGCAAGTTCTCATGGTAGCAGGTGCGGCTTTTCTTTGCATTAATTTTCATATGCAACATTTTATGCCTTTTGATCTGAGGTGCTGTTAACAGAGAGGGGGTTTGATTACATTTCAAATAAATTAAATTAAATCCTTGGCAACCATGTGGACAGTTTCTGCTAAAGATTGTAACTTACACAGTGCCCATTGGGGTTTTTAGCTGAGAGACTTCCATTTCAAAATTTAGCCCCCATTGATGTGCAAGTCTTAGTTCAGACTAAACCATAGTTATGGAAGAAGCTAACTGTGGTTTGATGCCTGAATTCACAAACTGTGGTTTACCACAAGCCAGCAAATCCTGAGATGGATTTGCAAGCCATGCTTTCTGGTACATATGGTTTGGTGTGATGTCTTAATTGATGAACCAAGTTGCAGCGATCACTCTTCCTCTGGAGGCCCTTTGCCATTGAAACTGGAGTTCTGACTAGATGGAAACATGAGAGCAGACAAGCAGACTCTAAACGTTGGTTTATCTGCATGTTGGTAAGCCTGTGCATGGTTTAGGTTCTGAACTACACCATGGATTGGCATAGTGATAATGTTTCCTGTTAGTTGGGTTTTACTCGGTAAAGCAGCTACCACGTTTTCCAGACTCACAAAGAGAGTCTGGTCCAACAAGAAGCTGACGGAACATACCAAGATCCAGGTCTACAGAGCTTGCGTCCTGAGTACACTTCTGTACTGCAGCGAGTCATGGACTCTTCACTCACAACAGGAGAGGAAACTGAATGCTTTCCACATGCGCTGCCTCCGACGTATTCTCGGCATCACCTGGCAGGACAAAGTTCCAAACAACACAGTCCTGGAACGTGCTGTAATCCCTAGCATGTATGCACTACTGAAACAGAGACGCCTGCGTTGGCTCGGTCATGTCATGAGAATGGATGATGGCCGGATCCCAAAGGATCTCCTCTATGGAGAACTCGTGCAAGGAAAGCGCCCTACAGGTAGACCACAGCTGCGATACAAGGACATCTGCAAGAGGGATCTGAAGGCCTTAGGAGTGGACCTCAACAAGTGGGAAACCCTGGCCTCTGAGCGGCCCGCTTGGAGGCAGGCTGTGCAACATGGCCTTTCCCAGTTTGAAGAGACACTTGGCCAACAGTCTGAGGCTAAGAAGCAAAGAAGGAAGGCCCATAGCCAGGGAGACAGACCAGGGACAGACTGCACTTGCTCCCAGTGTGGAAGGGATTGTCACTCCCAAATCGGCCTTTTCAGCCACACTAAACGCTGTTCCAGAACCACCTTTCAGAGCGTGATACCATAGTCTTTCGAGACTGAAGGTTGCCAACTAACTGTATGTTAACCTCGTAAACTGCCTTATGATTTTTTACATCTAAAAGTCAGGGCTATAAACTTCTTCACAAAAACAAACTGAAGCTCTGTACTTATATCTGTTACTTACTTCCATCGCAGGTATCCAGCATGAGAGGAAGAATGATGTCGGTGCTCAGCTCTGAGCCTCTGACTGTTCCCAACGTTGAGGCCATTTTGGAAGACTTTGAGATCTTGGGAGAAGGTCTGGTCAGATCAGTGGAAGCTCGAACAGAGAAATGGTCCATTTAGAATCTTCTCAAACTTGTTGCATGCCTAAGGCGTGGCCCTGGTCAAACAGGGTATGTTTTCTTCCTTAACTTTTTTGTTTAGAATTCTTTTACAGAATAAAAATATTTTTATTACCCTGAAATCTCTCTCCATCCTTTTTTGTCCTGTAGACCCATCCAGTTCAGATAACCCTGATGTCCCTTAATAAGGACTTTATTTACTATAAAAACTGTGTTAAATCCTTTTGGCTTTTGAGACCAGAGAACTAACTTGGAAGTTCATCTATTTATTTGCTTTCTGTTCCATCTTTCTCCCTGTAAGGGCACCCACATAGGCTTACAACCATTAAAATAGTAACAATAAGCCCATAAAAGCACAGTGGATCAGCATCCATTGGATCCTATCTGAAGGTCCAGTCAGAGACAGCATCCCTACTCAAAACGCCATTCTAAACAGAAATGTCTTGAGGCCCTGCTGGAAGGCCTCCAAGGAGAGAGCAGTTCTCAATTTCAGGGCAAGGAAATTCTATAATTGGGGTGCCACCAAAAGGACCATATTACTCACCACCATCCCATTTACCTCCATCCATGGTGTTACAACTAAAAGAGCCCTCTCAGATGACCTCAGTGAATGAATTGGATTATACAGAAGAAGGTAGAAGTTACATATTATTAAGGGCGCAATCCTAACCTGTGCTGGAACAGGCAAGCCAGGAGGCTTGCGCTTTATCCAGTGCAGGATTGTGGCCAGAAGCAGCTCAGCCAGAGGTAAGGGGAAACTTTTCCCCTTACCCCTGGGTAAGGGCTGCTGGCCACAATGGGCCTCCTTGGACTTGCGCCACCTCTGCTTGAAGCCACTCCATTCTCCCCGGGAACGGGGGTTGGGATCTGGCATAACTGCTGGATCCCAGCCCCACCTCCTGCTCCCCACCCACCTGCTCCCAGGGCTGCCCATCACCCACCCTCCCCCTGCCCTGGAACACCTCCCTTCCTCCTCCCTGCCCCGCCACGCCTACCTTTTCTGCTTGTAAGCAGCTGAGGGGAAGCTGGCGCAGAGGTTTATATCAACCTCTGCAGGCCGGTGCTTCTCGGAGCGCCAGCCTGGCTTCCCCTTGAGGAGGGACTTGGGCTGGCATAGGGTGTAGTTTGGATTGGGCCCTAAGTGGAATTCCAATGAAATGTCACCAGCTCCAAAAGCAGTAAAAATGTGAAGTGTTGTTCTCTGAAACCTTCTTTTATGCATAAAATACTATGAGAGTGCCTGTCCTTCTAAGCATTGAACTGTTTAGGGAAAAAGGCAAGCTTAAGTGGTGGGGAACCATGTGATAGAGAAGTGGGGTAGGTAGAGGAAGAGGAATGGGGTTTAAGTAGTAGAAAAGCAGACTTGCATTAAATCCAATTTTGGTTTCCACAATGCTTGCCACCTTAGTGGACAAACAGGAGGGCTGTGGTTCAGCTTCGCCTCTCGATGCTGGGTGCAGAGAAGGACCAGAGCACACAGGCATCCACAGCTTGTGCACCTGTTCTTATCCTGCATACTGTGAAATGAGAGAGCTGCTCTCTTTGCTCACTAACCTCCAGAAGCTTCACCCTGCTCTCCCCCTTGGTCAGTTGCCAGCAGAAGTGTGGGTGGGTGGCTGGGTGGGGGAGCAGAGAAGGCAAACTGCCTGGGAGGAGAACAACTTTCTTAGTCCCTGCAAAATTATATGACTGGATTTGGAATTTTCTTTGCATAAATGTCATGGTTTGCATAATTTATTCTACTGGGCAAGATCAGAGAGTCCTATTGGGCCCTCATGCCACACCATCTCCCCCTTTCAGAGATTTCTTGAAATCTCCTCCACATTGAAGATGCCACCAGATGCCCAAACTCTTTAAAGGGCAGCTTTGCAGCCAAAAGAGTGAGAGATATTTGAATACCCAACCTGTTAAGTTCTATCCTGGTATTCAGTCACAAGCTATGCGCAGCTTTACTGATGGACTGCATATTACTGCTTTTGTGGTTTGGTGCTTTTGCAATACGTTGCGGTCGCAAGATTGGTTAACATGCTGTGGTTTGTCTTCTGCAGGAGTACAAAATGGAGAAGTAGGGATGGGGTGGGATAGTTCTTTTGTTGATAGATGACAGAATTTGTGCGCGCACTGCAGCTCTGAAAACATCATTTTTCATCATGACTAAGCCTGAGTTAGAAATGCTGAAATATCTGAAACCAGAAGCCTCCAGCATTTCCTGATGTGCTGGCGTTTATTTCACTTAATCACTGGGGGGGAGGGGGTGTCTCCAAACCTTCCTTCTGCATGTGCCATGAATGCTACTTTACATTCAGTTTCAGGAATGTGTGCAGAGGGACTGGTTTGAATGAATTCCCCTCCCCCTGCACACTTTCACATTAATAACAACCTTTATATTATTACACAGTATTACATATGAATGCCTCTTTTTAGAAAACAACTTCAACTTAGCATTTTTGTTTGATTTTGTTCCTGTATATTATGAAGTCCAGATCTGGAGATGGTTTCCTCAGAAATGGTCCCACATGTTGTCCCATGGTTCTCCTGCAAGGTTCAGACAAGTCCCTACAGGATGGGGTCAGGATATGGGAAAATATCCTGAATGTTATAAAACATAATAATAAGAGAAAATAATGAATGTGGCGGAAATGGATAGGCTTACAGAGACTTTGGATCAACAGCGTAAACCGACACAGATGGAGCAATGGAGGCCATTTTATGCTTGGTTGAAAATGAAGTTGTAGATGTATAAGATCGGGCATTTAGATGAATATATTGTATACATGATACAGGATATACAGGATATGATATGATAGATAAATGATATTAAGAGGCTAAGCCAGAAGAACAAGATTAGAAGATATGTATTGATTGATTAGATATATTGATATATGATTGCCTGCACCATCCAACGGTGTGTGTGTGTGTGTGTGTGTGGTGTATTGAGTTTGTGTTTGTTATGTGTTTGTTTATATTTGTTGTTTGTTTTTATTTTGGAAAATAATAAAAAATAAATTTTTTTAAAAAGGATATGGGCTCCTGCTGCTGTCTCTTCCTGTTTATTGGATGCATTGCCCTGAAATAATCCATTTGCTAATCCAATCCAAATAATCCAGTGATATCAGTAACAGGCCGCTTTGGAAGCTGGCTCTGAAGTCCTTTGAGGCAGAGGCATCATGCAGTGGCTTGCACCCGGCGCAGCACTTACGTTGCAAAGCTCAGCATTCAGAAGTTTGGGGGTGATGTCATCATGAGGTACCTGGCCTTCTGGACATTTGCATTGGTTTGAACCTAAAAGGCTGCCTCAGGACTGCTTCAGTTTGACAATCTTTGGCTCATTCTGGGTTTTTGCTGGTGTGTGGTGAAAATGATTGTTGGCAAGAGTGCAAGCTGGCTGGGCTGGAAAGGGCTGAAGATCTCCAAGCGGAGGCTTGAGTGGTGCGGTGGTGCCCCCTCCCCACGCCAAGGATCTCACCCAGTGCAGTTCACACCAGCTGTAACCCTGCTAGTGACACCACTGGTCTGAGGAAGACCTGCTGCTTCAGGCCTCTGGATTCCCCAAAGGATTGCACCTTTTCTGCCTGGCATGGTAGCAGCCCACACTCATATCTCTGGCCTCCTACTGGAGTGGGGGAGGTTGCACATGCCCTCACAAAGAGTGGCCAGTTCAGCAAGTATCCAAACCGATCCATTGTTTGCAGAACACACAAAAATGCTTTGGTTCCCCCCTCTCCAAGTCTGCAGTGTAAAGGCCCTCCCTTTGCACCCACTCAGCCCACCCTAACAATGGAGATTTACTCCAGTGGGCCAACCACTAAGCCCATTACAAAACCAGAACATGAATGTCTGTGGTAAATACAGAGAACCATGACTAAAGAGAAATTCCTTCTCATTTTTGATTACACCCTTTACTCATCGCTCATTAAACTGTAGTAAATCTGTTAAAAACAACTTTTCTTTAGAGCAAGTCAAGCAAGAAATGCTGCTGTTTTTCTCCAGAGGACATTTGGATCTGCAGGCAAACAGAGCGCTTTCCTCTTACAATGGGTGAGGTTTGCCTTGGCATGTCTTAAATGCCTGGCCCTGCTCTTTACGGTGAGTTTTCTGACAGCTCTAATGCCATCTCAGCTGAATAGGCAGTGAAGAAATAAATTCAGCTTCCTGGAGAGTTTGCAGGCCAACACAGGCAGTTGAGCCTCCCATGGAAGGCCCCATTGAAAGTACGTGCCAGAAAAATGCCCCCATTCAAATCTGTGTGTTCAGTTCTTCATCTTGGGCCCAATTCCAAGAGACATGCTATGTGTCCTCCCGCAAGAAGTCCTCTGCAAAGCAGAGTCTCAATGACCTGAATAAATGCCTTTTTGATGGCACATGAGAAAATGTCCACACATTTTGCTTGGAGTATCCAAGTGAATGAATCGCTGCAGGAAAAGCCTGGGGTGACGTGCGTGTCTCTAGGGGGGGACAGCCCAATCCTGAGGTAGATCTGAGCACTCAAAACTAAAGCGGAAGTGGAGAGAACTTGTCTTGGACTTAAGCCCGAAGGTCGGGAGATAGACACAGATTGAAGCTGCCCCCTCAGCTCCCCTTGGCAGCTGTAGGCAACTCTCTCTCTCTCTCTCTCTCTCTCTCTCTCTCTCTCTCTCTGTCTCTCTGTGTTTGGTAATGTGAATTACCTGGTAAGGCCCTCATTTTGCCTTCATTGAAATGCCCCCCCCCATTTCACTGTCTGCAAATGGGACCCCAAAGTTTAGTGGTTCATTTTGATCAGCCCCTTTTTTAGGAATCCAGCTGATACTTCAGTTTGTAATTTTAGCATGGCTGTGTATCATGGTCAGGCCTGGGGGGGGGGCAAATTCCCCAGCGCCTGAGCTTCTAGGGGGTCTGAACCATGACAAAAGAACTATACAGTACAAATAAAATTTATTACAAAATAAATTTGGGTACCTCAATCTCCACCTATCCAGGGCTGCATTTCCACTACAGCTTTTAACCACTTTCAAAACACTTCTATTATCCAAGTGCATTTAGGAAAGGGGCAATCAGGCATCTTGCCCGGGGTCCGAATGCCAGCCCTCAGAGGCCCTGATCATGGTGGCTCCATCATGTAATATCTTGTCATAAGCAAAACTCTGGCTGACAGTTCTGCAGCTCCTTTGGAGGGAAGAGCCTAGAACTGGGCAATGACACTGAGTGCCGGGGGAGAGAAAACTTTGCCATTTCTGCATGTGCCAGGTATTTTAAATGTGAATGTGCATTGTAATTGTAAGCTGCTCTGAAAGCCAATCTTACCTTTAAACTAAGATCAAGCAAAGGTACTGTGACATTTTTGCACTTAGAAAGGATTATCATTTGGCACGATTGTTTACTTAACACCACAAATCTACACACCCAGCACAAAGAGGTTGGGAGATGGCGGTCTCTGCTCACAGGCATAAGTACGCACTGGTGAGATGAGCAGATTATGAGTCACAGAGGAAAGAGCAAGGAAAGGGTGCTAATGCTCCAGAACAGGGCAGAAAGTGGCTTCTAGAAAAACAAAGATGTGGGACTGAAGTGTGAGAGGGAGCTGCAAAAGTGACTGTTCAGCCAGGTTTGCTGTGAGATTTTCAAAATGTTGCTTATCAAGTGTACGAGAGACAAAATATGTCCTAGGATGCATATATTTTTCTTACCCCATGGACTTAGGACACAATCCTAGCTAGGTCTACTCAGAAGTAAGTCCTATTTTGTTCAATGTGACTTACTCTCAGGAAAGTGTGGTTAGGATTGCAGATTTAGACTGATGTGAGCAGTCAGGCTGGGAAACAGAGCTGGTGCCAGGCTGCTGGGGTACCCGGAGCACAGCTCTGCAGTAGGCACCCCAAGGTGCCCCTGTGTCCCTAAGGCACCCCCCAGGGCAGGGGGGCTCTCCAATGGCTGTGGCTCCTCAGCCAGTGCCCAACCCTGCCAACCGAAGTCAGTGCTGGTTAGAGTTCTGGACTAGATGCACCCATGGGCTGGCTCTGAAGAAGGCAGCTCTAAAGGCGCATAGTCAGAATTTGGACAGATTGGCAATGAACCCCTGCTAGAGGTTGACCAAAAGGAATAGTGCCTAGTGGTTAGTGCTCAGTGCACCCCTCCCTGCTCTCCACTTCATGGATTTACCAAACTAGAAGTTGGGTGGGGGAGGAACTGGTAAATATTTGCTGCTCTCATCGCAGACTGGGGAAACCAGGCAGGGGGCATCTGAGAGAGACCTCCCCTCCCAGAAGAATGTAGAAACTAGCCATTTTTTTAATGTTACAAAACTAAGATTTAAGGATGCTGTAGGGTCATCCAGTTGGAAGAGGGGAAACCACATGGATGATCCATTCCCACTTTTTTACCTATGCAGGTAGGCTTGGCTGCCCAATCAGTGGGCACATACGAAATTCAGCCCTCAACAGGAGGGTTGACGAAGAGCTGTCTTTTGCTGGACCAAGACATGAAAGCACAGCAGTTCAGTGGCATAGCTAGAGGGGGTTCAAAGCACTAAGTGTTGCAGGGAGCCTCACTGCAGCATGCAAGGGGCCTCTCCACCTCCCCTTCGGAGCCAAGTGTACACTTCAATTTGGCTCCCCCCACCTGGAGTGACTCCAAGGGGAGGGGGGCCTTCACCCTGCTGTATGGCTTTCTGCAAAACTTAGTGCTTTGCACTACTTCTAGCTACACCACTGCAGCAGACCACATTCCACACATGTGCCTTTTGGGAGGTAGCATTTCAAACAATAAATCTCAGGGGAGCATCCCAGGGCAATGCCTCATACATTCAAGTTCCCAGGCAGCCTCCCAAAGTACTCTGATTAGCAACCAAAAGTAGGAAAAAAATTGGGGGTGGGTACAGGAAAAACAGGACATTCATCAGCACACCAGTTAGAACTTGAGCTCCCTGCAAATCTGCTAACCTTAGTTCTGTGCCCAGATACTTTTTGAAAATATAAAACATTTTCCATTTAATCAGACTTTGATCAGGTAAGTGGTACCTTTATAGACCCTGTTGCTGATACTGGCTACATAACTTGTGGGTTTTTTAAAAAATGTTCTGTTATTTCAACCTGCTGCCACCACTCCTGAACCTAAACTATGGCAGAAGGTGAATTAAATACAAACACATTTTTGAAAATGTACCATTTTTGCAGCATGAGAAGACAAACAGAGGATGCCATAAACACTTCCGGAAGCTGCTTTTATTACACTATTACAGGACTTCTTGCCACAGTGTGATAGCTTTTAAAGTTCAGTGCTGATTAATCATTAACTCTCAAGGAGAATGTTTCCTTTTGCCCCTTTATCTGACTTTGTTAGGTAGGCAGAGCTTCTTCAGATTTGCCGTATTTATGCCCAGATGCCGAATCAGACCATGGTGGAGCCATCTCACCTGGCATCCTGTGTCCTGCAGTGGCCAACCAGATGACTCAATGCATGGCTGGAACATTCATGAAGCCAACAATGATATTCGCATGGGAGGGGGAGCAGACTGGGGGGTGTGGTGAAGCTGCCTCTCTCCACCACCAGCAGAGACTACCCCTTTACCTTGCTCCTTCTCCATGAGGGCACCTTAAGCAGAGCAGGAGCGTGCTGGGGGTGCTCTCAGTGTGTTCTGCACTTCCCACTTTGTTTCAAGGGGCCTTTAAACCCGAGCAAAGTGAGAGGACTTCCAGTGTACTCCATGTTTCTGACTTTGCTTCAAACACCTGTGCACAGGAAAGTGAGTGATGCATGGGTTTGGGTGCTGCTGGCAGTGGGAAGGATAGACTAGACCCAGGCAGTCAGGCCCTGCCTCGATGGGGAGACCGTAAGTTGTCCATCATGAAGGCATAAAGTGCTCTCAGCAGAGGTTCTCAGAGGTGCACGGATTCTGAGCAGGAAGGTTCTGTATGTCTGCTATGCAGTGGCGTAGCTAGAGGGGGTGCAAAGAGCTAAATTCTGCAGGGAGCCTCACTACAGCGGGCAATCAGTCCCTCCCCCTCTTCAGAGCCATTCTGGGCAAGGAATCCCCCTCCCCCTGCCTGGAATGGCTCCAAACGGGAGGGGGAGGCTTGCACACTGCAGTGAGGCTCCCTGCAAAACTTAAGAGCTTTTCACCCCATCCAGCTATGCCACTGCTGCTATTGCAAACCACCTTTGATGATGCCTCCTGCTCAAATTCATCCTGTCCCCTTGCTGAACCACTTAAGCCAGCAGCAGCTTCACACATTGTAGCCACAAAATGACTCCTCTCTGCATGAGTGACCCAGCAAGCCAGGTGGGCAGGGTTTGTTTTGAGAATTCACCTTCCCTTTCTTTTCTTTCACTCTCATGGAGGTGTCTTCCTACAGTCCTCTCCTTGCTTTACATAATGACCCCCAGAGCCGTCTGGATGGGCCATGACCTGCACGTTATGTAATAGGTTGTGCAATCCCAAACGCTAATCACGGAGTGGTTATATAATGGGCGTTTGGTGAGTGATCAGATGCAGTGTGAAGCCAAATCCTCCTTTGGTGCTGTGAATTGCTGACTGGCACTAAAGAAGACTTCTCTGCACCTTTAGGGGCTGGCCCAAGATCTGATGCCTGAAGCAGGTGTCAAATGCTGCCCCCTTGCTTGATGTGCCAGCCTCTGCTGTTCCCACTTTCCAAAGTTCTGGCTCAGCATCTCCTCATCTCCACATTTCGTCTTCCTTTCTGTCCCGTCCCCCCCCCCCCCCGTCTTATTTTTCATTCAAGGAGAAGCAGTGAAGGCAAGTAGGAGGACGGGATGAGCACCCCCATCAATCTGCTGCCTGAGGCAACTGCTTTAGTTGATCTCATGGATGGGCCCAACCTGTCTGCACATTTTGTTGTGGAAGGAATATAATGGTGAAGTGGAGTCGTGAAGAGTTGGGTCCTATTAGAGGCCACGTCAAGCTGCCCTTTGCAGTCTAACCATTAGCCTATCTAGGATGCCAACTGGCTGGCAGCAGTTCTCTAAGGTCTTTCCTACTGGAGATGCCAGGGGCGGAACCTGGAACCTTCTGCAGGCAAAGCAAGTGCTTTGCCACTGAGCTATGCTTGTGAGGGGGTGGGGAACGGAGTGGGTGCAATGCTATTCACTGGTACAGGAGTCCCGCTTCTCCTCTGGATGCATCTCCCCAGTCTAGCAGAAAGACCTGTTGCATCTAGGGATAAATTAAAAATTACATAAGAAATACTTAGATAAGAAATACAGCAAAGACCTGAGATAGAAATATTTAGCAAGCAAAGGTGAACTCAGGGAAGAGGGTGTGTAGCTGGGCCACAAACTATCAACCAGTGGGCTTTTGACTTCTGTATTAGATGAGTCAACCCCATGAAATTGCAGGGCTTGTCACCTCTCCACTTAAATCTGCAGAGTAAACACCGACATGAGTGTCTTAACATCAGTAGCAGCTCCCTCTGTTGGGATGGATCCCAGCAAGCAGAGGCAAGAGAACCAGAGGGTGCCTGCCCAAGTCTGGCTTTTTGAGCATGCAAGCAAAACACCATCCCCTTGCAGTGGAAAATGTGTTCTTCTGACAAGCATAACCCAAGTGCACAAATCAAACTGTCACACAGTGTTTCATGCATGAAGCTGTCCTCATCCTCGCCCAAGTGGTGGAAACACACCCAACACCTAGGCTCCAGTGGAGCAGCTGTTTGGGTGGAAAGGTTAGAAGACATGACAACAAGCCTCCAAGCAGGTTCTGCAGAGGAGCTTGTCTTAGGAGTGCCAGTTGATTTGCATGGGCGGAGGCTTTCTGTGTCTCCAGTCTGGGACTGCTTGTTCCTGCAGAAGCAACAAAATTTGGTAGGAGGAGTTACGCCTACTTCATTGGGTCCCATATGCATTTGTGGATTTTTTTCCAGCAGGCTTCATAACCCATTGACAAGCCACTGTGCAGCAGTGGTGAGAGACCTGAACTCCAAGTGGCCGGACTCGGAGCTGGGTTCAAATCCTCATTCAACTATGAAGTTTACAGGGTGACCCTGGGCCAGTCTTCTTCTTATGTTCTTATGTTCAGTCACTCTTTTTCAGGGTACCTACTTGCAGGGTTGTTTTGAGCACAAAAATGAGTGACTGTGGCACAACCTCATGTGTATCCCCTTCCCTGTGCTATATGGGGAACATGTATGAAACATATCTGATAAATAAATAAAGATTGCCTTCTATTGTTAAAAAGTGCCACTTTTCTCTAATGAAAAAACACAGAGTACAGGCTATAAGCCCCATTTCCTTCTTTTAAATAAATACAGAAATGTTGAAGGGCACAGTGGCATAGCTAGAGGGGGTGCAAAGTGCTGAGTTTTGCAGGTACCTGAATGTGTTGTGCAAGCGGACCCTTCCCCCCCTTTGGAGCCATTCCAGCATATGCCTCCATTTTGCTCCCTCTGCCTGGAATGGCTCCAAAGGGGAGGGGGAGGGTCTGCATGCATGGTGCATACAGGTGCCTGCAAAACTTAGTGCTTTGCACCCCCTCTAGCTATACCACTGGAAGGGCACATCTGTAAGCCATCTCCCACCTCTGGGGCAAGGCTCTCTCTGCAACAAGGCATACCCCATCTGTTTGAGAGAGAACCCCACAACTGAGAGCCCTTGTTAAGACTTGATTGTACTTTAGGAGAGGTGGAACCTCTACTATATCTCCTTAAGAACGTAAGAACAGCCCCACTGGATCAGGCCATAGGCCCATCTAGTCCAGCTTCCTGTATCTCACAGCGGCCCACCAAATGCCCCAGTTGACCGATCCTTTCTTGAGGCAGAGGCAGCGAAGTCTCGTGGAAGGGAATTTCCTTATACAGTATCCTGGCTCCATGGGAAATGCTTCTCTGCTGTTATCTGAGAGCAGGATCTTTTGTTACTCACTGTGCTGCCTTGGGTGTGATGTTGGATGCAAACTCTAGCAGGAGGCTTGCCAGGATTTTGCTATGATGCATCTCTGGAAGAAGATTCACCACACAGCCATGTTTTGATCTTTCAGTCATGCCACAATCACATTCCTGCACCACTTGACATCCTCATGACGTTGGTCTTCCTCATCAGATTGCTCCTGACCCCTACCCTACTACCGGGCCATGACGGCTCCCTGGTCTGCTAGGGGGCTGCAGGTGGAGAAGTGGCAGGGTAGATGCCCGCAGGGGAGAGTGACTGTCCCTTTTCACCCCAGCACAGTGTCATTTCTAGTGGCTGCTTGCTGGTGCTCTGCATATTTTCGATTGCATTGTATATATACTGTGTTACTATAGTTTGTTGTAAAATGCCAAAAGTGCCAGGTTTTATTACCTGGGAAAGGCAGTATGTAAATCTGCAAATAAAGAAAAGAAATGAATTAAACCCATCTGGATTCTGAAACCAAACCCCCAATTTGGTCTTCCATCAACTGCACAATGGCTTTGAACAAGAAGACAGGTGACAGTTAAGGATTACAGAAATGTTCCAGTCATAACCAGGTTGCAGCTCAACCAGGGCGTGTCAAGGGAGGGTGTGCACTTCTCTTCTGTAAGGATTCCAGGGATACAAGTGGGTGATCCTTGGTAGATTCCCCACTGAGCTAACATGTTGTAGCTGTGTGTCGATGGAGCTTGAAGTGGGAAATCTCCCACTCACATTTTGTCTTTGCTACAAATTGACTAGACATTTTCGCTCACCCTCAGGGTTATCACCTGCAATGCCAAGATAATGTGATGGACCTGTCTTAAGTGGCGGTTGGAGGGATCCCACGATCAGTCAGATATGGGGAAAGTCCTTTGAACTCCCAGAAAGTCCTATATAAATGCTAAGTTTTATTATGGATGCTGGCTGAGTGTCTGGGGATAAGCTGACACTTGCTAAGGGTGAGAAACCCTCTGCTGGTTTTCTGAGTTCCGATGCTTTTTGTTTTTATTTTTTGGTTGAGAAATACATCCTGCATCAGTGCTCTCTTGTCCAAATGATGTGGACCTGGCAATGGCTGCCACAAATATTTCACAGCTTAAAGAAGGAGAGTCAGAATCAGTCCAGAACCCTGTTGCAATCAATGCTGCATCTATGAAGTCCTTTCTCTGAGGGGTTCAGTGGGGAATCTGGGCATCAGAGGGATAGTCTGCACTGCTTCTCTGCAAGGGAATATAAAGTCCAAATAGGAAGAATTCATGAGGGACGACAATTGCAGCATTACAACTGCCAACTGAAGTGTGACAAAACAGGATGACGTGAGTGAGGGTGGAGCATGGAAGTGGGCGGACATCCCACCCTCCAGAGTAAAGTGGTGGCAATAGGAAGACTGTGTGACTCACTGTCTGCTCCATTTTGGATGGATGATGATCCATCATTTTGGATTCAATGATGATCCATGGCATGTTTAGGCCTTCCCAAAGAAGCTGTGCTCTGGGTATTGCAGTACAGTTCTGAGTCAGAGGGCCAACTGAGGTTAATCCAGTCAAAGTTGAACCATGATCATCCAGGTTCTCTTGCCAGTATTCAGGAAAGGACAGGAAAGCCTCCAAAGACTTCTGACCTAATTAAAGGAGGTGCAGCCAGTGTGACCTGGTGAGTTCCCCAAGGTGTTGTTGGACCTTGATGAAGACATCTCTGAGCTGGAGGCAATAATAGGTGTACTCATGGAAGAGGGGCAGGTCCCAGAACACTGTTATGGAGTGACTGTGTTTTTTTTTTTACAAATTAGGGATACTTTGGGAACAACAGGGGACTGAACTTGGCCTTTGAAGGCACTCTAAAGCAACTGATTGGAGAACAGTAGAACAAAAACAAAAACAGATGGCTGCAGGGCCGGCCTCAGGATGTAAAACACTTTTGTAGGGCCCTACTCCCCGCAGGGCCTTCACTCACCAAGCAGCTGCAGCAAGCCCAGGGCTGAGGGCACCACACATGAAGCATGGCACCCGGAACTAGGTGGCAGTGAGGTAGTGACATTTCCGCCAACTGTTTCTGGGAGGCCTGATTTTCAGCCAATCAGACGTGGGGGTGGGCAGGAGGGCCGATGCAGAGACACTCCACTTGCTGCTCCAGACGTGCGAGTGTTGGCTGTGGAGCGAGGATTCAACTGCCGTAGCAGGTGCTCTACTCGCTGCCCTAATGTGGGACCCCGTCATACGTAGGGCCCAATTTGGCAATATCTGCGGAATTGCCCTAAGGCTGGCCCTGAATGGCTGACAGTAGCTTCCAGAATACATTCTGCATTAGTCTAATCTTGCTTGTTAGGGTGACTGTGGAGAATACTGCAGATGTGGTATGTCTTAATTTTACTTCCTGAAGGATAAAGTGGATAGAGAGATGCTCTTTTCCCTCTCACACAACACCAGAACCAGGGGACATCCACTCAAATTGAATGCATAAACTTTAGATATAGGCTGATGGGTCTGAGCTGTCTGTGACAGATCAGGGGAGAGATCTTGGGGTGGTGGTGGACAGGTCGATGAAAGTGTCGACCCAATGTGCGGCGGCAGTGAAGAAGGCCAATTCTATGCTTGGGATCATTAGGAAAGGTATTGAGAACAAAACTGCTAATATTATAATGCCGTTGTACAAATCGATGGTAAGGCCACACCTGGAGTATTGTGTCCAGTTCTGGTCACCGCATCTCAAAAAAGACATAGTGGAACTGGAAAAGGTGCAAAAGAGAGCGACTAAGAAGATTACGGGGCTGGGGCACCTTCCTTATGAGGAAAGGCTACGGCGTTTGGGCCTCTTCAGCCTAGAAAAGAGACGCTTGAGGGGGGACATGATTGAGACATACAAAATTATGCAGGGGATGGACAGAGTGGATAGGGAGATGCTCTTTACACTCTCACATAATACCAGAACCAGGGGACATCCACTCAAATTGAATGCATAAACTTTAGATATAGGCTGATGGGTTCTGAGCTGTCTGTGACAGATCAGGAGAGAGATCTTGGGGTGGTGGTGGACAGGTCGATGAAAGTGTCGACCCAATGTGCGGCGGCAGTGAAGAAGGCCAATTCTATGCTTGGGATCATTAGGAAAGGTATTGAGAACAAAACTGCTAATATTATAATGCCGTTGTACAAATCGATGGTAAGGCCACACCTGGAGTATTGTGTCCAGTTCTGGTCACCGCATCTCAAAAAAGACATAGTGGAACTGGAAAAGGTGCAAAAGAGAGCGACTAAGAAGATTACGGGGCTGGGGCACCTTCCTTATGAGGAAAGGCTACGGCGTTTGGGCCTCTTCAGCCTAGAAAAGAGACGCCTGAGGGGGGACATGATTGAAACATACAAAATTACGCAGGGGATGGACAGAGTGGATAGGCAGATGCTCTTTACACTCTCACATAATACCAGAACCAGGGGACATCCACTAAAATTGAGCGTTGGGAGAGTTAGGGCAGACAAAAGAAAATATTTCTTTACTCAGCATGTGGTTGGTCTGTGGAACTCTTTGCCACAGGATGTGGTGATGGCGACTGGCCTGGACGCCTTTAGAAGGGGATTGGACAGGTTTCTGGAGGAAAAGGTTTGCATGCAAGTTAAGCTGGCACCGTACCTATACCTAGATCTACCTCTGAGTAGATCATGGCATTTGGTCCCATCACCTCATGGCAAACAGAAGGTGAAGAAATAGAAGCCATGACAGAATTTATCTTCTTAGCCACCTTGGGTGCCCTTTGGGGA
This sequence comes from Tiliqua scincoides, assembly GCF_035046505.1. NCBI lineage: Eukaryota > Metazoa > Chordata > Lepidosauria > Squamata > Scincidae > Tiliqua > Tiliqua scincoides. The sequence continues at coordinate 2,776,315 of NC_089822.1, forward strand.
GAAAGGTGGAATATAAATCAAATAAATAAATAAATGCTTGGGCTGCAAGGTCACTGCAGATGGAGATTGCAGCCATGAAATCAAAAGACGTTTGCTTCTTGGGAGGAAAGCTATGGAAAGCCTAGACAACTTAATGAAAAGCCATCACTGTGTCTGCAAAGGTCCATATAGTCAAAGCTATGGTTCTCCCAGTAGTTATGTATGGCTGTGAGAGCTGGACCATAAGGAGGGCTGAGTGCCGAAGAACAGATGCTTTCGAATAATGGTGTTGGAGAAGACTTTTGAGAGTCTCCTGGACTGCAAGGAGATAAAATCAGTCAGTCCTACAGGAAATCAATGCTGACTGTTCATTGGAAGGACAGATGCTGAAGCTGAAGCTGAAATACTTGGTCACCTCATGAGAAGGGAGGTGTGTTGTTGGCAACCTTCAGTCTCGAAAGACTATGGTATCGCGCTCTGAATGGTGGTTCTGGAACAGCGTCTAGTGTGGCTGAACAGGCCGATTCGGGAGTGACAATCCCTTCCACACTGGGAGCAAGTGCAGTCTGTCCCTGGTCTGTCTCCCTGGCTATGGGCCTTCCTTCTTTGCCTCTTTGCCTCAGACTGCTGGCCAAGTATCTCTTCAAACTGGGAAAGGCCATGCTGCACAGCCTGCCTCCAAGCGGGCCGCTCAGAGGCCAGGGTTTCCCACTTGTTGAGGTCCACTCCTAAGGCCTTCAGATCCCTCTTGCAGATGTCCTTGTATCGCAGCTGTGGTCTACCTGTAGGGTGCTTTCCTTGCACGAGTTCTCCATAGAGGAGATCCTTTGGGATCCGGCCATCATCCATTCTCACGACATGACCGAGCCAACGCAGGCGTCTCTGTTTCAGTAGTGCGTACATGCTAGGGATTCCAGCACGTTCCAGATCCCCATAAAAGAGCCATTGTTCATCCTCGGCGACTTCAATGCTAGAGTTGGTGCTGATAACAGTTCGTGGCCCACTTGCTTAGGTCAGTTCGGCACTGGGAAGATGAACGAAAATGGCCAACGCTTGCTAGAGTTTTGCTGTCATCACAGTCTCTGTGTCAGCAACACGTTCTTCAACACGAAACCCCAACATAAAGTCTCTTGGAGACACCCAAGATCAAAGCACTGGCACCAGCTTGACCTGATTCTCACCAGACGCTCCAGCCTTCCCAGCATCAAGATCACACGCAGCTACCAGGGTGCTGCCTGCGACACCGACCACTCCCTGGTGTGCAGCAGAGTGAAACTGCAAACAAAGCGACTGTACAACACGAAAAAGGAAGGAAGACCTCGCATTGATACGAGCAAGACCCGGGATCAGAGAAAAGTGGAGGAATTTGCACGAGCGCTTGAGGAATCTCTTCCAGGCCCGGTCGATGCAAACGCATCCAACAGATGGGAACATTTCAAGAATGCCGTTTACAACACCGCCTTGTCCATATTTGGCAAGAAGACCAATAAGACGGCAGACTGGTTTGAAGCCCACTCTGAGGAGTTGACACCAGTCATTGAGGAAAAGAGGAGAGCTCAAGCAGCATACAAGGCCTGTTCCAGTGAGCGCAACCTGCAGGTCCTCCGAGCTGCTCGCAGCAAAGTCCAGCAGATTGCCAGGAGATGTGCTAATGACTACTGGCTCCAGCTCTGCTCGCAGATACAGATAGCAGCTGACACCGGCAACATCAAGGGGATGTATGACGGTATCAAGCAGGCCCTAGGTCCAACGCAGAAGAAAATTGCCCCTCTGAAGTCTGCCACAGGCGAGTCATCCAGGATCGGACGCAGCAGATGGAACGCTGGGTGCAGCACTATTCTGAGCTATACTCCAGAGAAAATGTAGTCACCAAAGAAGCGCTGAACAACATTGAGTGCCTGCCTGTGCTGGAGGAGCTTGACAGTGAACCAACCCTAGAAGAACTTCACGTGGCCCTGGACTCCCTTGCCTTTGGCAAGGCACCTGGAAAAGACAGCATCCCTGCTGAAGTCCTAAAGTGCTGCAAAGGGATCATCATCACTGAGCTGCATGATGAGAAGGGAGGACTCTTTAGAAAAGACCCTGATACTGGGAGAAATTGAAGGCAAAAGGAGAAAGGGACGGCAGAGGATGAGATGGTTAGATAGTGTCCCCGAGGCAATGAACATGAATCTGGACACACTCTGGAAGTTAGTGGTAATGGGGGGCCTTGGGTACTGTTGTCCATGGGGTCATGAAGAGTTGGAAACGACTTAATGACTGAACAACAACCTGTGAGCAAGCTCTCTAACCTTCCATTTCAAGACTAGGACACCCTTCTGTGAGAAGAATTTCAGGTTTGATTTTTGTGTACGTGGACTGCAATCATGCAAAAAAAAAAATAATAATTTAAAAAGCACAGAATGGGGCAGTATATGTGACTAAATTAACACAACAAAATGAGTTTGGAGGTGGAGGCAGCCTTAGACTTAAAGCACCGGTAAGTTAACGTTGGGTTGTCTGCTACAACATCAATCGTGTTGCAAAGAATGATGGATCATTGCAGCATCCAGCTTAGCGTAAATACATGTTAATTAGTGATAGTTCTGTTGACACAAGAATCGGTCTTGCTGGTATAAGTGTCTAGGATAAGAAGGTGAAGAAACGCTCTTGACTGCACTGCACTTATCTTCATATGCAAACCAAGGAGATTTGAGCAACAACTATCATACAACACGAACAACGGTTTGGAAAACCCCACTGTGTAACTAGTAGACATGGAGTCACACAAGGGTCAGCCTTAGATCCTGGCTTATTCAAAACAATTATTCCCAGTTATTTGGGGGAAGGAAATGAGGCACGGATGATCCCCCGGCTAAGCAGATGACACAAACCTGCAGAAGAGCGCACACATTTCTGAAGATTTCCCAATTGTCCCCTGCTAATTGGGTAAGAGGCACTTTTTCAAGTGGGTGCTCCTCTTTTCTTAGCAGGGGGAGAGTAACTGGCCCACCTCACCCCAGCAGTGTCTGTTCTAGTGGCTGTCTGCTGGTATTCTTTTGCATCTTTTTAGATTGTGATCCCTTTTGGGACAGGGAGCCATTTAGTTATTTGATTTTTCTCTGTAAACCGCTTTGTGAACTTCTTGTTGAAAAGCGGTATATAAATACTGTTAATAATTAATAATAATAAGATAAGATGCAAGTTTCAGTGCAATTGCAGTCAAACACTGAATATACAGCTAAGGACGCAATCCAGAAAAAGGGCATGGGCTGGCACAAGTCCCTTGCACCGACCCACCGGTGTCGCAAAAGTGCCGTAAAGCATTTTCACGCCACTGGGAGAGGCCAATGCGGTACCAGCTCAGCTGGCCCAGTAGGTAAGCCCGCAATAGCCAAGCTAGGCCGGAGCGGGGTTCTGGGGTGTGTGTGGGGAGGGTGGGATGGAGGTGTTTCAGGACTGGAGAAGGGTGGCCAGCAGGCGAGCCCGTGCATGGGTGGCAGGTAGGATGGGGGCAGGGCCAGGATCCAGCACTTATGCAGGATCCTATCCCCATTCTTGGGCAGCCCAGGGCAACTCCAGGCTGCTCAGATCTGTGCCACCTCTTGAAGTGGTGTGGATCCAAGTAGCCCCATTTGGGCTGCTGCAATGTTACCTGGGGTAAGGGGTAGCAATTCCCCTTGCCCCAGGCCAAGCTGGTTTTGGCCCCAAACCTGCTTTGGATGCAGGGCAGGTTAGAACTGTGAGTAAACAAATTCGGGCCGAATTCTTTCCAACTCACCAGCACCAACGCAGCCACAATGCAGCCCTGAGGCAAGGGAACAAAGGTTCCCTTACCTTAAAGAGGCCTCCATGATTGCCTTTCCCCCTCAAGATTCAGCGCATGCCCCATTAGCGTGGCTGCATCAGCACTGAAATGTTAGTTAGGATTGGCACCAAAATCTACAGTGTTCTGGGTGGTTTCCACACTAGGGTGATTGCAGGTCTTCCTGCCAAACCATATGCCACATTGTGTCTGGATGCAAACTGAGGGCGTATACTGGCCCATGGCCTGACTTTTTCAATGAAGGTAACTCTGTCCTTGAATGGCTGGACAAACTGGATGTTGATATTTGATCTAGTTTAATTGTTATATAAGTCCATGTATTTTATGCCCTACGCTAAATAAATGAATCCACACTAGCATTTTTCTGGGGCATGTTCATTCACTTTTTATAGAGCTCCCAATGGTAGCCTGTTCTATCCAGTGCTACTGTGTTATTCTCCTCTGTTTTTTTCACACCTGATCTGTACTTTCTTTCTTCTTCCCTTCATCATGTAGCTGCAGAGATTTGCACAGCCAAGGTTTGGAGGCCTGCAACGCTGTTCTGAGTTATCGTAACACTTCAGAACCTAATCGTGTTTGTTTTTTTTAAAGAATTTTTTAAAGAATTAAAAAACAGCCTTAAAAAATAAATTAGAACTAATATTGTGGCCACACCATCATTTAATAGTCCTGATTAAGGGGCTGAATCAGTGGCATAGCTAGAGGGGGTGCAAAGTGCTAAGGTTTGCAGGGAACCTCACCGCAGTGTGCAAGCAGCCCCTCCCCCTCCACTTTGGAGCCATTCTGAGCAATAGGTGCAAAATGGAGGCACCTCAGTTTTGCACCCACTGCCCAGAATGATGCCGAAGGGAAGGGGGAGGGGCTGCTTGCACAGTGCATTCAGGTGCCTGCAAAACCTTGCACCTGCTTTTAACTATGCCACTGGACTGAATTTACAAAACTTCAAGGACCATCTTCAGACATATTAATTATTATTAATTATTAACAGTATTTATATACCGCTTTTCAACTAAAAGTACACAAAGCGGTTTACAGAGAAAAATCAAATAACTAAATGGCTCCCTGTCCCAAAAGGGCTCACAATCTAAAAAGATGCAAATGAATACCAGCAGACAGCCACTAGAACAGACAGTGCTGGGGTGAGGTGGGCCAGTTACTCTCCCCCTGCTAAAAAAAGGAGCACCCACTTGAAAAAGTGCCTCTTACTCAGTTAGCAGGGGTAAAACATGCAGTATTACATATGTAGTAATAATGTATGTATAACACACTACACACTTTCCTAAAACATACTGGAAGTTGTTGTCACATCACACATCATAAAGTAGCATTTGCCTTCTTTGGGGATCATTAAGTTGCTGACCTGCAGTTACTTTATGACTGACTAAGATTTGCATATTTTCTCCTGTTTGCAGTTAATGAGTTCTTAGGTGAGAATAAAATACTTCAGATCACTTCCTGCATAATGACGTCACGTCTGGCTTCATGACATCACTTCCAGCACTCAGCGGGCACCATGAATGCTCTTTGGTCCACTGTATGAAATGAGCTGGACACCTCTGCTTTAAAGCCTTGTTGGACAATCGGTTGTGGTGGGTCAGCTTTCTGCTCTGATAGGAAGGGAAGCAGAAGGACCATTTGCTTTCCTTGGAACTGAGGACTTCCCTGGAACTGAGGCTTCCCTGGGTCCGAGGCTTCCCTGGAACTGAGGCTTCCCTGGGTCCGAGGAGAGTGGGTGTAGCAGCTGCAGATATGGGGGTTTCCCTTTTGGAGCTCTTGGTTCTGGTTTCTTGAATCTGTTGCGTACTACCTGTTCAACAGACAAGCCCAGAAGGCATCAGGATGGCAAGACCAAGTGAGTGACGTGAGAGAAACAGTTTCAGTTTTGCAGCGCGTGTGGGCCTTTTCCAGTAAATTGTTTGTCATCAATAGCTGAGCCTTTAGAAGTGGTCTTCATATCCGATAGAACCTTGGCAAGAAGGGAATCTTTCTGTCCTTGCTGGAAGTTATCTAGGTCAGTTGCACAACTACAAGCCTTAAAAGTTTTGCAGTGCAGGGATTGTTGCCAAATCCAACTGATTGCTGTTCATAGACAGCAGCAGGATGCTTGGGTAAGAGTGTCAGTGTTCCAGCCTCACTCTCAGAGCAGGAAATGCTGAAATGTGCTCAGGCTACAGTCCTAAGTCCTCCTATTTGGGAGTAAGTGGGAAACTCTCTGAACTCAAGTTCCTGTGATTGGTCCAAACAGCTGCCCTCCTCCAGGCTGTCGTTCCACCTCCTCTCCTTCATTAGAACATAAGAACAGCCCCACTGGATCAGGCCAAGGGCCCATCTAGTCCAGCTTCCTGTATCTCACAGCGGTCCACCAAATGCCCCAGGGAGCACACCAGATAACAAGAGACCTGCAAGGCTTCCTGGGAATTGTAGTTAAGAACATAAGAACAGCTCCGCTGGATCAGGCCAAGGGCCCATCTAGTCCAGCTTCCTGTATCTCACAGCGGCCCAGCAAATGCCCCAGGGAGCACACCAGATAACAAGAGACCTCATCCTGGTGCCCTCCCTTGCATCTGGCCTTCTGACATAGCCCATTTCTAAAATCAGGAGGTTCCATATACACATCATGGCTTGTACCCCGTAATGGATTTTTCCTCCAGAAACTTGTCCAATTCCCTTTTAAAGGCATCCAGGCCAGTCGCCATCACCACATCCTGTGGCAAGGAGTTCCACAGACCGACCACACGCTGAGTAAAGAAATATTTTCTTTTTTCTGTTCTAACTCTCCCAACACTCAATTTTAGCGGATGTCCCCTGGTCCTGGTGTTATGTGAGAGTGTAAAGAGCATCTCTCTAACCACTTTATCCTTCCCATGCATAATTTTGTATGTCTCAATCATGTCCCCCCTCAGGTGTCTCTTTTCTAGGCTGAAGAGGCCCAAACACTGTAGCCTTTCCTCGTAAGGAAGGTGCCCCAGCCCCGTAATCATCTTAGTTGCTTTCTTTTGCACTTTTTCCATTTCCACTATGTCTTTTTTGAGATGCGGCGACCAGAACTGGACACAATACTCCAGGTGTGGCCTTACCATCAATTTCAGATTCAGATTCAGATTCAGACACCTTTATTAGGCATTATTAAGCATACAAAAAAAAAAAAAAAAAGTACAGAAGTGCACAAACATAACATAGCAAACTACAAATAACACCTATAACCAAACACTTCAGAGAGTAGAGGCACGCTTCAGATTAGTCGCCACGATTTGTGAGATAAATTTAGCTATCTGAGAGACAATGTCAAAATCAGTGGAGGTTAATAAAAATTGCAATCTAGCAAAATCCTCAGCAAGGGTGTTAAGGTGAAATTGGAGGGCCAGACATTTCCTTCTGGCCTCATTGTGGAGCGGACAATGAAGAAGAAGGTGGTCTAACATTTCTACGGCCCGCTGAGGACAGGGACAAATTCTTTCCTGGAAAGGAATGCCATTAAATCTACCCCAAAGAACACAAGATGGGATAGAATTACAACGGGCCATAGAAAAGGCCCTTCTAATCTTTGGGCATTCCAAAATATACAGATAATTGGGAACTTCGCCTACTTTAACTGGTAAGTGATAAAATAAAGGTGAACAAGTTTTGTTGGCTGCAGATAAAATATTGAAGGAGTGAATATCCAGGAGTCTCCCTTTAATGAGCCTGAAAGCCTTGGCTTGGGACAAATGACCAAGTAAGTCAGGCTCAACTCCCAATTGTTTTATTTTTGCACTCCAAAGTTTATCAGAGAAGTAAGGGTCAACAAGGAGGTGATGTAAAAGAGTGTTAGGGTCAGAATTATAGAATATTTTGAGCCAAAATTTTATCGCTCTAATCCACGCAAGTGTTTCAAGTTGGATTTGGCCTGATTCAAGACAGAGCACCGCATAAGACACACACCGGGGCAAACCCAGTGTGCTTCTTCAGAAAGTTGATTGAATCTGCTCTAGTGAATTATTGAATGACCCAATCCAAAGTGGAACCCCATATAATAATTGGGGGGAGCATTTCGCATTGAAGGCCTTCAACGCCGCCGGAATAAACTTGCCACCTTTACTGTGAAAGAAGCTGACAATGGCTTGCGAAGAGGCTTTAGCAAGAGAATGAGCCATATACCAATGGGATGTCCATGCTAAATTGTACGCAAAAAGAATGCCCAAATAGTTAAATGTTTTAACCTGTTCTATAATTTGGCCACTGAATCTCCAAACACTTGGACTCCAGGATCTTCCAAAAACTATAATTTTAGATTTGGTTTAGTTAATTTGTAACTTGTTAGCACAAAAAAATTCTATACACTTACCGATCAGACGTTTGAGACCCAGGCTAGAACGGGATAAAATGACCGCATCATCAGCGTAAAGTAAAATTGGAACCTGCAAATCCCCCAACCTAGGGGGGTGACCGTCAACAGTAGCCAGGGAAGGAGCCAGGTCATTTAAAAAAAGATTAAACAGTGTGGGAGCCAGCACACAGCCTTGCTTCACCCCCTTGTTGGTGGGGAATTCATCAGTATAGTTGCCTCCTGGGGTGTATCTGACCTGGGCAGATGTGTTGGAATATAGGCCCCGAATAAGAGCAAGTAGTTTAGAATCTAGCCCCATACTAGCTAGTTTTGCCCATAAGAGATTTCTATTCACATTGTCAAAAGCCCCTTTAAGGTCCAAAAATGCGACAAAAAGTTTTGATTTCATTTGAATAGAATACTTTTGTGCTAGATGTTGAAGAATAAAGGCATGGTCCAGAGTGGATTGCCCCTGTCTAAAGCCTATTTGTTCTATAGCCATGATATTAGAATGGGTAATCCATTGGGTAAGGCGCTGAAGGAGAAATTTAGCATACAACTTACCAACTACAGAGATAAGACTAATGGGTCTGTAGTTATCCGGCTTACTAGGGTCGCCTTTTTTAAAAATGGGAATCACTGTGGCTTTAAGCCAAACTTTAGGGAAACAACCAGAGGCATTAATGGATGAAAAAAGCGAGAATAGATGTCCAGAACGAAGGATCTTCTTTAAGCCAGATGGTAGGAATGGCATCAGGCCCCAGAGCCTTGCCCGACTTTAAGGCTACAATTAAATCAAGGATTTCCTCTTCCGATACGTCGGGCCAAGCCTCAAAATTAGAGAAAGAAATCTCTGGGCCCCCACTGCAGACATCTGCCGGATCATAGGAAAGATCCGAAAAATGTTGGCGCCAGGTATGATTAGAAATCAAATTAGGCTTACCTATACCTTTATTAGAGGCTCTAGCGACAATGTCCCAGAATAACTTATGGTTATTGCTAATTGTGGCTTGAATCAATCTTCCCCAGGACTTTTTAATAAACTCATGCCGCTTGGACTGAGTCAGATCCTTTAGGAAAGCCAGGGCTGTAAAATAAATTTTTAAATCATCCTTAGAATTGCTGGCTCTAAAGTTCCCAAAACACACCCTGGCATGGGCCTTAGCACGTTTGCAGTCCTGATCATACCATCCTGGGTTATCATTACTGGGTCTGCCTTTAGCCTCAGTCACGGCCAAAGAGTTGGCAATATTAACATGAACATAGTTCATTAAGGATTCAAAGGCAGACACAATAAGTTCAGGTTCTGTTAAAGTCAGAACATGTTCCCACAAAATCTTACCACTTGAGTTGTTCAACAATAATTGAATTTCAGAAAGAGTGGAGTCATTCCATCTAATTTTAGCCAGACGAATAGAACTATCCCCATCACACAAAGGAGGCTCAATACAAGGTAGACCTACATTAAAAACAGTACATAGAGGCAGATGGTCACTCAATTTAAAATCATCAACTTTAAAAGTAGAAACAAAAGGCAAAAAAGAAGCTGAGATTAAAACATAATCAATGACACTGGTACCTGCTGGGGAAACATAGGTAAATTCCGAAGCCCCAGAAAAATTACATAGGCCGTTAAGCCAAATCAAGTTAAACTGGAGACTAAAATTTGCCAGAAAAAACCCGGCAGCATTAAAACTGGTGTCTTTAGAAAATCTCACTAAGTGTCCATGAGTAGATAAAAAAGGTTCACGGTCCTCACAAGCTATCTTATGAAAAATCTCATTACCATCCCCAACTCTTGAGTTAAAATCTGCGCCAAGAATTACCATCAATTTGTACAACGGCATTATAATATTAGCCGTTTTGTTCTCAATACCCTTCCTAATGATCCCAAGCATAGAATTGGCCTTCTTCACTGCCGCCACACATTGGGTCGACACTTTCATCAACCTGTCCACCACCACCCCAAGATCTCTCTCCTGATCTGTTGCAGACAGCTCAGAACCCATCAGCCTATATGTGAAGTTTTGATTTTTTGCCCCAATGTGCATGACTTTGCACTTACTGACATTGAAACGCATCTGCCATTTTGCTGCCCATTCTGCCAGTCTGGAGAGATCCTTCTGGAGCTCCTCACAATCACTTCTGGTCTTCACCACTCGGAAAAGTTTGGTGTCGTCTGCAAACTTAGCCACTTCACTGCTCAACCCTGTCTCCAGGTCATTTATGAAGAGGTTGAAGAGCACCGGTCCCAGGACAGATCCTTGGGGCACACCGCTTTTCACCTCTCTCCATTGTGAAAATTGCCCATTGACACCCACTCTCTGCTTCCTGGCCTCCAACCAGTTCTCAATCCACGAGAGGACCTGTCCTCTAATTCCCTGACTGTGGAGTTTTTCAGTAGCCTTTGGTGAGGGACCGTGCCGAACGCCTTCTGAAAGTCCAGATATATAATGTCCACGGGTTCTCCCGCATCCACATGCCTGTTGACCTTTTCAAAGAATTCTATAAGGTTCTTGAGGCAAGACTTACCCTTACAGAAGCCAGGCTGACTCTCCCATTGCTGAAGCCTTCTTTTCTCTTTGCTTTGCTTGTCTTTGGCCCCATCAGGCTGAATGTGAGTTGCTACCCACAAGGCTGTATCTGTGCAGTTGGTCAAGATGCACCCCATGTCTCTTCTTTCCCCCTGCACAATCTGGTGCAAGTGGCCAAACTCCAGGCTGGAGTCGTCTCATAGGATTTGTTCAAATCCTATTTTATTGATAAATTGGGGCAAGTGGCTGCCACTGCCTCGGTTTGCCAGTCTCTGACATCAAAACAATCATGCTCTGCCCCAGATATTTGCCATGCACTTGAATTAATGATGGTTCTTTGAGTAGCTCAAAGGATTGCATTCGTTCGAGCAGCAGATCAATCATAAGGTTGGTGAGGATAAGCCCAGTGACCAAGACGATACTTTCACAGGCCAATCAGTCTTTCCTGAGAATTAGCAGAAGAAGTTGATCCTTTACTAGCACATGCGCTGCACACATTTGGGACACCTGAGTTGCTTGTTGCCGCCAGTGCAAAACAGCCTGTTTGACTCTTATTGTTTGATGTAAGCCAGTGTGAATTAACCCAAGAATACAACCCACAGGTGCGACTCACAGGATCCCGTCTCTTGATAAGCAGAAATACAGGAGGGCAGAATTGTAGAAAGCTTGTGGCTAGAGCAGGCCACAGTGGCAGTGGCGTAGCTAAAAGGGGTGCAAAGCGCTATAATATACAGAGAGCCTCACCGCAGCGTGCAAGTGGCCCCTCCCCCCTTCAGAGCCATTGTGGGGGGAGCAAAATGGAGGTGAATGTCTCTGTTTTGCTCCTCCCACCTGGTATGGCTCCAAAGGAGAAGGGGAGAGGCAACTTGCACACTGCGGTGAGGCTCCCTGCAAAACTTAGTGCTTTGCACCCCCTCTAGCTACACCACTGCACAGTGGATCCCTCCAGTCCAATGTCTGGTTTCTGTTAGTGGTCAGCCAAATTTCTCCAGGAAGTCCACAGGAGGCCATTTGTTCCCTTGTCCTGGGTAAGGCCCCCTACTGGCACAGTGGGTCTACTTGGACATGCAACAGTGACATTGCTGTTGTCAATGTAGACCCATGAAGGCAAAACAAGCCTGGGAAGGCAAATTGAGCCCACCCCCTGTGTGGTTGAACCTTGAGCAGCAGGCATTTGGCTCTGCAGGGAGGCAGCCACTTGCCACTTTCAAGCAGCAACCAGCCTGCATGCTCCAGTGTGCTACACTTAGTGAATGCCGGAAAGCAGCGAGTGCCATGCGAATGCTCATTCTGGTGGTGCCAGCTGCTACTGGGATTGGGCCATAATGTTATGGGTGGTATGTAGAGTCAAGCCTGGATGTGACATTTACATGTTTTATGGTTTTATATTATCTATCTATCTATCTATCTATCTATCTATCTATCTATCTATCTATCTATCTATCTATCTATCTGAGCGCTTTCCACATGCGCTGCCTCCGACGCATCCTCGGCATCACCTGGCAGGACAAAGTTCCAAACAACACAGTCCTGGAACGTGCTGGAATCCCTAGCATGTATTCACTGCTGAAACAGAGACGCCTGCGTTGGCTTGGTCATGTCGTGAGAATGGATGATGGCCGGATCCCAAAGGATCTCCTCTATGGAGAACTCGTGCAAGGAAAGCGCCCTACAGGTAGACCACAGCTGCGATACAAGGACATCTGCAAGAGGGATCTGAAGGCCTAAGGGATGGACCTCAACAAGTGGGAAACCCTGGCCTCTGAGCGGCCCGCTTGGAGGCAGGCTGTGCAGCATGGCCTTTCCCAGTTTGAAGAGACACTTTGCCAACAGTCTGAGGCTAAGAGGCAAAGAAGGAAGGCCCATAGCCAGGGAGACAGACCAGGGACAGACTGCACTTGCTCCCGGTGTGGAAGGGATTGTCACTCCCGGATTGGCCTTTTCAGCCACACTAGACGCTGTGCCAGAACCACCTTTCAGAGCGCGATACCAGAGTCTTTCGAGACTGAAGGTTGCCAATACAATCTATCTATCTATCTATCTATCTATCTATCTATCTATCTATCTATCTATCTATCTATCTATCTATCTATCTATCTATCCCTTCCTTCCTTCCTTCCTTCCTTCCTTCCTCCCTCCCTTCCTCCCCTCCCTCCCTCCCTTCCTTCCTTTCTTCCTTCCTTCCTTCCTTCCTTCCATATCTATCTATCTATCTATCTATCTATCTATCTATCTATCTATCTATCTATCTATCTATCTATCTATCTATCTATCTATCTATCTATCTATCTATCTATCCCTTCCTTCCTTCCTTCCTTCCTTCCTTCCTTCCTTCCTTCCTTCCTTCCATATCTATCTATCTATCTATCTATCTATCTATCTATCTATCTATCTATCTATCTATCTATCTATCTATCTATCTATCTATCTATCTATCTATCTATCTATCTATCCCTTCCTCCCTCCCTCCCTTCCTTTCTTCCTTCCTTCCTTCCTTCCTTCCATATCTATCTATCTATCTATCTATCTATCTATCTATCTATCTATCTATCTATCTATCTATCTATCTATCTATCTATCTATCTATCTATCTATCTATCTATCTATCTATCTATCTATCTATCTATCTATCTAATGCGGCCTTGCTCTGCTGTTTCCCAGGCTCTGCTGTTGGCAGCAGCCATGGGAATTCTGATCAACGGCCCTGGCTTTTGCTGTCCTCCATGCCCAGCGTGGCCTGTGTGGAAGTCACCCTCACAGCCAACCTTGACTGTTGCTTTTACAAGGCCTTTCTTCATAACAGAATTTCAAACATGTGCAACACAATGCAGCCTGTTTACTTAAGGTGTTAACTTCTTGATTGGAAGTTATTGTGCAATCAGGGGATCCTTGTCTCTGCATCTGGGGATCATCTGTGCCATAGAGAAGCTCTGGTTTCACTTGGCCGGATTACACCAAACAATGAGGTTATTGCACAAGTGGTGGGCAAGGCTGCTAAGCCGCTAGTGAAGCAGGCATGTTTCTTCCCGTGGTGCAAGGGCACCCCTGGACCAGTAACACAATATGTGACTTCATGCAGAGACCTGTTACATATGGAAACAAAACCCTTGATGAGCCCTGGCATCATGAAACGGAACAACAATCCATGCATGCTGTGTGCAGATTATACCTGCCTTGACCCATACCCAGTACAGGCTAACAGTGACTGAACCCAGGCACAGCTGAAGATGTGAACGGCTTTGCTGTAATGGTACAGCCCGGGACCGATTGGTGGGTCTGTTGTTCTTGTGTTACCAAGACAGGGGGCAGACAATGAAAATTTCCCTACATAGGCAATCGGGGGAGAGCATACCAGAGAAGGCCAAGAGCCCCAGCTGAGGTGGGAACAGACTTGGTGCGACACGTGACAGTACCAACACTGAGGCAGATCCTGGCTGCTTAGCTCAGGACTGGCTACTCTGGGTTGGTTTGGATAGTGCTGACCACGTGTGCTGAAGAATGAGTGCAGTCATCGAGCGCACATGTCCTGGCGCCTCCCATCACTTCTGAGTGAGTTTCATTGGAGCAGTGGCGTAGCTAGAGGGGGTGCAAAGCGCTAACTTTTGCAGGGAACCACACCGTGGCATGCAAGCAGCCCCTCCCCCTCCCCTTTGGAGCCATTCTACAAAACAAATGCATGCCGTGGTGAGGCTCCCTGCAAAACTTAGTGCTTTGCACCCCTTCTAGCTATGCCACTGCATCAGAGTGGGGAGTTCATCAGAGCCACCCTCCACACACACACTCTGAAACAGGCCCATCACAAACCAAAGTCATGCCCCAAGGGATTGGCTGGCCCTTGTTTTTTGCTCCCCGGAGCTGCTGTTGAGAGGCCTGTGGCTTCTGAGCATGGAAAACAAATGACTGTAGACTTGGAAATCTTAGTTTCACAAATAACTCACATTATTTCCAGAAACCCTGGGAAACCCTGGCCTCTGAGCGGCCCACTTGGAGGCAGGCTGTGCAGCATGGCCTTTCCCAGTTTGAAGAGACACTTTGCCAACAGTCTGAGGCAAAGAGGCAAAGAAGGAAGGCCCATAGCCAGGGAGACAGACCAGGGACAGACTGCACTTGCTCCCGGTGTGGAAGGGATTGTCACTCCCGGATTGGCCTTTTCAGCCACACTAGACGCTGTGCCAGAACCACCTTTCAGAGCGCGATACCATAGTCTTTCGAGACTGAAGGTTGCCAATACCAAATTTCCAGAATGTCTGAAAGCTTACTTTTTGCTTTCTTGCTGTTGGAATTGGATGCATGGAAGGTGCCATGGGGAGAGAGCTCTTGGCAGACCGGAGATGTTACAAGTAGAGATTATACCCGAAACATCTCCAAGTTCTTCATGTGAACCTCAGATCTCAACTCCATTTCTTAATATCATTTCTCTTTGAGGTTCTGAAAAAGCATACCAATACATGTGCGTGCACAGCCCCCCACCAAATGCCCCCTCCCCACACAAATACACTACCAAGCAGAATGGGCTGTGGCCAATCCCCATGGCATCAGGCATTTCCAAAGTCAGTGAATGCTTTGGCACCAGCATCACCACATTAAAGTTTGGCCCTTGCAAGTTGAGCGGTCAGGTTGTAATCTCCTCATCGAAGGAGTTCAATGTTTCCAAACTTATGATTTTTTAACAGTTTGTCTTGCTGGGCAGGTCAGTGGGCAGAACTGGCTGCTCCCCTTCTCCTCCACACCCATCTTTCAAAGCAAAATGGAATTATGTCCGGGACAGAACATGAATCATATGAAGTTGGAAAGTTCCTTCTTGCAGGCACAGGTCAGCTAGAGAGGCAAAAACACCTTTAGGCCTGGGGAAGTCATTGTGTCAATGGGGTTGTTAGCAGACCTGTGCTTAAGAAATCTACTTGGAGGATTTATCTGCCCAGATCCTCTCATTATTATCCAGTTGATGTCACTGATTATTCACTTATTATTCAGAGCTTATTATCCAGTTGGCGTCAAGGGAAAGAGGGAGGCTAAGTTGAGCAAGAAAGTTGGAGAAGAGAAAGAAGCTTCCAGGATAGTCTCAACCAGAAAAAAGGGGGGGGGGGACTCTTAGCAGTTTCAAAAGCAAGATCAACATCTGGAATCCTGAAATTCTTGGGAGGTGAACTTCCTTCTTCTGGGCTCCTTTTGGGCCATTGATGTTGCAGGTGATCTTGAACTGATGATCTTATCCTACAATCTCCTGACTCAACTCACCTTTGAAGACTTTTCCAGGAATTGGTGACTCAGGCACATCTTTTTTAAAAATGTCGTTTTGGCTTAGAAGCTTTTTGATCCCAATCCAGATTCGGACGGTGACATGGGGGGAGTTTTAACTCTTTGCCTCTGATGCAATCCCAAATGGAACCGGGACCTCCTGCAGCTGCTATTTCTTTCTGTTCATTCGGAGAGAAAGGTGGAACAGAAATCATTTAATAAACAGGACACTTCTACATTGTCACCAAATGGTTAAAGCCGCCTCCCCGTACACATTCAAATCAAGGCCCCCCCCAAGCTATTTTAAATAAACACTATTTTAAACAAATAGGGCCAAATGACAGAGTTAAGATAATGTGGAGTTTGGCCCATAGAAATAAAGATTTTGGAATAGAAATATAGTATTTGATAAAATGCTAACAGACATCCTACAAAGCCAAGAGATACTATGGCCAAGAGATACAAAGCCAAGAGCCAAGAGCCAAGACTAAGGTGGGGTGGCCCTTTATGTTAAGGAAGGGATAGAATCCAGCAAAGTAGAGATTGAAGGTGGGTCCGACTCCACTGTAGAATCTCTGTGGGTTAAATTACCAGGCTTGTGCAGCGATGTAATACTGGGGGCGTGCTATCGTCCTCCAGACCAGAAATCTGATGGGGACCTTGAAATGAGGAAACAGATCAGGGAGGTGACAAGGAGGGACAGGGGTGTAATCATGGGGGACTTCAATTATCCTCATATTGACTGGGTCAATTTGTGTTCTGGTCACGATAAGGAAACCGGATTTCTTGACGTGCTAAATGACTGTGGCTTAGAGCAGCTAGTCACGGAGCCCACCAGAGGACAGGTGACTCTGGATTTAATATTGTGCGGTACGCACGACCTGGTCAGAGATGTAAACGTTACTGAGACATTGGGGAACAGTGATCATGCTGCGATCCGTTTTGACGTGCACGTTGGGGGAAGAATACCAGGCAAATCTCTAACAAAAATCCTTGACTTCCGACAGGCGGACTTCCCTCAAATGAGGAGGCTGGTTAGAAGGAGGTTGAAAGGGAGGGTAAAAAGAGTCCAATCTCTCCAGAGTGCATGGAGGCTGCTTAAAACAACAGTAATAGAGGCCCAGCAGAGGTGTATACCGCAAAGAAAGAAGGGTTCCACTAAATCCAGGAGGGTGCCCGCATGGCTAACCAGCCAAGTTAGAGAGGCTGTGAAGGGCAAGGAAGCTTCCTTCCGTAAATGGAAGTCTTGCCCTAATGAGGAGAATAAAAAGGAACATAAACTGTGGCAAAAGAAATGTAAGAAGGTGATATGGGAGGCCAAGAGAGACTATGAGGAACGCATGGCCAGCAACATTAAGGGGAATAATAAAAGCTTCTTCAAATATGTTAGAAGTAGGAAACCCGCCAGAGAAGCGGTTGGCCCTCTGGATGGTGAGGGAGGGAAAGGGGAGATAAAAGGAGACTTAGAGATGGCAGAGAAATTAAATGAGTTCTTTGCATCTGTCTTCACGGCAGAAGACCTCGGGCAGATACCGCTGCCCGAACGGCCCCTCCTGACCGAGGAGTTAAGTCAGATAGAGGTTAAAAGAGAAAATGTTTCAGACCTCATTGATAAATTAAAGATCAATAAGTCACCGGGCCCTGATGGCATCCACCCAAGGGTTATTAAGGAATTGAAGAATGAAGTTGCAGATCTCTTGACTAAGGTATGCAACTTGTCCCTCAAAACGGCCACGGTGCCAGAAGATTGGAGGATAGCAAATGTCACGCCTATTTTTAAAAAGGGAAAGAGGGGGGACCCGGGAAACTATAGGCCGGTCAGCCTAACATCCATACAGGGTAAGATGGTGGAATGCCTCATCAAAGATAGGATCTCAAAACACATAGACGAACAGGCCTTGCTGAGGGAGAGTCAGCATGGCTTCTGTAAGGGTAAGTCTTGCCTCACGAACCTTATAGAATTCTTTGAAAAGGTCAACAGGCAAGTGGATGCGGGAGAACCCGTGGACATTATATATCTGGACTTTCAGAAGGCGTTTGACACGGTCCCTCACCAAAGGCTACTGAAAAAACTCCACAATCAGGGAATTAGAGGACAGGTCCTCTCGTGGATTGAGAACTGGTTGGAGGCCAGGAAGCAGAGAGTGGGTGTCAATGGGCAATTTTCACAATGGAGAGAGGTGAAAAGTGGTGTGCCCCAAGGATCTGTCCTGGGACCTGTGCTTTTCAACCTCTTCATAAATGACCTGGAGACAGGGTTGAGCAGTGAAGTGGCTAAGTTTGCAGACAACACCAAACTTTTCCGAGTGGTAAAGACCAGAAGTGATTGTGAGGAGCTCCAGAAGGATCTCTCCAGACTGGCAGAATGGGCAGCAAAATGGCAGATGCGCTTCAATGTCAGTAAGTGCAAAGTCATGCACATTGGGGCAAAAAATCAAAACTTTAGATATAGGCTGATGGGTTGTGAGCTGTCTGTGACAGATCAGGAGAGAGATCTTGGGGTGGTGGTGGACAGGTCGATGAAAGTGTCCACCCAATGTGCGGCAGCAGTGAAGAAGGCCAATTCTATGCTTGGGATCATTAGGAAGGGTATTGAGAACAAAACGGCTAGTATTATAATGCCGTTGTACAAATCTATGGTAAGGCCACACCTGGAGTATTGTGTCCAGTTCTGGTCGCCGTATCTCAAAAAAGACATAGTGGAAATGGAAAAGGTGCAAAAGAAAGCGACTAAGATGATTACGGGGCTGGGGCACCTTCCTTATGAGGAAAGGCTACGGCGTTTGGGCCTCTTCAGCCTAGAAAAGAGACGCTTGAGGGGGGACATGATTGAGACATACAAAATTATGCAGGGAAT
Organism: Tiliqua scincoides; assembly: GCF_035046505.1. NCBI lineage: Eukaryota > Metazoa > Chordata > Lepidosauria > Squamata > Scincidae > Tiliqua > Tiliqua scincoides. The sequence continues at coordinate 2,795,034 of NC_089822.1, forward strand.
GGACAGAGTGGATAGGGAGATGCTCTTTACACTCTCACATAATACCAGAACCAGGGGACATCCACTAAAATTGAGTGTTGGGCGGGTTAGGACAGACAAAAGAAAATATTTCTTTACTCAGCGTGTGGTCGGTCTGTGGAACTCCTTGCCACAGGATGTGGTGATGGCGTCTAGCCTAGACGCCTTTAAAAGGGGATTGGACAAGTTTCTGGAGGAAAAATCCATTATGGGGTACAAGCCATGATGTGTATGCGCAACCTCCTGATTTTAGAAATGGGTTAAGTCAGAATGCCAGATGTAGGGGAGGGCACCAGGATGAGGTCTCTTGTTATCTGGTGTGCTCCCTGGGGCATTTGGTGGGCCGCTGTGAGATACAGGAAGCTGGACTAGATGGGCCTATGGCCTGATCCAGTGGGGCTGTTCTTATGTTCTTATGTTATGTTCTTAAGAGATACAAGAGACTATGTAGCCTTATCCTGTGTGTGGTGACTTGGAAGTAAGTTGTACTGAGTTCAACAGGACTTGCTCCCAGGTAAGTGAACATAAAATTACAACCTTAGGCTGCGCTCCTCCTTATTCGTATTGGGTAAGGGACTGCTGCATTCAGTAGGACTTACTTCTGAGTAAACCTATATTGAAACCTAGCCAGCAGATTAGATCTTATGTGATTTCTTGCATTAAGGTAAGTAATTAGTCTGAAGCAGGGTTGTTGAATCTAAAGTCAATTTGGCTCCTGAATAGTTTATGAGATGTTGCACTCTCTTAATTGTATGCCAAGATTCTACCAGGAACCAAAATTGCATACCATTGGGAATTATTTCCAAGCAAGTAGTCTTAAGAATGCAGCCTTGGACCATGTGGAAAAGATGTGGTGATAACCAGTTGAGGACTTTACAAGGGGAGGGGGTTACATGCTCATGGGGGAGGTCAGGTCTATCAGAGTCCATTAGTTATGCTGGCTAAATGAGTCTGCACACTAGAGGCAGGTTCCCTTGAGAACCACCTGCAGGGGACCAATGGCAGGAGACAGCTGTCACCTTCACTTCCTGCTTATGAACTGCTTGGAGGCTCCTGACTGGTCACTGTGGGATGCTGGACTTGGTGGTCCTTGCCTTCGAGCTGGCAGCTGGTTGCTTCTGCCATTGTGATGTCCGTATTCTCTGTATGGGCCAAGTTGACCAAGCAGAAATCCGCTTCAGTCAGTGCTGGCTGGTCCATCAACGTCCCAGTCTCAACTTCCCAGGGTGTGCTGGCAAACATTCAAGTGCCTTCTTTTCCTAGGACTAGGTAATAACAGTATGAGTAAGACTTCTGAGTAATGCTACTGTGCAAGCTCCAAACTGTTATGCAAGCCTTCATGGATATTCCACGATGCTGCAGGGAGGTGGATGGGTGACTGATGATGGTTTTCCTGCATGTCCTCAAGGCAGTGATTGGTTAACGTGTGCAACACGTCTTGTGTCACTGCGCTCATCTGTGTTCTGTGGAGATGAGTCACTGAGCAGAGAGGGCCTCTTGCTGAAATGCATGGATGCAAATTGCTGTGTCTCTACTCATGACAGCCTAGTCAAGTTTTCAGTGGGCTGGTTCAAGCTGTACATGTCTGCACTTGGTTATGGTGGGCTTGGACTCATTCGCACATGCACATCAATCGCTTGATGACTGCAACATCCAGTGATGGCTTGAATGTGAGAATAGATAGAACTGCCATATCTGATTTTCATGCACAATCCTTTTCAGTGGAGCACATCAGTTCAGAGTACATTCAGGTGCTCACCATCAAGGCCTAGTTCGTGCAAGTATGTTTATCTCTTCCTTTCTTCACACCTGAACCCTCTCCAGGTGATGTGGCTCCCATGGATAATGAACACATGAAGGGGAGGGTGCATAATCACATCTGCTAACATGTGTTAGTTCAGCAGGAGGCAAATGGAGACATTTGTCTAGGGGCATATATTAATATCTGGTGTGCTGACACTTTTTTATTTTTTGGCAATTCAATATTTTTAAGTTCAGTTTTATGCATTTATTTTAGACACTGCAACCCATTCTATGAGTCTAGGATGAAATGCACGCCACCTTTAAATGAAGTATAATAACTGGGAATAAGCCGCAGGAGAAGACACTTGAAAGAAGAAATTTAAAGTTGATTTTGGTGGCTTTTGTATCGTTTTAATGGGGCATGGCGATGGGGAATGTCATGACGAGCTCCTGCACTTCAAAATTTACCACAAGGCCTCTGATCACAGCCTGGGGTGACATGAGCAAGTTCTCGACCTGGGGGAAATAAACTCCTTAGAATGTGGATGTTTATCTAAGACACGTTCTGCTATCCAAATAGAAGTGGTAGCTTAAACCACAGGCTTGTTCCTCAGATTTTATACCACCCAGTTTGTCCCTGGGAATTTTTTCTTTCTTTCTGGGACTTTCTACAGGGTGCCATTGGGGTTTGGTCACATGTTTCCAGGGCATTTGGGAAGATTGTTAAGTTCAGTGACAGATTATTTTCAGCAAGTACTCTCCATGGTGGCACATTCACACATGCAAGCCATCCGTCCCTTGACGCTGCAGCTGTTGAGCGATGAGCATGTGTATGTGAAGCAGTCCTGAGCCACTGCTGGGAGCTCTGGCGAACAAGTGCTGCTTCTCTTCTCTGCACACTTGCTGGAGTATCGTGTCCAGTTCTGGTCGCCGCATCTCAAAAAAGACATAGTGGAAATGGAAAAGGTACAAAAGAGAGCGACTAAGATGATTACGGGGCTGGGGCACCTTCCTTACGAGGAAAGGCTACGGCGTTTGGGCCTCTTCAGCCTAGAAAAGAGGCGCCTGAGGGGGGACATGATTGAGACATACAAAATTATGCAGGGGATAGACAGACTGGATAGGGAGATGCTCTTTGCACTCTCATATAACACCAGAACCAGGGATATCCACTAAAATTGAGTGTTGGGAGAGTTATAACAGACAAAAGAAAATATTTCTTTACTCAGCGTGTGGTTGGTCTGTGGAACTCCTTGCCACAGGATGTGGTGATGGCGTCTAGCCTGGATGCCTTTAAAAGGGGATTGGACAAGTTTCTGGAGGAAAAATCCATTATGGGTTACAAGCCATGATGTGTATGTGCAACCTCCTGATTTTAGAAATGGGCTATGTCAGAATGCCAGATGCAAGGGAGGGCACCAGGATGAGGTCTCTTGTTATCTGGTGTGCTCCCTGGGGCATTTGGTGGGCCGCTGTGAGATACAGGAAGCTGGACTAGATGGGCCTATGGCCTGATCCAGCGGGGCTGTTCTTATGTTCTTAACTACAATTCCCAGGAAGCCTTGCAGGTCCCTTGTTATCTGGTGTGCTCCCTGGGGCATTTGGTGGGCCACTGTGAGATACAGGAAGCTGGACTAGATGGGCCTATGGCCTGATCCAGTGGGGCTGTTCTTATGTTCTTAACTACAATTCCCAGGAAGCCTTGCAGGTCCCTTGTTATCTGGTGTGCTCCCTGGGGCATTTGGTGGGCCGCTGTGAGATACAGGAAGCTGGACTAGATGGGCCTATGGCCTGATCCAGTGGGGCTGTTCTTATGTTCTTAAATGCCGGTCAATGACTGCCTGCACAGCTGTGGACAGCACTGTGCGATCCAAGCAGCCTTCCGTGATGCAATGCCCATAGATGCAGCAGCACTCCTCCAGCTGCATTGCAGAGCCACTTGAGTGGAATAACATCCTGAGTGACCCCGAGCACATCATGTCTCTTCAGTCTTGTGCAGCTTGAATTTGGTGACACTTCAGAGCTCATTGCCTGCAGTACCGAAGGCTGTTCAGTGTAAAGAAGGAGGCTACCTCAGAATGCCAAATGCAAGGGAGTGCAGGGTACAAGGATCTTGTTGTCTTGTGGGCTCCCTGAGGCATCTGGTGGGCCACTGTGAGATACAGGAAGCTGGGCTAGATGGGCATTTGGCCTATTCCAGCTGGGCTCTTCTTCTGTTCTTATGAATTAACTACCTTCTCTTCCCACTCAGCCAGACCTCCTTGGGCTGATCGTACAAGCAACGTTGGGCAAGGATCCAGCGGGCATGCAGACAGCCTCCCACTCCAGAGGAACCTGTCCACATCTTCAGGTCATGTAAGCTGAAAAAGCATCCCAAGCAGGTGCCTGGGGGACCTCAATCTGGAGCCCAAGTCATGACAGATGCCAGCCATTTTATCAGTGAAGTGTTTCGCAGATTTAATCTCCATGAAAAACCATGCACTCCTCCTTCCTCCTCTGAGGGGCCAGATGGAGTAGGCCCTGCACTGCACTGCACAGTGGGTGGGTTGTGGGTGCTTGGGTGCCTCACACAGCAGCAGCGCTTTTTGAAGGACTCCAGTGGGGAGGCTCTGCCTCAGCTGCCTCACCTGCCCCCCCCACTGTATGTCCCTCCTGCACAGGAGACCTCTGCAGCTCTCCACAGAGTCAATGGTGGCAGAGAAAAGAGCCTTCTTTGCTGCCATCACCAGCATAAAAGTCAGCCCCAAAACAAGCACTTCCTTGTGTTGGACTCATTGCAAGTTTTCTCCACTGTCGCTCTGGATGTCTGTCCTGTCATTTCATTGCCCACAGCTCCTCAATCAACCAAGGAGCCACCCTAGCAAACCGGCAGGCAGGATGCCTAGTAAGGGAAATGTTCTCACTAGAGGCCATGACAAGGGCTACCTCCCTGCCCCTGTAGTTGAGGCTGCAGCAGAACAAAATTGGGAGAGATCACCTTCCCCCTGCCTCATCCTTCCAGGTCTCTTCAGTACACACCCTCATAAGAACTTAAGAACATCAGAAGAGCCCTGCTGGATCAGGCCAAAGGCCCATCTAGTCCAACTTCCTGAATCTCAGGAAGATGTCCACCAGATGCCCCAGGGAGCACACAAGACAGCAAGAGACCTGCAGCCTGGTGCCCTCCCTTGCACCTGGCATTCTGAGGTAAAGACCCTGGATTTGGCTGGTTTTATTATTTAATGACCTAACATTGACTGTTACCGTGCACATGCCCAATCTCGTCTGATCTCGGAAGCTAAGCAGGGTCAGGCCTGGTTAGTACTTGGATGGGAGACCGCCTGGGAATACCGGGTGCTGTAGGCTTATACCATAGTCTTTCGAGACTGAAGGTTGCCAACCATTGAGAAGCAGCACCTTCAGGCTAAAGTGGTTGCTGTCATGGCCACCGGTGGCCTGAGGAATGAAGAAAGGGCTGGAAAGATGGATAGGCTGTCTGTGACTAATTCTCATTCCCCTGTAACTGCCAGCCCAAGCTGCTGCTGTAGGTGCCTTGTGAGCAGATGTAGTGGGGAGGAAAGTAAGGCAGGAATCATTTCTGCAAATGGAAGCGGACACATTCAGAGAAGAGAGTGCTGTCAGCAGTTATTAGCCGTGATGGGCAAATCAGTGGAACCTCCACTGACAGTGGCAGTGCAACATCTGGTGCTGGGAACAACAGGGACTGTCTTAGGCCCATGCCTGAAACAGACTCTCACTCGTGCTGCAGGTGTGAATGCAGGGTATGCATGTGCATTGTCCTGTTGGCGGGATGCATCTGTTACTGAAGATGCTCAGGTCCATGTGGGCTGCTAGTCGCTGATTTGCAGGATTAATTGTGAGCTGAACTCCAGGACTCAACACTGCAGCAGAGCATGTTAAGCAGGGACCCAGCAGACATCATCGCTGTCCCATATTTGTTCTCCAGTGATTTGGGGGCATGGTGCCATCTATGGGTCAACTTTCCACTGACATTTGCAGTGAACCATCTGACATCTGCTCCTGGTTGAGGGTGCCTCCAAATAACTGTTGCATAGGAGCAATTGTGGGCTTGGTCTGCCTTTCCTGCTGGGGGGCTGCTGTGGGTGGCAGGTGCTGGGCTGGATGGTCCTGCTTGTCCCTAAGAACAGCCCCGCTGGATCAGGCCATAGGCCCACCTAGTCCAGCTTCCTGTGTCTCACAGTGGCCCACCAAATGCCCCAGGGAGCACACCAGATCACAAGAGACCTGCAAGGCTTCCTGGGAATTGTAGTTAAGAACATAAGAACAGCCCCACTGGATCAGGCCATAGGCCCATCTAGTCCAGCTTCCTGTATCTCACAGCGGCCCACCAAATGCCCCAGGGAGCACACCAGACAACAAGAGACCTGCAAGGCATTCTGGGAATTGTAGTTAAGAACATAAGAACAGCCCCACTAGATCAGGCCATAGGCCCATCTAGTCCAGCTTCCTGTATCTCACAGCGGCCCACCAAATGCCCCAGGGAGCACGCCAGATAACAAGAGACCTGCAAGGCTTCCTGGGAATTGTAGTTAAGAACATAAGAACAGCCCCACTGGAGCAGGCCATAGGCCCATCTAGTCCAGTTTCCTGTGTCTCACAGCGGCCCACCAAATGCTCCAGGGAGCACACCAGATCACAAGAGACCTGTATCCTGGTGCCCTCCCTTGCATCTGGCATTCTGACATAACCCATTTCTAAAATCAGGAGGTTGCGCTTACACATCATGGCTTGTACCCTGTAATGGATTTTTCCTCCAGAAACTTGTCCAATCCCCTTTTAAAGGCATCTAGGCCTGCTGCCATCACCACATCCTGTGGCAAGGAGTTCCACAGGCAACTCCCTGATCCAGCACCCAAGATCTTTTTATGTTCTTGTGCCCTTAACTGCCAATGTTGGGAACACATGGTCTAGTATGAACATAGGCTCTCTGTCCTATCATTGATTTTCTCAAATAAATGCTGTCACTGTCTGGAAGGTTTCCAGTGGTGAGTGGGAGGGGCTGCTTACACTGCGTGTTGCAGTGCCTGCAATATGTACCATCCACCCCCCATAGCTATGCTACTGGTGAACTGCCAACCTGAGAGAGAAATCTCAGGAGATCTGAGGGCTGCCAAAGAGAGGTGAAGAAAAGTTCTCTTAATATCTGCAGAATATGAGAGACACAACAAGCTGGACACAGACAACCTTTTGTTATTCCTCTTTTTCAGATGGGTTCCCTCGCCTGTCCCATCCACCCATCCCTCTCTACATTCCTCTGCTGAAACAAACCTCTCGTTTCCTTTGGTCCCCACTCTCCTTCATCTGGCATTCACGGAAAGACCACCTCTCAAACCCAGAGGTTACATGTAGCCCACCTGTGCACACAGTTTCCTGTGAATGACTGTACCTGAGTTTAGTACACAGATTGTCCCTGCACAGAATGGGACGGGTGAATAACTGCACCCGGGTACAGACTGGCACTGATTGCACCCAAGTGAACAGATGTGCCCAGGTACAGTTTAATGTGTGACCAGCTCTCATGTGTTCTCTAGCTGTGCGAGAAGAGCCATTGACAAAAACTAGCTGCCAGAATAAAGACAGAGCTCTTGGAGGCGGTGGCAGTTCGAGCTTTGGCAGGCCTCCAGGGAAAACGATCTCAGGCAGTACACTTCTTGAACCAGGAACTGGTGGCAACGGGGTTTGTTCCACACCCCTTATGCAGAGCTCCCCTCAGGCAGCTTGCAAACAGTGGGAACTGCTCACCTGGTTTGCTTGCAGCTGGTCAGAGAGTGCACGACAGCTTTCAAGACAGGCTCCCTGCTCCTTATCCCAGATTTATGGAATCCTGCCTTCTAATGCCTAATACCTGGCAGTCTGCACATGCTCAAAGGCACTAATTTTACGTGTTTGTCTTTCTGAGGTTCAACACATGCAAATAGTAGGGTTTAAGTTTTTCCATCTTTCTCTTGCACTGATTTGGACCTTTCTGAAACGATAAAATGATTTTGAGTTGTATCCTTCAACCAGTTAAGCCAGCTGGGCATGTTTGATTTACGCTGGGCAGAAGGAGGTGCCGTCAGCAGCGAGAGAAGGACGGTGTGTGCCTCACGAGGGGTCTTTGGACTATGCCAGTCATGGCACACTAGGTGCTGCTGGGTGAGTTGAATCGAAGCGGCATGAACCCAGGCACCCTGCCTTAACTGGGCTGTGGCTGGAGTATATGTGAGTAATAGAATGAAGGGGGGGGAAGCAGCGAGCCAGCAAAACCGCCCACTCAGTCTTACGCTGTCAAGAAAGAAAGGAAAAAAAAGTGAAGTTGCACGTGGGGGAAGTCGATGGGGTGGAGTTACAGACTGCATGTTAGGGGAGGCGTATCCAGGCTCTCTCCATACATTTATAAGGCAAGGCAGGTTTGGGATTCTGATAAAGAGCTTCCCAGAGGCCAGGCTGAGGAGCTGAGAGGGACATTCCCTGATCTTTACCCCAAGCCCAGAAGCAGCAGAATCCCGACACAATGGGCAGGCAGGGGGATATCCTGGCATCCATTGGGCAGAGGCTGAGGATCAGGAACAGGCTCATTCGGCAGGCAATGGCAGAATGCCTGGGAACCCTGATCCTGGTGGTGAGTATCTTGGGAACGTGGCATTGAGGGGGGAAAGGGTTCTGGGTTGTTCGCTTGTGGAAGCGCTTGCTGTGCAAAATGTGGAGGAGGGTCCTGAATGCTGGCTTGGGGGCGATTTTTGTTTCTGCCCACACCCCCCTCTGCACACACATTCTCATGGGAGAAAAGTTACAGCACCCCCGGGAACTGCAGTAGGCAACCTGGGTGTCACTCTTGTCGCTGCCGGGTTCTGTTTGGGTGTGTGCCGCTGGCATCTGATCCTTGGAATTCGTCCTCATGATTTGTGACTGCAGCATTGCACTGGTGCAGGGGACATGTGTGTCCATCCCTGAACCTGTTGCTGTGGACTGTGCTTCTTGTCAGCCAGCCTACTCAGTGTGGGGCCACGGTTCTGGCACAGGAGGAGAACCAGGGGCACACTGTCCCGAGTTGCTCTACTGGTGTGATATTGAGGGTGGGATATTGAGGGTGCTGGAGCAGTAGAATAACTTACGTTTTGCATGTGCACTGGCCCCATGTGGCTGATCCATTCCCATTTGCCTCCTACTTGCCCAGCAGGCCACGCCAATTTTGAGTCGTTGCCCCTTGTTCTATCACTGCCAGGTACCCGGCTTTGTTCGTTGGAGCCAGAAGCAGGGCAGGGAATCAGCTTCTTAATCCTTTCCTCTCTTGGGCTCCCTTTGCTGTAACATCCAGACCATCCTTTGTGGTGGTGGCATCTGGAGGGCAGAGCGGAGGTGGAAGAACAGTCCAAAGCCAGCATCTGGGACGCTGCAAGCTGTGCTTCCTTTTCCTGCAGGTCTGCTTGTCGTTAGGACGGCCTGGCACTGCCTTCTAACGCAGAGGAAACCGTATATCTTCCCAGTCCCGCGCATCATCTCAGGAATATCTGTGCAGTTATTTGAAATATCTGTATAGTGAAATCAAAGCCAGCTTTGGATACTCTTTTAGGGCGTTTACAACACTCACACTGAGGTATCATATTATCAGATTCAAGGCCAAAGTTTGCAGAACTGCAGAAGATACTGGTTCTCCCCCAATTTAGCTCCCAAATAAGATACATTATGCTAGAGCAGGGGTGCCCAAACCTCGGCCCTGGGGCCACTTGCGGCCCTCGAGGACTCCCAATAAGGCCCTCTGAGAGCCCCCGTCTCCAATGAGCTCTGGCCCTCCGGAGACTCGCTGGAGCCTGTGCTGGCCCAACACAACTGCTCTCAGTGTGACGGCCAACTGTTCGACCTCTCATGTGAGCTGTGGGACAAGGGCTCCCTCCACTGCTTGCTGTTTCATGTCTGTGATGCAGCAGTGGCAGCAAAGGAAAGGCCAGTCTTGTTTTGTGCAAGGCCTTTTATAGGACACAGGCTATTGCAAGACCTTCATTCATTCATATAAGTTCCATCTCTAATGTATTAATTTATGTAAATTTATTCAAATTTGAAATGTAAATTAATTCTTTTTTTTTTCCTGGCCCCTTACGTGGTGTCAGATAGATGATGTGGCCCTCCTGCCAAAAAGTTTGGACACCCCTGTGCTAGAGGGAAAAACCATGTGCTAAATGTAGGCTGCACTCTTTGAAATTTCCATTGCTCCTGGCTGTGAGAGCTCTGGCTTCAGCTGATTGCCAGGAGCTGCCCCTCAGCTGCTGGGGTACTATGGAATGTTTATGAGCATTTTGAATGTTCAGAGGTTTCAAAACTCTTGGCACCCTAGACAGAGAGCCTCTGGGGTTCTGTTCTACTGGAGGTGCAGGTGCTAGGTTCCTGGAGGCCCTGGAGCTAAGCGCTGCACGGGGCCTCCATAGCTTCAGAGCGTAGGGTCCCTCTGCTCCCCCCAAACTTAATGGTAGCTGTTGGTGGCAACTCTTCTTGCTCTCCTCTCTGGCCAATGGAAGCATCTCTGAGAAGGGTCTCCAGAGGATACTCCCATCTGTCAATGGGAAGCTGGGCATGGCATGGGTCTTTTGGCGTACTCATGTCCCTGCGTGAGGGATCCGTGAGGCGGAGTAGGTCTGTTGGTAGGTGTGGCCCTCAGCCAGTGCCTGACCTGACTGATCTCCACTGCCACAGTTGGCTGATGGAAGTGGAAAGGAAGTAGGGAGCACTGTGGAAGTGATGTCCAGGTGCTAAAACCTGCCAAGAGTGGTATGTGAATGGTGCATGTGTGAATGTGAAAGGAGGGAGTCCAAACACATCCGAGGAACACAGAGCAGGGGTTCATGTTTTCGTTTGAATATTCAAGAAACCTGCTTTGTCAGTCAAGATTTTGTCAATTTTCCTGCTTTCTGTCACTAAAGACATGATGGGCAGTTTTTCCCCCTGTTCTTTTCCTATGGCTTTTCTTTTCCCTCACTTATTTTTCTGGGTTTTTTTTCTTTAATTTTTATTTTTCTTTCTTTTTTCCAGCCTTTCTTACCCAGGCGCTCATTAAAAGAAAGAAAAATCACAGCTATTTCTTCCAGCCATTCCCCTTCAAAGTTTAGAAGCCACAATCTTTCTCCAATGTGGATTTTTTGAGAAAATACAAGTATTTTACCAATCAGATAACATTAGTAGCTTCTCTGGTTCAGTCTTACTTGTGCCAAAGCACCGCCTACTGAAAAGAGCTAAACTATGCAACTACCAAGCCCGTTTCCAGTTGTCACTTCACTTTGGCAGTCACAAACTGTATGACTGTAACCAGCACTACCCTCCCACCCCACCCTGGCACCTTCTTGGTGCCAGGATTCTACCTTTTCTTACACTGTGTTTAAAAGGAAAGGTCTCCCAGTTGCCTGAATGCATTTCATGGTGAAAGAGTCTCATGTTTTGAGTCTCAGCTTCCTTTAAATGTCACTTTTTGTATATAGAGTTGGGTCCAGCTGCTTCTGATATATGGTCAGGTTCACTGATCTTGGCATACTAGATTAACTGGTATTTAGTGTTGTTTCTTATCAGTGGAATAAAGAAGGATAGTGAACAGATTATTCTTGATCATTCTTCAACACGCACACACACACAACTCTGAGGAAATGTAGAGATAGCCACAGATGAGATCTCTGTTAAATTTCGAGAACAGACAGGGCAAGTGGTCCAGAAGTTATGTGTAAAGAACATATTAGAGGTTTGAAGTTCTGATTATTTTGTTTTGTCCCCAGTTTGCACTGAGGTCCGCTGTTGGGTCTACTGTGGCTCATGCTGGATCCCTGTTTTAAGAGAGGTGTTCTGCCAGTCATGGGGCATTCAACTGCGATTCCCCTCACTTCATTGAGCAAACCTTCTCAGTCAAGCTTCTGCAGCTTGACAGTCTTGAGTATGACAAATGCTTTACTAAGGCACATTTTTTGTGGTTGTTCAAAGTAAATTTTGCAACCCGTTTGGCAGCTTTGAGTTTGCAGCAACCCCCAGTGCTGTGATTAAATGAGGTTTGCAAAAGGCTGCCTGGCTCCTGCCAACCTAATTATCTCAGCCTCCCTTTCAGCAAAGTTGTGTCTTGGGAAGATAACATTCTGGTTGAGTTAGTCTGACATAAAATGGCAAAGGTGTCCCCGCCTCCTGTACTGATTCAGAGATCACATTTGTTTAAAGTTCAAGGAACATAAGAACACGAGAAGAGCCCTGAGGAATCAGGTCCAAGAGGGCCGATAAGTCCTGAGTCCTGCAGCTGCCTCCGGGAAGCCCACAGGCTGGCTTCTCTCTCCCCACTGCTGCCCTGCAACTGGCATTCAGAGCCTGCTGGAGGACAAATAGCCCTTTAAAACTTTTTGTCCTCCAGGACAAGGTGTGAAAGAAACCTTGTGGGTTGAAGGAGGGGGAGGAAGACTTAAATTACAAAGCAAACACGCAGGGTTGCATAATGCATTGCCTGCACAAACAGAAGAGCTTTTCTACAAACCAACAGATACAAACCAACAGTTTATCCACAATGCTGGATACATTTATTAATTTAAAATAAATGCAATTGACATTCTACTCCAAGGCAGTGGCATAGACAGAGGGGGTGTAAAGCACTAAATTTTGCAGAGAGCCTCACCGCAGCATTCGCCCCTGTTTTGCTTCCCTGTTCAGAAAGGCTCCAAAGGGGAAGGAGAGGGGCTGCTTACATGCTGCGATGAGGCTCCCTGCAAAACTTAGTGCTTTCACCCCCCCTAGCTATGCCACTGCTCCAAGGTATATATTGTGTACCACAAAAGGTAGAATTGTGCACTCTGTATAATTTTATGTCAGTTCAAGTTCATTGTATTTCTTGCAGGCAACTAACTTTATGCTCAGCATTAGAAATCCAAGCTGGAAATTCTGCTGATTTGTGTGACTCATTTGTCAGTGGCGCATCTAGATTCTGTATCTCAAAGACCCTGCTGGCTGAGAAGTGCACAATGAATTCATTCATGTTTCATGCTCAGCTGTTTGACGGGACACTCTTGGTGGCAGATTTTAGATTTTTGTTGGGGCAAGAGATCAAAACTTCATATGGGTTCTGAGCTAATGGGTTCTGAGCATAAAGGATCAGGAGAGAGATTTTGGGGTGCTGGTGGACAGCTCGATTAAAGTGTTGACCCAGTGTGTGGAGGCTGTGAGAAAGGCCAGTTCCACGCTTGGGACCATTAAAAATTGAGACTGAAACGGACAATATTATAATGCTATTGTACCAATCCATGTTAAGGCTTGTCCTTGAGGAAGCTGGTGGGCCGCTGTGAGATACAGGAAGCTGGACTAGATAGGTCTGTGGCCTGATCCAGCAGACCTTTTCTTGTGCCCAAGCAACCAGAAGCAGCCATTTCTCAGTAGAATGCCTGGACCTATGAGGACCTGCCCAATGTGATCCATCAAACTGAACGCAAACCACCAGCCATGTATGAGTGAGTCTACCAGGAATTTGAAAAACTTCACAGTTTTGCTACCTTCTCAGAAGAAACATGGAAATATTTGGTTCCTGGCAGTTGTTCCTGGCAGCTGCATTCAGCTTGATGGTTCTTAAGTTGTGCAGGCCTGATTTTGTGAATATTTGGCATGTCACTGTGTCCTGGAAGTTTCTCCAATTGATTGCTGAGCAAGATGGTGAGTAGATATCTTGATGAGTCTTGGTGCACTCACAAAACCAGCTGCTCTACCCAGAGAAAGAAGATTTTCAGTAGCCTTCATAAAGTGAAGTCAACCCTTCCCCCTTGTCAGGAGAGTCCACCAAACCTGATTTGAACAATATTTTATGTTTTCCTTTCAGATGTTTGGTTGTGGATCTGTGGCTCAGATCGTACTCAGCAAAGGGTCTCATGGACACTTCCTGACTGTCAACCTGGCCTTTGGCTTTGCTGTGACCCTTGGAATTCTGATTGCTGGACAGGTCTCAGGTATGTCAGTGAGTGCAAGGCACACCTTTCTCCCACATGTGCACAGCAGACTGCTCCTGCTCTAGACCAGGGGTGCCCAAACCCCGGCCCTTGGGCCACATGTGGCCCTCGAGGCCTCTCAATGTGGCCCTCAGGGAGCCCCCAGTCTCCAATGAGCCTCTGGCCCTCCGGAGATTTGTTGGAGCCCACACTGGCCCGACACAGCTGCTCTCAGCTTAAGGGAGACTGTTTGACCTCTCACGTGAGCTGTGGGATGAGGGCTCCCTCCACTGCTTGCTGTTTCACAAATGTTCCCTTTCCTTGAGGAGACTTCTGTGACCACCCCACCCACAGAATGCAGTGCACACCCTGTTGGCATGGCTGCATTGGCGCCAGAATGTTGCTTAGGACTGGGCTGTTAATCAACCTGTAACAGGCTTTCAAAGCAACGTATGTTATTAAAAAAAACTACAGATAAATTATTTTTTTTAAAAACTGCCTCTGGGGCCGCTTGCACACTGTGATGAGGCTCCTTGCAAAACTTAGTGTTTTACTCCCCCTCTAGCTACACCAGTGGAGTGGAGACTTAGGGCCCAATCCTATCCAATTTTCCAGTGCCGGTGCAGCTGTGCCAATGTGTCATGCACTGCATCTTGTGGTGGGGCAGCAGTCACAGTGGTTCCCTTAAGGTATGGGAACATTTGGTCCCTTACCTTCGGGCTGCATTTCGGCTGCACTGGTGATGGAAAATTGGATAGGATTGGGCCCTTAGATGGAAGGCAAATTCTACCAACTTATCCTACCTAACTCTCCCTGTGAAGAATGCAGTGTTGTGTTTTTATTTTGTTGTCCCCATTTTCTCCCACCTCTGCAAATGAATCTACTTACACCTGCATCAGCTGCTTTGCTTTGTTGGCACAAGTCTGTTCGCAGAAGAAATGTGTAGTAGTTGGGGGCTCAGGTATTTGCCCCTTCCCACTGTGTTGCCCTTTGAGTCTTGACTATTGAATTCTGGTTTCACAGCATGTTGGTTGCTAATGGAATTGATTTGTTTAGGCTGCAACCTTATGCACACGTTTCTGAGAATAAACCCCACTGAACACAATGGGACTTACTTCTGAATAGACTAACTTAGGACTGCACTGTTACACAGATCAGAAGCAGGTTTTCTCGTGGGCCAAGAGATATGAGGGGGAAGATTCTGGGGGCTGTGCCAGGGTCAGCTGAAGCTATTGAATGGCTGAGGTAGCACATTGATCTGCCAACTCCACCCCCTTACCTGGCTCCTGCATTACCTCTTGAATCAAAGCAGGAAATGTGAAGCACACCAGGATTGCTGCCAGCAGTGCTCTTGGCTTAAAGAGCCTGCACAAAGGGAGGAGAAGCTCCTGCCACCACTAGATCCGTTTAAATCACCAGTGGATGAAAGGGAGGGAGCCAAGGACCAGCCGTCTTGCACCTTTCACTGTGTGGGCTCTTTGCACACAGCAGGCAGTGTAAGGTGCCCTGGGAGCTCCACTTCCTCCTCTGATCAGACAACCATGAAGAGGAAGGGGCTACTAAGTCTCCATTTGCAGAGGCAGAGTGGAGAGAGGTGGTGGGGGTCAGCTCACTGCCCCTCTGCTCAGGCCCCGATCCACTGCCCAGTGCAAATGTCCTCATTTGCACAATGGATGGGCTGGCCCTGGGTGGTGCTATATTTAAGAGAAGTGTGTAGTTAACTCATTACAATGCAATATATGAACCATGGCTGTGAAAACCAGAATTATATAAAAGAAGAGAAATAATTTAGCTTCAGGACACTCACTTTAGTTGCATAATGTAGGCAGATATGAGACTTCTGCTTTTGCATTACCTGCTGCAAACTTGTCTTGTTTCCAAGAGCCAGCTGTCGTTCTCAGTCTTGCTTTGGCAGTTGTGTCTTGGAGGATTGTGCTGTCAAGGGAATAACCTGCTGCCTTCTCCTTCTTAAGTGCCTTCGTACCCACCAAATGCCCTAACCGTGAGGTCTTTCACAGGTGCCCATTTGAATCCTGCTGTCACCTTTGCCATGTGCTTCATGGCCCGGGAGCCTTGGATCAAGTTGCCTGTGTATGCCTTGGCACAGACCATTGGAGCCTTCCTGGGAGCAGGCATTGTGTTCGGCTTGTACTTTGGTAAGTGAGTGAAACGCACGGGGTGGCTGTGTCTTCCCTGGCCCCTTTTCTTGGTTTTGTGTGTTAGGCTGCTGCTGGACTCTCCGTAGATCTGGACGGGAATGGATTTCTGTTTCCTAAAGTGGTCATGGGAAAATTAAGATTCCCATTTCCCAAAATAGGTCCAGAAATTCCCCCTCCAGTGCACTCTCTCTCTCTCTCTCTCTCTCTCTCTCCCCCCCCCCCCAACACACACACTCCCAGGATTGCTACAAGAGCCCCTGGAGTCAATGGGCACAGTCTATTGAGGAATTCTCCAGGCCACTGAAATTAAGGGATTGTGGCCAAGCCCCTGTTCATTTTGGGGGAGGGGGAGCTTTGTGGGATAACTTCCTCTTGCATTGTAACTTGTCATTCTAAGGAAGTAACCTTTTCAGTCCATTCGATAGAAATAGGATCTATCATGGTCTACATGGTTTCTTCACCCATGCTCTGGGCCAGGGTATCTTAGGGACCGCCTACTTCCGTACAATCTGGCTCGTCCTCTTAGGTCATCAGAGAAGGCCTTTTTACAAGTGCTGCTGCCTAGGGAGGTATGGGGCGGTGGCAAGAAATAGGGCCTTCTCAGTAGTGGCACCAACACTATGGAACTCCCTTCCCCCTGACTTAAGAATGGCTCCCTCTCTTGAGACCTTTCGGCGAGGCCTGAAGACCCTTCTGTTTAAACAAGCCTTCTGAGTTCATGACCTTTTTAACATCTTTTTTTAACATCTTTTCTACATCTCTTAGTATTTTTTACAGGCCTGATTCCTATGATCTGCTGCTCTATGCTCCTTTTACCTGATTTTTTTATCAGATTACTGTTTTTATGATATTTGTATAATATGTTAATGTTTTTATCTGTTTTTTAATATTATGTTTTAATCTGCTTTTAACCTATTGTAAGCCGCCCTGGGTCCCTTTGGGGAGAAGGGCGGGGTATAAAGTTTATTATTATTATTATTATTATTATTATTATTATTATTATTATTATTATTATTATTATTCAGGGAGTCCCTGATTTTACACATTGATATCCTAACCCCCTTTCCTGGTCTTGATCCCCCAACCCAGGTCTAAGCAGACTTGCACCAGTGATGGAACTGATGCAGGTCCAAGTAGAGTTGGCAGGCCAGCACAAGCTTACCTTGGGGAAAGGGAACTAATGTTCCCTTGTCCCAAGGTCAAAATGCCCCCATGGGATTCAGTGGGTGTCATGTTGAAGCTGCTGTATTGCTGCATAGGGAGAAGTAGGATTGGGATGAAAAGCTAACTTTTCTTGCCAACAATGCCAGGAAAGGGTTACATGTTTATTGAGGTTAAATGAGCAGCACTGAGCAGTTGCAATAATTTTCTGGTGTTTATGATCTACTTGTTGTAACTGAATGAGAAATTTACTGGATACAGCAATAAAGAGAGTCAATCATACATCCATGCCTGTGGCATAATCTTTATACGAGAGTAAGCTGAACTGATCAAATAATTACACCCATCAGGTTGTTAGCTCAGGGTGTGCACCCACTAGGTCAGCTGGTGTCTGTGTGCTGCCACCTTGAGGAAGCCTCCATGACTGCCCTCTCACTGCAGGATGTAGCGCACACCTCACTGGCACAGCTGCATCAGCGCTAGAAAGTTGGATAGGACTGGGTCCCAAGGCTGAATTCCTATACTTATTTACCTAGGAGAAAAGTCCCATTAAGTTCAATGGGCCTACTTCTGAGGAGAGATGCCTAGAATTGTGCTGTAAATTGCACAGTCCCTTCTCTGGTCTGTTGGAGCTTCTGCTCCCTACAAGGGGGAGAGAAAAGGAATGGCATTTATACCTTGTTCACGGGATCTGTAAGGAAGAGAAGAAGGAAAGGACAAGTGCGAAGGGGAAGCACCAGGAATCTTCTTGATTGTTAGGCCCCACTTGTTTGGAGTGGGTGCTCTTCCTCAAGTGTACTAATAAAGCCAGCCAATATTTTGCACTATCTCATTTCTACAGAACAGCCAGAAACTGTAGGTAGCACTGTTGGTTCACAAGAAAAGGCCAAGTGGGGTGATTCATTTACTGGGACCAGCTAAAAGATTACAAAGAGGTGAACATAAGAACATATTCTGATCAAGCCCTGGTTTGTTTTCTACTCTAGATGCCATTTGGGCCTTTGGTAATAACCAGCTCTTCGTAGTTGGCCCTAACGGCACTGCAGGCATTTTTGCCACCTATCCATCAGGACACTTGAACTCCGTGAATGGATTCTTTGACCAGGTAAGAGATGGAGATGTGGGGTAATGTATTTCAAAGCTAGCCTCTTGTCTGACCCACGACCCCCTCCCCTGCATCCAAATCTGAATTATTCCTTTGAATTAGCCATTCTGGGACAATTGGCTCCTCTGGGGAAATGGATTCCTGGTTCCAGTCACATAGCTAGAGGGGATGCAAAGCACTAAGTTTTGCAGGGAGCCTCACCTCACTGCAGCATGCAAGCAGCCCCTCCCATTCAGAGCCATTGGGGGGGGCGGGGAAGGAGGCATTTGCCTCTTCTCTGGGTCTTCTGTGGCATTTGCCTCCATTTTGCACCCCCCCCACCCAGAATGGCTCTGAAGGGGAGGGGTTGCTTGCACTCTGCAGTGAGGTTTCCTGCAAAACTTAGTGCTTTGCCCTCCCTCTAGCTACACCACTGCCTGGTTTAGGGTTAGTTTACTTCTGAATAGCAGTTGCTGCAGAAAAGAATATCAAGAGAGGTTAGAAGTCTCCATGCCAGAAACATCTGATCTCCCAGTCCCTACTATGGGAAACCGGATCTAATGGGCTCACCTTGATCTGATCAAACAGAGCTCTGCTTGTGTTTTAATGTTCGATTTCTAAATTGGCAGGCTAACATTGTGCTTGACTGTTATAAAAATTCAACATAGACATTTGTGGGGGGGGAACAATCGGTTTCTAATCATGTCTTCCTTTTGTTTTCCCCTTTCAGTTTATTGGCACTGCAGCTTTGCTGGTGTGCATTTTGGCCATTGTGGATCCATACAACAACCCAGTCCCCAAAGGCTTGGAGGCTTTCACCATTGGCTTTGTGATCTTGGTGATTGGAACATCCATGGGCTTCAACTCTGGATATGCTGTCAACCCAGCCCGAGACTTTGGTCCTCGTCTCTTCACCTCCATTGCTGGCTGGGGCACCGAGGTTTTCACGTAGGTGTCTTCTCTAGGCAACTCTCAAGGGTTCAGAGAGTGGTCTCTCCCAGCCCAAGTGAACTGGGGTTTTTTAAACCCGGGATCTTCTGCACACAAGCCTGTGTTCTTTCATGAGCATGCCTCATGAGTAAATGTTTTTAATGCAGACAGTAGGACCAGTATTTATATTTAAGTGTGAGTTTGCATTAATGGATAATGAACTCAGAATGGAGCTTTGGCTTGTGATTGTCTCTGGATTGTACCATTAATGTTACCAAGACTCTAGACTAATCTCTAGACTAATCTAGAGATATTCAAACTTGTCTAGGCTGTAGACTAGACTAGAGAATATCACAGAGTCTAGAGATATTCAGAGAAAGGAGAGTAAGTAAATGTCAAAGTCTCAAGATTCAGATCAAGACACAGTTCTGTTCTGTGCCTAGATGTTATCGCAGAGCAATTTGTTGGAAGCAAGCCTCCTGTTCACCTCACAAGAGATGTTCTTCTGAGAGCAATACAGTCTATGGCAACTCATGTGTTAGTGGTATGTAGGTGAAGGGAGAGTTCTAGGAGTGCTGCATGGAGCATAGTTGAAGAACTCCAAAGTTTCCCAAATGTCTCATAGTGCGGGGAAGACACTTTTTCCTGAATTAAAAGTGGAGGCACACTTCTCTTTACCAAGTCTTAGAAGAATCTACACCCCCCCCCCATGTTTCTGTGTGAGGACCCAATCTTGTCCAATTTTCCAGCACAAATGCAGGTAAGGGAACAAATGTTCCCATACTTTAAGGAGGCCTCTATGACTACCTTCCCATCACAGGATGTCGTGCATGCCCCACTGGCACTGCTGCACGGCACTGGAAAATTGGGTAGGATTGGGCCCAGAGTCACTGAACAGATCTGGGGGCAGTGGAGGCTTCTGAGGACATCACAGCAGAATGGTGATTCACACAGTAGGCAGACTCTTCTGAAGAAGGGTAGTCTGGGCTTGCAGGAGCTTGAAAATGTGTGCTCAGTGCTCAGAAGGGTGGGGGGTGGAAAGGGAGCAAGGTTCATGGAAGAACTGAGCAGAATGTCTATGCTCACCTCTCTCCCATTGGAATCAATGGGCCGTCAAGGTGCTTCAGTTTGGCTGCACCTGTCTTTCCATGCTTTTCTTCTCATGGCACAATGACCTCTATGGTGATGTCACTTCTGGCTTAGGGGTTTTGTGGTTCTGTTTCTAGGGCACTGCCGGTGGACAACGGCCGGGTCAGACAATTCGTTACTACAGGCAGTTGCCCTAGAAACAGAACCACAGAACCCAGAACGGTTTTCCAGCTATTTTCAACTGCTGTGCTTCAAACTCCCACGGCACATCTGTGGGCCTTTTATGGTTGAAAATTGCTGGTCTACAGTGTGAACCAAGAATAGTCCAAGTGACCAAGAAGAAAAAGGCACAAGAGAAAAGCAGAGGTTTCAGAAGGTTTCAGCAAAATAAAAAGGAAAACTTAGAGATGTTGAGTGATGGCTAAGAGAACCTCCCAACTGCCTTGTTGAATCGGACTGAAGTGGGCTCCACAGCAGCAGACCAGTTGCTTCCGGGAAGCCCACAAACAAGGCATAAGGGGACACACATATGTGTAGATCGAGGCCCCCAGGACTCCAATCTCATGCTCTCTTTTTCTTGTACTTGCCTTTTACAGGGCTGGCAGGTACTGGTGGTGGATTCCGGTTGTTGCCCCTTTCCTTGGAGCCATTGCCGGTGTGCTGGTCTACCAGCTAATGATTGGATGCCATGATGATCCGCCTCGTGAATCTTCTGAAGAGGAAACTGTCAAGCTGTCCAACGTGAAGCATAGGGACAGTGTTTGAGGCGGCTGGGAAAAGCCCCTGGCTCTCCGTGTGCCTACGGACAATTTGTTTTTTTAAAGGACTGAAATAACCAAAGAAGAAGAGAACAAGAGAGTCAGACAAGAGGAATCCCTCCATCTTTTGTATACTCTCGATATATTTGTTTTATTAAGATGCTGATGAGGCTGTACAGCCCCTTACACTGTGGTACCCTCATTCCCTCTGCCCTGGGGAACAGCATTGTAAATTGATGAGCACAAGAATGGCCATTTTGCAACTCGGGTCCTAAGCCTTTTCTTTGCTGACCACTAATACGTGTCTTCCTCTAGCCTCTTCATGGCTTGTTTCCCACTTCAACAAGATGTGGGTTCAAATGATGTCGATTCCCTTTGTGAATAGTTCTGGGGCCAGTGGGTGGGTTACAGTTAACAAGGCTACTATGCAATTGCCATATGTTACTCCGGGGGCCCAATCCATTCCTAGAGTAAACAGAATCTCTGCAGGGCTGGGTTTGTCCCGATTCTTTCTGTGTGTGGGTCAGACATTAGGCCCAAATTGGTCAATCTATTCCTCCAAATAAGCTACACCGGTGGAAAGACTTCATGGCTGGAAAATGTAGTAGAGAGACCAAGGAGGGTGGGAATGGACATCTTTGCCAGGAGCTGCCACTGATTAACAGGCTTAGGAAAATGTGGCAGTCCCTTTCCCTACAATTCTCTTCATTAAAGAGGCTTTCCCAAGCACCAAGCTTTGTAAATATTAAAAAGTGTGTATGTGCGTGTATGTGATGGAATGCTTTCTTACATCCTGTCAGAAATGTTATTTGCCATTCAACTTTTGATAAACGTGTGTATGAACATGTGATTATATTCTTGCTTTGGGCTGGATGTTGAAAAAAAAAATGCATTTATAACAATATTAGCAGGTTACAGTGTCTCGGCGGCATTCGTGCCTGCTGGGGCTACAAGCCTACACAGGGTTAAGTGCACGTGAAAGCGTTTGATTCCATTTGGACTGTGGCCAAGACGCTTTTATTGCAAGATACACTCCTGCTACCCAACTTGCAGAAAGCGGCAGTTATTAGAGGAAAATGGTGTGTAGCCACATACTGTATAGTTGTGCACACAATGAAGAGGCATCCCCTGCAAGCCTCAATATCCCAGGGGGTTTGGAGCAAGGGAGGCATTCTGGTCCCTAAGAATCAGCCGAGACAAGGTGGTGCTGTACTTAGAAGGATGTCTCTCAGGACCACTTTGGGTTCTCCAGATTCAGACTCCCCCTCACTCCAATGTAATACTTCTGTAGTTGGATGTTTACTTATTAAAGGACGAAGACTATTAAAATCTTCTTGATTATGATCTAAAAGGGCGCCTTGTGGGAGCTGTAGGGAGGTGCTGGCAATCTAGAGGGAGCCTGATCTGTCGTGCTTTCAAAGTACAGCCACATCATGCTCCTGAACAGGCAAACATACGAACCTGCCGTACGCCAAGCCCTGCATTGGTCTGTCTAGCCAAGTCGTCTGCATGCCAACTGGCAGAAGCTCTCCACGGGGCAAGAACTGGGCCATGTGGGTGTTGTATTGCTAAGTGGCAATCATTGGGTTCTCTTTGTTTTATTGGTCCCTCCAGCCCCTCATTCCCGAGTCTTCATGTTCATCAGTGCAGCACGTCACAGAAAAAATGCATCCCTGTCAATTCATAAATGCTGTTAGGAGTTTCCCCCTTCTTAGGGGAAAAGTCATGAAAATCCTTGAGTGTTCAGATTTGATGTACCAGTTCTATTGCTCATATAGCTCTTATTCCATGTGTAATGTCTATACTGTTTGTAATGTATTTCAAATATATGTGTGTTTTTATAAACAAAAAATGGGTAAAAATTTCTGTTCCTGGGGAGTGTGTTTTGCTTCCCACCCCTGCACCCCCATTAACCAGTTCCTAATAAAAAGATTGACAGCAGAAACACAATGTATTGGCATTAACAGGCAAAACAGGCAATCTGAGGGCAAAACAGGCTGTTTTATTAGGATAAGTAGTCAAGATAAACAGCCATGTGGACATGCACATGAGGGTTTCCCTCAGATTCTTCTGTAGCAGGTGCAGTTCTTTGCCCAAATCTTTCTGCCTCAACATTGGAGCATTCCCCAGATTGGATGTCCCTTGATTTTTCTTCTGATTCCTGTATTCAGCTCTGGCATCCCATATATGACTATCAGCTTTTTGAAATCTGACAAAAGAGGCCT
This sequence comes from Tiliqua scincoides, assembly GCF_035046505.1. NCBI lineage: Eukaryota > Metazoa > Chordata > Lepidosauria > Squamata > Scincidae > Tiliqua > Tiliqua scincoides. The sequence goes on from NC_089822.1 coordinate 2,818,125, forward strand.
AGAACATAAGCAGACCCTGCTGGGGTCTCACCAAACTTCCATCAAGTCTAGCAAGATAGTCATTGACCAGCTTAGTGTTTGACAAGTGCACTTACTGATTAATAAACTTGGACATGGGAGAAATACATACAAGAATCTTTTGTGTACGTTGCCTGGTTCCTCTGTGCACAAATGGACCTCTGGGAAGTGATCCAAGAGGCACTGCAAAGATCTAAACATCTTTCCACAAAGGAATTTGTGCCAGGCCACCCAGTCTATACGCACGAGTGTGTGTACAGAGCACAATCTAACAAATTAAGATTTCAGGTTGTTCCACCCATGGGTTTAGGACAGATATCTGCTGGCTGCCATTGATAGTGTACCTTTTACGCAGGCAGTAGATTAGAATACTCACTGTGTTGTATGGGAGCTACGGGTCTACTTGTTTACTTTTGAATGAGTCAAGGATTTGCCTCGACCATGTCTGGAGACGAGATTGCATTTTGAGAGTCTGAGGCTGTTCAAGCACATGTCCGTGGAAGGAAATGTAACAGGGCAGGAGTTGGCCTCCTGGTTTCATTTTCACACATGTGGCCAGTGGAGTCACAGGCCTGAATCCTGAGAGAATATCTAGCAGTAGCGTAGATGTGATGTTACGTCTGTCGTTAGTATTGATGGATCACTTCTCTTGCAAAAATAGCAGCTGAGAGGGCCTCTGATCTGGGTCAGGACTGTGAAACAGGGCTGCAGACCTTTGCCTCCCCTGTCCAAATTGGGCTCTGCCCCAGTAACTGTTACTTAACAAGGAGAAATGCCCTTGTGGGTAACAAGGAGAGCCTTTTACCCTTGACAAATAGCAGACCAGGGAGAGTGGGAGGGTGCAAAGATCTGGTTGGAACTGGCAGGGCCAAAGCATTACAGCCCCCTGCTGCAGTCACAAACTGGCTGGGGGCAGGAGTTGGATGCTATTAACAAACAAAAAATTAAGCCTGTCTGTACTACTGATAATCTTTGGTAACATCTTGTTGGGCTCTGAGTGAGGTCAGAGGGATACTCTCTCTTAGGAGAGCTGCTGTTGGCCCTGAGCAGCTTGGTTTGGGTCAAAGAAAGATGAGGAAATAAGGGGACTTAACACAAACGTTGTCTTTAATAGCTGGCACAGAACACCCAGTTTATTTGCCGATTCTTGCAGGGTTTTCCTGCAACAGGTTTCTTCTCTTTCCCCAACGAAGGAAGTGTGTGAACTGCATTTCTGCACCTTGCAGCACTGGAAAAGAACCCAGAGGTCAACAATTGCTTTGCAGATGGTGACCTGCAAGGAGTCTTGTATCGTCTGCACTCGTACCGAGAGACAAGACTCAAGTCCGGTGTGAAGCTTTCAATGCTGTAGGCATCGTCATCTCCTGCATTGTGGCTTCTGACCATTTGAATGGTCAGACGGGCACAATAAGCCCAAGGACTGGTTGTCAGGGCCAAACTAGGTACTCCCAAAGGGAAGTGTCAGTTTAAAAAAAAAAAAAAAAACAGGCTCACAGGAGAGTCAGGGAGGGGGAAAAGAACAGTTATAATGAACTGGCCAGGAGACTGAGCTGCAAATTAGAACTGCCTCCCCGGTTCACATCCCATCTCTGCTCTCAACTCTCCAGGTGCCCCTATGAAAGCTGTGCTCCCTCAGCCTCAGTCCTGCCCATCTGCCTTCCCTACAGCAGCGCTGTAAGGACAACTTCATGATAACACACATGGAGAGCGGTACATGCTCAGAAAGCACTACACACATGCTAGTAACTGTGAACAGAAATAACCCCAATCAGAACCAGGGCACAAAGGGAAAGGAAAACCTACTCTTTCCTTGCAGGGGAATCACTAGCAGGTGCAGGGGTTGCCAACTACACTGGGCGACACCATCAGATGGGGTGACACAAAATGCTCTGGGGCCCAGGTCTACCTGCCTAGTAGACATGGCCACCCCATTGAACATTTCCTCTGCATGACAAGGTCTATCCATCTCTGGAGCCCAGGTCTACTGGGCTTCCCAAGGCAGAGCCCAGGTCTACCCACCAGGAAACCTGGCCTCATGGTTGGCCTGGCCTCCATCTTTTGCTTTCCATGCGGCCAGGTCTACCCCCAAAAAGGGTGGGAGATGGCTGGCCGGGCAGCTCTGGGTGTACCCAGAGCTCCAGGGGCAGACACAGTCCAAGGGGGTGACACCATGAGGTACCACACTGGGTGACACCAACCCCAAGTGACACCACTCTTTCCTTGTATGCTGTTTTTATTTTGAAAACCACCCCTGAAGCTGGACTTCATCATTCTGCAAACCCCTGTTTCAGAAGCAATCTCCAACTCACGGAGGTGGTTTTCAGGATCAAAATGGCATGTGGGTAAAGAACCAGGGGCGGGGGGCAGGAACCACAGGCCATTTGAAGGAGGAAAAATGCACTTCCTAGCCTGATCTGCATTCTTGTCACTTCTTTGCCTCCCTTCATAAACTCCAGGGGAAACCCAGCTGCAGGTCCAGCCAGGGGCTGTAAGGAACCCTGTTCATAAACCAGTTAAGCCACCAACACCTGTCATTAAGACGTAACAGTCCCCACATGGCTACATTTGGATTGACCCTGGCACCAGCCCCCAACCCTTTAACAGTCAATTGAGTCCCAGGCAGTCAGACTGGTGTCTGATGAACAGCTTCATCTGCTCATGTCTGCAGACCAAGCTGCTCTTCAATATCTAAGAGGAGGCCAGGCTTTTGATTCTACTCAGCTGGGATGAGGAGACAGCTGCCAAGTGATGCTTGAATCTCCCACTGATTGGGGCAGAGACAACGCTGATAATGTGCTCACCTCCTGCATGGATGCCTGCTTGTATCCTTTCTTCAAATCACAGAGCAGACAGAAATAAATGAAGTGTTTTGCCTTCCCCATTGGTCAGAACAAAGTTCCAAACAACACAGTCCTGGAACGTGCTGGAATCCCTAGCATGTATGCACTGCTGAAACAGAGACGCCTGCGTTGGCTCGGTCATGTCGTGAGAATGGACAATGGCCGGATCCCAAAGGATCTCCTCTATGGAGAACTCGTGCAAGGAAAGCGCCCTACAGGTAGACCACAGCAGCAATACAAGGACATCTGCAAGAGGGATCTGAAGGCCTTAGGGATGGACCTCAACAAGTGGGAAACCCTGGCCTCTGAGCGGTCTGCTTGGAGGCAGGCTGTGCAGTATGGCCTTTCCCAGTTTGAAGAGACACTTGGCCAACAGTCTGAGGCAAAGAGGCAAAGCAGGAAGGCCCATAGCCAGGGAGGCAGGCCAGGGACAGACTGCACTTGCTCCCGGTGTGGAAGGGACTGTCACTCCCGAATTGGCCTTTTCAGCCACACTAGACGCTGTTCCAGAACCACCTTTCAGAGTGCGATACCATAGTCTTTCGAGACTGAAGGTTGCCAACAACAACAATTGGTCTGAACTGGAAACTGGTCCAAGAGCAGTTCCCTTAGGAGGAGAGACTACTAGGAATGTCTTGTGCTTTTGGAATACCTGGTTGTTTGCAGATATGTGCATGGAACAGCAAGGAGCAGGCAATTGCTCGGATAGGGATGACGTCTCAACTGCACACCTGTTTTCCCAAAGTAGGAACATGCTTTTATGGCACCCCAAGGCTCCTTCTTGCTTCCACCAGTTGCAGAATTTTGCTGTATTTCTTGTTTGTTGGTTGCCTAAAAACTGCCAAGCTCTTTTGGTGATCCTCCACCCAAAGAGGCTAGTAGCCACCAACCACAGTTGCCTGGCAAGTATCTTTTACTGTGATGCTTGGCATGTTTGTTTTACATAAGAACATAAGAAGAGTCCCACTGGATCAGGCCATAGGCCCATCTAGTCCAGCTTCCTGTATCTCACAGCGGCCCACCAAATGCCCCAGGGAGCACACCAGATCACAAGAGACCTGCAAGGCCTCCTGGGAATTGTAGTTTAAGAACATAAGAACAGCCCCACTGGATCAGGCCATAGGCCCACCTAGTCCAGCTTCCTGTATCTCACAGCGGCCCACCAAATGCCCCAGGGAGCACACCAGATAACAAGAGACCTCATCCTGGTGCCCTCCCTTGCATCTGGCATTCTGACATAGCCCATTTCTAAAATCAGGAGGTTGCACAAAGAATGTGGTACTAATGCATCATGTGAGCATCACCCAGGTCAGTCCCACTTGAATGAGAAATATGACAAGAGGCCTCACAGAAGGCCAAAACTGTAGTTCGTCAAGCAATCACCCTCCCCAACTTGGCTGGCTTAAGAGAAGCCAGGCCTTTCTTTCGGGAATCTTCTTTTGAGAAGCAGCCACATCTTGCTTGCAGAGCAAACATCAGCCTGTGAATGAAGGCCAGAGCCTTGGAGCTTCCTGACTTGAGGTAAACAAAGGTGTTAGTAACACAAAAGAAGGGGTCCCAACCTTGGCTTCTATCACCAGTTCCATGGCCACATCTAATCAAGAGCCTAAGAAGGGCCCTGGTCTTCAGAGCAGGTCAAGAGTTCATTGCTGCACCCTTTGCAGGGTATAAACAAAAGAGGCAACCCCCCCCCCCAAGCTGTGGGTGAGTGAGGAACAGATATCGAGGCCCAAAGAAATGTCCTGGATATGTTCCTGCCTTAATGGCCACTAGGCTTCCTTATGAGAATTGAGGACTGGAAAAGCTGAAACCACAGACCCCTCGTGTCTGCTGTTTGTCCATGCTTGCGAACTGCTCAGTGGCCTGTTGGTTTTGCACCTCTGCTCTACCTGCCACCCAATAATCCTGCCAGCTGGCGCCCAAGACTGCTCTCTTCCTCTCCTAGCTTTCTCCCCCTTCCCCACATCCTCCCCTGAGTGCTATTGCATGCTGCAGCTCCAGTGCCCACTGAGCCACTTTTTAGTGTTCTACCACTTTTCCTGGAGGAAACTTTAAATGGTTTCTTATTCTATCTGAACCAGCACTGGGAAACAAGTTACCTTCATTACTTGATGCGTGGGAGGTTGTCCATGACTTTGTGTACCTTGGTTCAACGATCTCCGACACTCTTTCTCTCGATACCGAGCTAAACAAGCGCATCAGTAAAGCAGCTACCACGTTTTCCAGACTCACAAAGAGAGTCTGGTCCAACAAGAAGCTGACGGAACATACCAAGATCCAGGCCTACAGAGCTTGCGTCCTGAGTACACTTCTGTACTGCAGCGAGTCATGAACTCTCCACTCACAACAGGAGAGGAAACTGAACGCATTCCACATGCGCTGCCTCCGACGCATCCTCAGCATCACCTGGCAGGACAAAGTTCCAAACAACACAGTCCTGGAACGTGCTGGAATCCCTAGCATGTGCGCACTGCTGAAACAGAGACACCTGCGTTGTGAGAATGTTGTGAGAATGGATGATGATGTGAGAATGGATGATGGGCGGATCCCAAAGGATCTCCTCTATGGAGAACTCGTGCAAGGAAAGCGCCCTACAAGTAGACAACAGCTGCGATACAAGGACATCTGCAAGAGGGATCTGAAGGCCTTAGGAGTGGACCTCAACAAGTGGGAAACCCTGGCCTCTGAGCGGCCCGCTTGGAGGCAGGCTGTGCAGCATGGCCTTTCCCAGTTTGAAGAGACTCTTGGCCAACAGTCTGAGGCAAAGAGGCAAAGAAGGAAGGCCCATAGCCAGGGAGACAGACCAGGGACAGACTGCACTTGTTCCCAGTGTGGAAGGGATTTTTCACTCCTGAATCGGCCTTTTCAGCCACACTAGACGCTGTTCCAGAACCACCATTCAGAGCGCGATACCAGAGTCTTTCGAGACTGAAGGTTGCCAACTACAGGGAGGGGCAGTGCAAACAACTGTCGAAAAAAGGCCGTGGTTTCTCATCATTAAATGTTCAACATCATTCTGGATTGTGTTTCTCTCTCAGGGGCTTTGCAAGACAGGACAGGCTTGCTCAAAGCGGTCTTCCAAAAATTAGACCGTGTTTGAGATTTGATCTCATACAGCCTCTCTCTCTTTCCACACACACACACACACACACACACACACACACATCCTTCTGTATGCCTTAGCAACTGCAGCAGTTTTAGAAGAGTGGAGGGCTGGTGGAAGAGTGGGTGTGTGGGTTTCGGCCCAGAGCATTCTGTGCACCTGAAAATGCAGGTGTGGCGGCTGCTGAGATCCCAAAGGCTGTTTGTAATTTGGATTGTAGAAACTCTCCATGTTACTGGGGTGTGGAGTAGTGGCATAGCTAGAGGGGGGTGCAAAGCACTAAGTTTTGCAGGGAGCCTCACCGCAGCGTGCAAGCGGACCCTCCCCCTCCTCTTCGGAGCCATTCGGGCGGTGGGAGCAAAACGGAGACTGTGCCTTTAAATACAGCCCTTTCAGTCCTTGGACTGGGGAAACCTTGCAGCAGGCCTGTGTTAGGAGCCCTGCTGGGGCGCCCTATAAACCTTGGTCACCTCAGATTTATTGACACAGTTCTGTGCTGCTTGCATGCAATTGTCAAGGTTCAATAGACAGCACTTTTGTGAGGTATGGATCCTTGGCTGCGCTAGATACAGCTATAGGGAGAATGTTTCATAGAAAAAGCAGCTGGTAGGAAAACAGGTTAAGCACCCCTTTTCCTCTGGCAGTCTTTTGAAAAAGCAAATCAATTCCTCCTGAAGGTGCTCTGCAAGGGAGAGGGAGCATGATATGTCCTTCAACCCTGTTTGTGAAGTCCAGAGCCCTTGACAGCCTCAGAAGCTCTTTCACTATGCTGAAAAGTACATTCCTCCTAGGGTTAATGTGTTTCACTGGTTAAGAAATATGTAAGAATCTGGATAATGCACCGTTGAAAGCAACAACTTGCACACAGAAAACTAGCTTGCCACAGAAGACAATTTTTCCCAATCATGATAATTTTCTGTGTGATGGGAACTTTTTGTATGGAGGAACATTCCGTTGGGCGGGTTCAAGTGGTGCAGCCCTGACTCTTGCTTGCAATTTCAGTGAGAACCAGACCCGCCTGCACTTTGCATGTCTGTCTCCGTCCTTACCATGAGCTTTGATGATTCAGTAGAAACTAATAAAAACAATAATTATAGATGCAGATCTGGGCCAAGGCTGCGAGGAAAAACCCAGGCTTGTAAAGTACACACGACAAAGAAACCGGAGCCATGTCAGTAGCAGGCATGTGGCAGCAGGGAGAGTGCAAGGAGGAAGTGACTCATCATCCCAACATATTTTGCTACCTATAACCACAGGTACCTTTGGAGATCCCCAGTGGACAAGCCAGTCAAAAGGGACAATTTGATCCCCAGGGAAAATGGAGCAGAGCCAGCAGGAAATTAAATGCAACCCATGGTGAACTGTACTCATCTCTGAAACGGAGGATGTCTGAGAAGGAGGGAGGGCCTGGCCTGGGAGCAGTTGGCAGATTCATGTTGCTGCTTCAGAACAACAAGTGGGAGGTGACACAATGCACCAGTTGCGAAGAAAATGTAGAGCTGTGGTTCTCAGACTGTTCTGTCTCTGGGATCATTTATGCTTCTGCAAAGAATCCCAGGGAAGCCCTGCTGGCACGCGCATGGAGTCTGGGGGAGCCCCTCTGGCGTGTGGGTGGAGACTCGGGAATCCCAGAGTACTGGCCCAACGCCGAATACCAGCAAAGAGCCACAACAGGAGAGGAGTGATGAAGGAGAACCACAAACAGGGGAGATGGGTGGAATGGATTTGCAAACCAGGCAGGGGGCAGAAGGCAACCACTTATGGTGTGCTTGTGGAGCCTCTTTTCCCGAATGGGAAAACAGGAAAGGGGGAAGGAGGGGCGCATGCACACTAACCACTAGGTACTACTCCCACATGGCAGCGATGAATTGTTTAGTTAGGGAAAGAGGATTCTGGGCCTGATCCACTTTCACAGGGTGACGCAGACTTGCACAAGTAATATAACTGGCACAAGTTGGAGTTGACCCGTCATGGCTGCTGAGGTTTACCAAGGTGACCAGTGTCCCCTTGTCCCAACGCGACCTCCAGCAACCAAAAATCCCCTGCAGGATGTAACAGAAGCCATGTGTTATATTGCAGCACAGGGGTTCTGGTAGGGCTGCCCAAGTATGTGGACAGGGACCTATTTCCTTACATTTATGTACTGCACCTAGTACAGCACTTCTCTTGTGCTTTTAAAAATATGAAATGGTCAGACCATTAGAAGTGCCTGGAATGTGGATGAGTCCATCTGGCCCAGTGTCCTGTCTCCCATACAGGACACAAGCAGAACACAAAGGGAACAGCTCCTCTCCAGTATTCCCAGGTTTCCTGTCTCTGAGCACAGAGGATTCAGTTTCCATATATACCTCAGGATTACAGCCATTGATAGACCTCTCTAATCCTTATCTATCTATCTATCTATCTATCTATCTATCTATCTATCTATCTATCTATCTATCTATCTATCTATCTATCTATCTATCTATCTATCTATCTATCAAGTCCTCAGAGTGGGGCAAACAACAAATAACAAAATAATTTTCAAAACCCAGGACACATTGTCTCTTTAAGCCTCTGGTCAACATAAAAAGCCAGAACTGATGCAATTTCAGATTTTCCGCCTCTCAGGCCTCCACCTTTCATCCTTTTCCCATCAGGAGCGAGCCCCTTCCTGTCAACCTTGATAACCTTTCCCCTCTCTTGCCACATTCTTTCTGGAAAGATCTGTGTGACTCACACCATGCCCCTTCCAGGACATCAAGAACTGTGCAATCTCTTTGCTAATTCTAGGTTTGTTCTATGACTGTGACACCTACAACCTTTTTATGTGACTGTAAATGGAGCCAAAGGGAAGTGGGGAATTCAGCAAAAGTTTTAAAGTCTGATGTTATTTCAGCACGGAAACCACTTTCATCAGAGAAGGTCCTGCAGTACCAGGAGGCTCTGGCTGCAGATAATGGGATAATTTTTTTAGAATTTGTTTTGGTTGGTTGTCATAGTGATGTAATTATTGGGGAGTGGGCTGCCCCACGTACCACACTGGAGCATCATGTGAGGGGGTGCCAAGATGGCAGCTGCCGCCTTTTACTGTTTTCAGAAGAGCTACTCAGCCCAGCTCAGAGCAGTCTCCGCTTCTTTGTATACCTCCTTCTGGTCAGAAGGGGGGCAGAAGGGGAAGCATAAAGAAGCAGCTGCTGAGCTGGGCCAAGTGGCTTCTTCATGTTCTTCTCTTCTTTGATCACAGCACCGGTGGCTTCGCAATGTGGGCAACATCCCCTTTCTTCACCTTTGGAGGCTCTGAGTACGTAGCAGCTTCCTGGCCAACTCTCAGCTTCCATTGACCCACTGCAGACCTCCGAGCACAGCACTGTGCTCAGAGTCTGCAGTGGCTCAGCAGAAGCCAAAAGTTGAGCGGGAAGCAGCTGGAGAAGGAATGGGGGGGTGGGGGGTGGCAGCCACTTCACAAAGCCACCACCACTTCCTTCAAACACGGGTGTCACAGGCTGCACAACGTCACGACATCACCTCCCCAAGCAGCACTGTCCCTTGCTATGCTACTGGATTGCTGTGCTGGTGCTGGGGAGGGAGATCAGGGTCTCACTTTTTGGGAATGGGGAGTTTACATATCTGCCCTCTGATGAAGCTGGTGACATGGTCTGAAATAGCCAAAAGTTTGATGGAGCGAGTGGGTTTTGTGGATGATTTGAAGGGAAGTAGCAGAGGTCACACCATAGAGCTTGTGTGGATATAAGGAGCCATGGAACAATATGATGATCAATGTGCAGCAATACCCATGACTTTGCCAACTTGGGGAGCAAGAGCAGTGATGTGTTGCTTCAAAGGAATTCTCGATTTTTCTGGTTTTGTCCAGCCTGAGACAATTGCCTCATTAGCTCCCTTCAGTGGGCACTGCAGGCTGAGCTGTCAAAGAACAAAGCCTACAAAGGAAGCCACCCAGTCAGCAACTGTTTAGCTCTGATGTGCGGAGGCAGTCCCCGTCCCTGCAAGGCAGGATGTAAGATTACAGGAGCGGGGCAGGAGCCCTGAAAGTTGTCAGAGAAGAAAAAGGAAGCCGACGGAAGATGAGAAAAGGGGCAAGAGAAGGAAAGCAAAAGGGGACCAGCTGGTTTGATCCAGTTTCATACATGCTCATAAATGACTCCTCCAGGCATGATTCATCTTGGCTCAGCCTTACAGAAGAGCTGGGCCAGTTGGATCCTGCAGAGACAGTGACAAAATATCTCTAGGGTTTGGGGAAGGGAGGAGTCCAGTGGCTCTGAGGGAGGGCCACACACCCACAGTGGGGAGGGAGGGCACCTGTGGCTGGCCTCCTGCCTCCAAACCCAGGTGAATATTGGTGGTGGTGGGTGTTTCTGGCTCTGCAGGGATGTCTGAGTGGACCAGGTGATAGTTCAGGACATGCATCTTCTTGTGTGAGTTCCCAGGTGGGGCTTTAAGATTCCTTTACATATCCTGCAGATGCACAATGAACCCTTGAAGTTCTCCATGATATTCAGCCACTCCTGTTGAGGCAAGTGACCTTTGACCCTAGACTGTAAAGCCACTGGATAGCTCAGTATAAGCATAGCATAGCATAGTATATAAGCATACGATGGTAGCAGAAAAAGCTGCTTGAGGTTAAGAAAGAATCATTTTGCAAGTCTGATTGTTAGTTTTACAGAAGTTTTATAGAAGCTGCATAGGCCTCAGAGTCTGGAATGTAACTTAGATAAGCAAGTACCAGTTTAGGGCAGAGAAGGGCCTCACGACCTTGGCAGAAAATACACGCCTTGGCACTCACTTGGCATCCACTCACTGATTTAGAGCAAAAAGCACATATATGCAATATAGGGACAAAGTAACCTGTAACTTTGTCATCATGCGCATTCATCATGTAACCCACATAAGGGGACATAATAATTATAGAAGAAGGCCATAGGGAACCAAAAGTTGCTTGATTTTAGAAAAGTCTTAAGTTTAGAAGTTTAAAAACCTTTGCTTTGCAGAAGTTGGCAGAGGGCCCCACAGTGCTTTACTAACACCTAGGAAAGGAGAAGATAAGACAGGGTGCTCAAACAAGGCCACCCTAATGAGGGATGAGTACAGGTCTGAAGTTCTGCAAGATGAAGTCTTCACACCTGCTCTTTTAATGAAGTTGGTAAGAAGACCTGTCAGAGTAATTTTAATTGGATTGATGGATGTGAATAAGATCCAACACTGGATAGATGGTACTATAGCAAACCCTATTGGTTTTTGAGAACTTTTGGGAATTGTGTAATTTTGGCTAAGTTTTAAGGTGAAACCCCACCTATATGTAAATCAGAGCCAATCAATTGTTTTGCCCACTTATTGCCCACCTATTTTCCATCTTTTATGTAAATGGTATCTTATCTGTATCCTATTAGGAGTTAGCCCCATTTCTGATGTCAAATTTCAGCCAACGGGAAGTCTAGATTTTGGGGCAAAGAACCCAAAAATTGTATAAAAAGTTGGAATCCATATTGGGAAGGGCTCTTGTGCTTTGAGACATTAGTCCCATGAGATGCCCAGTAAAATAAAAGCTTGTGAACCTTCACTCCTGACTACTGAGTTATTCTTGAGTTGCGTTTCAACCTTGCAACACTGTCACTGCTGCAGAACATAAGAACAGCCCCACTGGATCAGGCCATAGGCCCATCTAGTCCAGCTTCCCGTATCTCACAGCGGCCCACCAAATGCCCCAGGGAGCACACCAGATAACAAGAGACCTCATCCTGGTGCCCTCCCTTGCATCTGGCATTCTGACATAGCCCATTTCTAAAATCAGGAGGTTGCGCATACACATCATGGCTTGTACCCCGTAATGGATTTTTCCTCCAGAAACTTGTCCAATCCCCTTTTAAAGGCGTCTAGGCTAGACGCCAGCACCACATCCTGTGGCAAGGAGTTCCACAGACCAACCACACGCTAAGTAAATAAATATTTTCTTTTGTCTGTCCTAATCCGCCCAACACTCAATTTTAGTGGATGTCCCCTGGTTCTGGTATTATGTGAGAGTGTAAAGAGCATCTCCCTATCCACTCTGTCCATCCCCTGCATAATTTTGTATGTCTCAATCATGTCCCCCCTCAGGCATCTCTTTTCTAGGCTGAAGAGGCCCAAACGCCGTAGCCTTTCCTCATAAGGAAAATGCCCCAGCCCCGTAATCATCTTAGTCGCTCTCTTTTGCACCTTTTCCATTTCTACTATGTCTTTTTTGAGATGCGGCGACCAGAACTGGACACAATACTCCAGGTGTGGCCTTACCATAGATTTGTACAACGGCATTATAATATTAGCTGTTTTGTTCTCAATACCCTTCCTAATGATTCCAAGCATAGAATTGGCCTTCTTCACTGCCGCCGCACATTGGGTCGACACTTTCATTGACCTGTCCACCACCACCCCAAGATCTCTCTCCTGATCTGTCACAGACAGCTCAGAACCCATCAGCCTATATGTGAAGTTTTGATTTTTTGCCCCAATGTGCATGACTTTACACTTACTGACATTGAAGCACATCTGCCATTTTGCTGCCCATTCTGCCAGTCTGGAGAGATCTTTCTGGAGCTCCTCACAATCACTTCTGGTCTTCACCACTTGGAAAAGTTTGGTGTCGTCTGCAAACTTAGCCACCTCACTGCTCAACCCTGTCTCCAGGTCATTTATGAAGAGGTTGAAAAGCACCGGTCCCAGGACAGATCCTTGGGGCACACCGCTTTTCACCTCTCTCCATTGTGAAAATTGCCCATTGACACCCACTCTCTGCTTCCTGGCCTCCAACCAGTTCTCAATCCATGAGAGGACCTGTCCTCTAATTCCCTGACTGTGGAGTTTTTTCAGTAGTCTTTGGTGAGGGACCGTGTCAAACGCCTTCTGAAAGTCCAGATATATAATGTCCACGGGTTCTCCCAAATCCACATGCCTATTGACCTTTTCAAAGAATTCTATAAGGTTCGTGAGGCAAGACTTACCCTTACAGAAGCCATGCTGACTCTCCCTCAGCAAGGCCTGTTCATCTATGTGTTTTGAGATCCTATCTTTGATGAGGCATTCCACCATCTTACCCGGTATGGATGTTAGGCTGACCGGCCTATAGTTTCCAGGGTCCCCCCTCTTTCCCTTTTTAAAAATAGGCGTGACATTTGCTATCCTCCAATCTTCTGGCACCGTGGCCGTTTTGAGGGACAAGTTGCATACCTTAGTCAAGAGATCTGCAACTTCATTCTTCAATTCCTTAATAACTCTTGGTTGGATGCCATCAGGGCCCGGTGACTTATTGATCTTTAATTTATCAATGAGGTCTGAAACATCTTCTCTTTTAACCTCTATCTGACTTAACTCCTCGGTTAGGAGGGGCCGTTCGGGCAGCGGTATCTGCCCGAGGTCTTCTGCCATGAAGACAGATGCAAAGAACTCATTTAATTTCTCTGCCAACTCTAAGTCTCCTTTTATCTCCCCTTTCCCTCTCTAACCATCCAGAGGGCCAACCGCTTCTCTGGCGGGTTTCCTGCTTCTAACATATTTGAAGAAGCTTTTATTATTCCCCTTAATGCTGCTGGCCATGCGTTCCTCATAGTCTCGCTTGGCCTCCAGTATCACCTTCTTACATTTCTTTTGCCACAGTTTATGTTCCTTTTTATTCTCCTCATTAGGGCAAGACTTCCATTTACGGAAGGAAGCTTCCTTGCCCTTCACAGCCTCTCTAACTTGGCTGGTTAGCCATGCGGGCACTCTCCTGGATTTAGTGGAACCCTTCTTTCTTTGCGGTATACACCTCTGCTGGGCCTCTATTACCGTTGTTTTAAGCAGCCTCCATGCACTCTGGAGAGATTGGACTCTTTTTACCCTCCCTTTCAACCTCCTTCTAACCAGCCTCCTCATTTGGGGGAAGTCTGCCTGTCGGAAGTCAAGGGTTTTTGTTAGAGATGTTAGGGGTTTGCAGTACCACTTCATGGAACATCAGTGCCACATATGAACGCAGAAACACTGTGTACTTGTTTATGCATGATGGCCTTTAAGAACAGAAAGAGAATGGCACATGAACATGAACAGCCAAACATACCCTATGCTGAAGGAGCAGCAGTGTGAGAGATTGAATATTTGGAGCCCCCAGTGCTGCTCCCAGTTCTTAAATTAACACACCTCTCTAGTGTTAGACAGATTGAATTAATCTGGAGGATTGGCCTCTCTCCAAAAGATCAATGGGTGTATTCCACAAGAAAAAACATTAGGAAGGCACCACTAGATCACAGTTAACTAAGCGCCGAACAGTGTAATTATGTACCATTGATGAAGAGAGAGAGGGAAGGAGGGAGGGAGAGAGAGATCTGGGATCTGCTTCTGAAGGTTGTTTGCGGAGATGACCTGAAGAAGGACCTGTGCTTTCTTAGCATCTCACTGATTAGGCTGCCAAAAGCAGGTAGCTGTCAGTGGCTTGGCTAGGATGTCACTGCCTTGTGCATAGGGTGACCAGACGTCCTCTTTTTCCAGGACATGTCCTCTGTTTTGCCTTCTCGTCCTGGGAAAAATACACCCTCTTTTTCCCTGTGAGTGGGTCCCTGCATGCAGCATGTAGTCTTCTTGTAATTAATTATATATAATAAATTATATGTAATATAGTTTTAAATTTAATACTAAGTTATACAGAGTTGATTAACCATATGAAATCAATATACAAGTGTTTTTAGTTTTTAATTTGTCATGTCCTACAGTTTTCTTGGATGTCCTACATTTTGGGGTGACTTTTCCTCTTTTGTGGTTATGACATCTGGTCACCCTGCTTGTGTATGCGGCTGGCTTGACAAATATGGTAGCCGAATTAATCGGAGGATCCACCTTAAAAGTAGCTTCCCAAAACCATTTCCCATACCAGGAACACGTGGAGGAAATTGAGAAGTGGCCATGCTGGCAGTAAATTTTGGTGTGGACAAGATTTCTTTTGCCTGGTCTGCTAGTTGGTTTTGCTGGATGACTTTGCAAATACACTGTGCTGGCCTGTAAATCTGAACAGATGGAACAGCCACAAATTAACAAAGGGCTAAACCAGAGGTGATTTAATTGTGCCATTTGGCTCTACTTCTCTGTTTCTTGAAAGGGCGGCCATGGGGATCAAGCCAGATCAGAACCATAGGGGTTGTACCTGCTTTTTTGCCTCATGAGGAAGGAAGGTCTCATGAGTGATCCAGCACGTCGTTTCCCCATGCTATGGTCCAAGTCCAATCTTCCCCACATTTCTGCTATATGTATTTACATTGAAAAATGCAAATACATATAGGGTCTAATCATGCACTTTGTGTCTTGGGTAACTTTTGACCCATCAAAATCTCCATTTGGGGCTAAACTATGCAATCTTAACAATCAAATAACAAAGCTTTTCATGGGGAGAGTGTGTGCTTGAATACTCCTACATATATTTTTTTAAAAACATCCTTTTGCATGTATAAAAATAGGCTACAAGGAGAAGGATAACCTTCTTCATGATGTGTTCATTTCCTACATGTAGGAGACATTTTGTTTTGTATACACTTAAATCTGGGCTTTAAACTTTGACTGAAGCTATTCCTGGCCCCTGCAGATTCCTGTGGCAAGCCTCTATCTGACCTGCAGAGAGCCTCTGATCGCCTGAGAGCCTCTGGCCCAGTTGACCAAATGCAACCAGAGTTGTGTTTGTGGGGTTGGGGAATGGGGGCCCTTTTATGTGTGTGCTTTATTTCTGTGGCGTGCATTGGTGCTTGGAGAAATCCTGGACGTTTGAGCTCATTCATTCATTTATTCATTCATTCATCTAAGTTCCATCTCTAATGTATTTATTTAAATATTTTTTTTCTGGCCCTTGACACTGTGCCAGATATTTGATGCTGCCCTTCGGTTGGTTGAAATATATATATGCTATATATATTGCAGCCTCTACTGATTCGCTCCCACTCTCAAGCATGTCTGGATGCAATTAATTTCCACACTGAGGGCAAACTGTTCCTCTTTGCTGTGTAGTCAGCTTAGCACCTTTTCCCCTTAGCCAGCAACACAGTGGAGAGCCCATAATTATCTTCCAGTGAGTCCTGTTCTTTCTGTAGACCTTTTACAGACTCACTTAATCAGCCACAGATGAGATGCCCCCATCTGTCACATTTCTGGGCCTATGATGAGCTTCCAAGGATGGCTCCTTCCACTTAATTAAGAGAAAGTTTGTTCCAGATGATTGTATGTTGTATGTACAGCGAACAAAAGGACTTTGAAATGTCGCGGCAGTGTGCAATTTCCTTCCATCCCAGGCCTTTCTTCTCCTTTCATATTATCTTTCATATCCTCTCCTCTCCTCATTCAAGAAACTAGTTATCTGTATGTAGCATGCACATGTGCAGTGGCATGCTAAAGGGGGTGCAAAGCTCTAAGTTTTGCAAGGAGCCTCACTGCAGTGTGCAAGCGGCCTCTCTCCCTCCCCTTTGAAGCCAGGCGAAAGGCGTCCTTTTCCTCCTACCACCTAGAATGGCTCCACAAGGGAGGAGGAGAGGCCCCTTGCTTGCTTGGGTGTGGCTCCCTGCAAAATTTAGTGCTTTGTACTTCCTCTAGCTACGCCACTGCACCTGTGTATGCTAGACAACTGTAAATATCAGTTTTGTTGTGTGCAATTAAAGGGAACTCATTAATTTCACATTTATTTCAATGAAGACTCAGTCTGTCTTCTGTTTTCCAATCAACCTTAATTACTATTTCAGACTTGGTATCACTCCCACAAGGCAGAACATCCAAAAGGTTTCAGAGTTAAGAGCTACAAGAGACCAATGTTATCATGTTGGCATCATGTTCAGTCTCGGAAGACTCTGGTATCGTGCTCTGAATGGTGGTTCTGGAACATAGTGTCCTCTCCAGTGCACGAAGCCTGGGTAAAGTAGATATAAAGGACAGACTGTTTCCCATGCAGCAAATTCCCCCTCTCCACGTTGCTGAAATGGTCCAAGGGAAAGGCAGAGGCCAGTATGGTTGGTTCCAGCAGCGTCACAGGAGTTGCCAGAACGTGACTTTGTTCAGCCATGAACTGCCTCAGGGACTCCGGCTTCGGATTTTGCCTCAAAGTTGACTCCTGAAGCGTTTTCCATAACTGGATGTAGCCACAAGGCAGTGGAGGTTTGGGACCAGAGTTTTCCTTCTCTCAGATGAGCTGCCTTCCCAGGCTAAGGAGTCCCATCTACCTGGTGGCTGTTTAGTCGCCTCTTACGACAAGTACAGCCAAACTGAGGGCCTATTCTTATCCCCCAGCCCCCAGGGGTTCCAATGTTATAGTTGAGTGTTTAAAAGGTGCACAGAAATGCAAGATTTCTATTGCTTTCAATGGCCAACAGCTTATTCTACTGGCATGGCATTTCTCTATACCAGCGTTTCTCAATGTTTGTCCTCCGCCGCACCACTTCACATGGTCCACCTTTTCTAAGTACCACTGAAAGTAACCAGCGATGACACCATCACCAGTTACTTCTGGGTTGGTAGACCAAATGAGATGTGACAAACACCAGTGAGAGGGCTTTCTCAAGTGCAGAAAATCACAGAGAGACAGAGGCTCTCCTAGTTCGGAAATCCTCGACGCAGGTGCTGGATTATCGGCTTGCTCTGAATGGGGTTGCACTCCCTCTGAAGGAGCAGGTTCGCAGCTTGGGGGTCCTCCTGGACTCACAGCTGCTCCTGGATTCCCAGGTGGCGGCTGTGGCTAGGGAGGCCTTTGCTCAGCTTCGGCTGGTGTGCCAGCTGCGTCCGTATTTGGATCGTGCAGACCTGGCCACGGTGATCCATGCCACAGTGACATCAAGGTTAGATTACTTTAACGTGCTCTATGTGGGGCCGCCCCTGAAGACGGTTCAGAAACTACAATTAGTACAGAATGCGGCGGCCCATGTGGTCACCGGAGCCAGGCGGTTTGACTCTGTCAGCCCGCTTCTCCAGGGGCTACATTGGCTGCCCATTTGTTTCCAGGCCCAATTCAAGGTGCTGGTTTTGACCTTTAAAGCCCTATACTGCTCTGGGCCAGGATATCTTAGAGACCGCCTACTCCCATACAATCCAGCTCGTCCTCTCAGGTCATCAGAGAAGGCCTTTTTACAAGTGCCGCCACCCAAGGAGGTCCGGGGGGCGGCTGCAAGAAATAGGGCCTTCTTGGTAGTGGCACCAACATTATGGAACTCCCTTCCCCTTGATTTGAGAATGGCTCCCTCTCTTGAGAGTTTTCGGCGAGGCCTGAAAACACTGTTGTTTAAACAAGCCTTCTGATTTCTGGCCTTCTTAACATTTTTATACATCTTTTAGTTTTTTACAGGCTTGATTCCTCGGTGACTTGCTCTTTTATTCTGTCTTTTAATCTGACTACTGTTTTTATGGTCTCTGTAATGTGTTTTTAAATGTTTTTATCTGCTATGTATTAATGTTTTTAAAATCTGTTTTTTTTAAATATGTTGTTAGCCGCCCTGGGTCCCGTTAGGGAGAAGGGCGGGATAAAAATAAAGTTTTATTATTATTATTATTATTATTATTAAAATCAGGCTTTGGAGCTCTGCCCACCAAACCGAGCCTCCTACTGCTGTTTGTTGTATCGTGTTCCTGGTCTCACTGCTGGGCAGCAGGTGTCCAGGGGTCTCGCAAGTACCACCAGACACCACCTCAAGTACCATTGGTGGTATCTAGACTGCTAGTTAGAAACATTGCTCTATATTGTAGTCAACTAGTCCCTTAAGGCATGATATCCAAAAAATGTCAGCTATATAGAACAAAAGTTTGTCATTTTATAGGCAGATGAAAAAGGCACAAAACTAAAACAAACTTTCCACTGATTTCAATGAGAAGATCTTTTCCGCTTTTCCACTGCTCCTAAGGCGCATGCCTCCCTTTCCAGTGTTCTAAGCATTTTACAAACCCCATAAAGGGTGAGGACCAAGGTCGGAGGACCAGGTTTTCTCGTTTCAAATTAGTAAATAAATGGCAGGTCACTGGTATGGAAGAGGAGGGGCAGCAGTACAGATCAGACCACCTGCTTGCAGGTAGCCGGGGGCTTTTCTGTGTGCCTGCTGGGGCTGCTTTCAATAGAACTGTGGCCCATGCAGACGAGCAGATCAAGCAACAGCGGGCAGGCTGGGTGGCAGCCGGCCAGCTTGCGAAAGGTGGAGCAACACGTATCAGTGCACATGGACCCATTTTTACCCCTGTCACATTTGGGCGGCTCACATTTTGTGGTGTAGTTGCAGGCTAGTAGGTCAAGCACGGTTGGGGTCCAGCAGATGCTCCACCCAGCTGCTCAGTCTCTTCATTGGATTCCAACTTCCAGCTCCTGTCCAGGGGAGTTGCTGCCCTTGGAAGTCACGCTCCAAACAACTTCTCCGTATTGTAGCTAGGTCGGTTGCACTGTGTGCCTGTTTCAGCAAAGAAGCCCTGCGGCTGGATGTGGGTCCCTTTCTGTCTCTCCAAACATGGTGAAACAATGGTGGGAGAGTGGGGAGGCTATAGGACTGGGCCCCTGTCATGATTTTGATCTTGACTGTGCCCCCATGTGCACTGTTTTTAGCAAAAAAACCCAAAACCTTCCATTGAAATTTGTCAAGAGCTGTAACACAGTTCAAAATCTCACCTGCAGTGTGGAACCCGAACTCAAGAGCCCACCAGGTGAGAGCGGTGGACCAATGAGCAGCCAGGACTTCTTTTCCCACCAAGATGTCACCAGTCAGCATGTCCTGAACTGGGACGTGATTCAACCAGAATTCTAGCCTGTTCCAGTTCAGTTCTTTGCTTCCCTCTGGTTGAGAGCAGTTTAGCAATTTCATGGGATCTGACTAAGAACCATCTGTCTCGTGCCTTGTTCATGGAGGGGCGGGGTCGGACAGGCAACTGAAGCCCAGCTAGTCTGGTCATGCTCCTCACTTATTAAATGAAATGAAATTTCCCAGGCATCAACTAACGTCGTTAACTCAAAAGTCTCATTTATTCCAATCGGTTGATCTTTGTTTCTCTCCCTGCTGGGCGTGGCTTTGGAAGATGCTTTGACTTCAGGTAGCTGTGAATTGCTGGAACTTGTTGAAAAGAAGTCCCATCCCAGTGTACTGTTGATGATCTGGCTGCTGGTAAGAAACTAGAGAGATTCGTGTTTTCCAATCAATGAGTACAGTCCAATGTGGTCATTGCTCAAGAAGAGCCCTGCTGGACCAGGCCTGAAGGGGCGCATCTGGCCCAGCTTCCTGCTACCTACAGTGGCCCACCAGCTGTGCCTGCAAAGCCCAATAGCAAGGCTCGAGGGCAGGAATCTTCCCCTGTTGTTGTTCTTCCCTGTGTGGGCATCCAGAAGTTTACTGTCTCTGAACATGGAGGTTCCATGCAGTAATCAGGACTAATAGCCACTTAAGCCTCCTGAGTTCAGAGGTGGAATAGGGCAGGCCACAGCCAAATAAATTGGTGGATGGTGCCCTGGCTATATGTGTTGGCAACCTTCAGTCTTGAAAGACTCTGGTATCGCGCTCTGAAAGGTGGTTCTGGAACAGCATCTAGTGTGGCTGAAAAGGCCGATTCGGGAGTGACAATCCCTTCCACACCGGGAGCAAGTGCAGTCTGTCCCTGGTCTGTCTCCCTGGCTATGGGCCTTCCTTCTTTGCCTCTTAGCTTCAGCCTGTTGGCCAAGTGTCTCTTCCAACTGGGAAAGGCCATGCTGCACAGCCTGCCTCCAAGCGGGCCGCTCAGAGGCCAGGATTTCCCACTTGTTGAGGTTCATTCCTAAGGCCTTCAGATCCCTCTTGCAGATGTCCTTGTATCACAGCTGTGGTCTACTGTAACTGGCCCACCTCACCCCAGCACTGTCTGTTCTAGTGGCTGTCTGCTGGTGTTCTTTTTGCATCTTTTTAGATTGTGAACCCTTTTGGGACAGGGAGCCATTTAGTTATTTGATTTTTCTCTGTAAACCGCTTTGTGAACTTTTAGTTGAAAAGCGGTATATAAATACTGTTGTTGTTGTTGTCTACCTGTAGGGCACTTTCCTTGCACGAGTTCTCCATAGAGGAGATCAGTGATCCATAGTTTCTTCTTAATCTTCATCAAGTTGCAGTCAAGTGTTGTTGCCTGTGTGCAATTGGGATATGAAAAAATAAGTTTCTTTTAAGCTTTTGTGTAGTTTGATAGCTGAAGATACTTGTTCAACAATGTATCCAAGCTACTAATCTGGCTGGCTACTAAGCCAAGCTATGGGAATTTGGGTTACAACCTGTCATGAAAGGTACCAGGAGAAGGCTAGCCTTACTGAGGGGAGTAGAGTCTAATAGGTAGAGCACACACCCCTTTCTGGTTCCCTCTATTCCTTTTTACCAGATCAGCAGCTAAATTGGGGAGGGGAGAACTGGTCATTTTTATCTGCTGCCACCACTTGAGGCTACAGAGACCAGGCAGATGGTGCCATATGGGAGGAGGGAACCCTCCTTGAAGAGCATAGAACCTCAGAGATTTTATTTAAAATCAAGCTGTTTTGCCAGATTCCAAGGCCAACCTCTGCCTGGAGAATTATGCCCACTTTAAGCAAATTAGCTCCCTTCTTTCCCCCAACAAATGACCCTGGTTCTGCCCTGCACTCCTGCTGGACCCCACCGCTAGGGTAGCTCGCCTGTTCAACCTGCAGAGGTCCTCTCTCCTGCCAGCAGCCTCCTGCCACTACAGCAGACCCTTTGTCCTCAGCAGGTCTTGGGCACAGCAGCCACACACCAAACTCTAGTATCTCCAGCAGTCCCTTAGTCAGTCCATTAGTCACGAAGTCCGTCAGAGTATCCAGGGCAAAGTCCAAAGTCAAGAAACCAAGTCACAGTCTGAGGTCAGGTTCCAGGTAAGTCAGTCAAATCAGTCAGGGTATCCAAGTCAAAGTCCAAAGTCAAGAAGCCAAGTCACAGTCCAAGTTCAGATTCCAAAGTCAATAAGCCAAGTCAGTCAGTCAGTCAGTCTCCTCTCCTACCTCCAACCTGCACTCCTTCTATAACTCACACCAAACTCTCCCTTCAGCAGGTGCTTTTATGCCTGAGAGCCTTATTGCCTTCAGTGGCTGCTGCTGTGCAGCACACCCTTTGCTGAAAGGCCAGGCCTTAACAAGGGGCCACTGCAGACACCACATTCTACCTCCTCACCAGATCTTCCACTATTCCACTACACAAGCCCACAGTATATCTGTGAGAGCGATCAGATGTGACACCCCACTGTATATCCTGCGAACGTGGACTAGTCAAGCAAGGTAGAAAAAGGTGCAAGCAGGCTAATGGGAAATGCCTGAACTCAGCTGGAGGACACAAAGCAAAAGCTTGATCAAATGTGGTACAGTATCTAGTGATGCCAGCAGAGGGAGCTGGGAGGCTACTTAAGAGCACATGGAAACCCCCAAACTGTCACTTTGATGCACTGGTGAAATTGCAGTTGGCTTGGAGTGAATGCCCACAAAAACAGTGCCTGAATGTGTCGAGCTGTAAACACACTTCCCTGTTGCAAGCTACTTTCTATGTCCCAGGAATCCTCGGCCCCTGCGCTTCCCAGAGAGTACGCAACTGTACCTTCCATGAACAGCATTGGGTTACCACAGCAGAGATGGTTAGTTTGCACCAGAGATGGTTAGTTTGCACCAGCCTCCGTAGGCCAGTATGGGGGTTTGGGGAGGGGGCGGGAGAACGGGGATATCCCAGGGTGGGGGAAGGCAGGCAGCAGGCAGTCCAGTGGATGGACCAGCCCAGGAGGAGGACAGTACCAGGATCCAGCACTTAGGCCGGATCCTAACTCCTCTCCTGAGCAGCCTGGCCTTACACCAGGCTGCTCGGATCTGCACCACTGATTTCTGTGGTGCAGATCCAAATAGCCCCATTGGGGCAGCTGCCGCACGACACAGGGTAAGGGAAATTAATTCCCTTAATTAATTAATTCACTCTGGATATGGGGCAGGCCAGCTGGCCTGCTTGTTCCAGCATGAGTTAAGAACATAAGAACATAAGAACGGCCCCACTTGATCAGGCCATAGGCCCATCTAGTCCAGCTTCCTGTATCTCACAGCGGCCCACCAAATGCCCCAGGGAGCACACAAGGCAACAAGAGACCTCATCCTGGTGCCCTCCCTTGCATCTGGCATTCTGACATAACCCATTTCTAAAATCAGGAGGTTGCACATACACATCATGGCTTGTACCCCGTAATGGTCTTTTCCTCTAGAAACTTGTCCAATCCCCTTTTAAAGGCGTCCAGGCTAGACGCCATCACCACATCCTGTGGCAAGGAGTTCCACAGACCAACCACACGCTGAGTAAATAAATATTTTCTTTTGTCTGTTCTAACTCTCCCAACACTCAATTTTAGTGGATGTCCCCTGGTTCTGGTGTTGTGTGAGAGTGTAAAGAGCATCTCTCTATCCACTCTGTCCATCCCCTGCATAATTTTGTATGTCTCAATCATGTCCCCCCTCAGGCGTCTCTTTTCTAGGCTGAAGAGGCCCAAATGCCGTAGCCTTTCCTCATAAGGAAGGTGCCCCAACCCCGTAATCATCTTAGTCATCTCTTTTGCACCTTTTCCATTTCCACTATGTCTTTTTTGAGATGCGGCGACCAGAACTGGACACAATACTCCAAGTTAGGATTGGGAAGCCCTGGTCCAATCTTACCCAGCTTTCCAGCAGTGGTGCAGCCATGCTAATGGGTCATGCACAGCATCCTGCAGTGGGAGGCCTCCTCAAGGTAAGGGAACATTTGTAGCATTTGTTCCCTTACCTCGGGGCTGCATTGCAGCTTCATTTGTGCTGGAAAGTTGGATAGGAGTCAGCCCTCGGTTTCAACGACATCATACAGTTACCTGATTGGAAGAGTGCTACCTAGCCATCTCCCCCCTTAGACAGATGGTTTTGGCTGCCCAACTGATAAGCGCATGCTAATCTCAGTACTCTAGACAGGTAGAAGGAGTCTTAATCCACAAATGCACATGGCTGATGGAAAATGGCGTTTCAAACCAAGGACAAAATGCTGCTTGCAGAAAGATGTCCCAGAGCACAGGCAAAGTGTCCAAGGGAAAAATGGACTAAAAATAAGGGGAAACCAGGACATTAATCACACATCCTACCTACATAGGTGGGGGTTGAAGGATGTGCTTTTACAATTTGTATATATTTCACTATTTATTTTCACAGCAGAATGGTGAGAAACAGCCTTGGGATACTGCAAGGGGATTATGTGCTTTTAAGGGACTGATAGTGTTTTAAAAGTCTGGCACCACCTACTTCCTCTTCCCTGCTTATCCTGTATATTTATATATAAACAGATGTGACAAAGGGTACCACAAGTCACAAGGAAATAGATCCTGGAGTGGTTGTCTTTGGAACTTCCTGACACTTGAGGGAAATAGGGAACACAAAACAGCATTTTTACAATTCTCTAGGAGGCAGCTAAAGAAGAAAGGCACCGTACTTCTGGAGTTCTGCTGCGCGGTTCGTATTCCTTTGTGTTCTCCAAGTTTTGCCCAGAACATTTTTGAGATGACCTCATTTGTGTGCCAAGACTGAATGCCAAAGGCATGCAGGGCGAGTGTCTTGATGGAAGGAAACTCCCTTCTTAAGAAAACCGGCCACAGCTAGTTGGATGCTTGACTTTTTAATTTCAGCTGCAGGTGTTGGAGCAGCAAAGCTGCTCCCAGTGGCGCAGCTGGTGTGTGTGTGTGTGTGTGTGTGTGTGTGTGTGTGCAAAGCACTAAGTTTTGCAGGGAGCGTCACCGCAGTGTGCAAGCAGCCCTCAGCCCTTGGGAGTCATTGCAGGTGGTGGGAGCAAAACGGAGGCAAATGCCCCCCCACCAGAAGTGGCTCTGAAGGGGAGGGGCTGTTTGCACACTGTGGGAAGGCTCCCTGCAAAACTTAGTGCTTTGCACCCCCTCCAGCTGCGCCACTGGCTGCTACTTAAGTTGAAATTGTGTTGTTGTGGCTGAGCTACAAGATTGCTTCTGTGGCATTGTGTTTTGTTTATTAAATGCTCTTATTAATAAGAGATGTTGCAGGCAACATTAACATGTTCCAAAGCGCCCCCCCACCCCACCCACACACACTGTGAATGTATGAAACAGCCTTACAGTAAGACCTATTAATCTGCTCTGACTAGCATCAGTCCTCCAGTGACTCAGGCGGAAGATTTTCTCGTCACTTTCTTCCTGGTTCTTGTGAATGGAGATGCCAGGTGTTCAGCCTGGGGCCTTCTGCAAGCAAAACACATGCTCTACCACTGAGCTTCTACAGCCCCTCCTGTGCATCATGGGGATCCTCTGGAGAAGCAGGGCATGAACTGCCTGATAGGACCAGGAGCTCCAGAATTTGAAATAGCTCTTAGAACAAAGGTGAATTGTTCTACTGAGCTTTGATGGAACATTAAAGTCTGTTTAACCTTCTCTGGGGGCGCCTGGGTGGTTCTACTCATCCCTACTCAGAGATCTGGAAACTTCTGAGCAAGTCCTTTCTTGATCATCGTGAATTTATTGGACAAGCCCCTTTCTTAGCCTCTATTTTCATGATCTGTAAAATGGGCAGCTCCAAGTGAGCTGGGAAGATGACTGAGATCAGGGATGGAAAGCACTTTGTGCACTGCAGCTTCAGGCAATGCAATGACTACGGAGATGGCTCAACCCACCTGGAGGCTTCCCAGTAGGTTTAGGTATTAGGTTAGGAGCCAATCAAGCAGTGAACAGCTGTGCTTTTCTTAATACTTAGGGAGAAGCAGAGTCTGGAATTTATCTGATTCTAGAAGGGTAATTGATGTGTGATGTTGCAGTTTCTGAAGACACACCTGTAACTCAGGTATTTCGCTGGCTTCATCTTTTGGGTTCTTTTGAAGGTAGTGGTTGCATTGCAGAGAGCAGGGTAGGTTGCATAGGGGCCGGAGACGCATCTGTTATGAATGGTTTGGGTGTGGTAGCTCTTCCCACCTGCAGGGAGGTTGGAGAAGGTGTTGTTTTCCAGGCAGAGCACTGTGTTCAATAGACAGAGTATTAAATCAGACCTGCACAATGCTCCTCACCTTTCATGTCTGGTATGGTTTAAGAACACCCAGGGCTTTTTTTCTAGTGGAACGCAGGGGGACAGAGTTCCGGCACCTTTTTGCAGGGGCTCCTCCCCTTCGGAGGCATTCCGGGGGGGGGGGGGGAGGAAGCAAAATAGAGGCATTTGCTGGGTAGGTACTGGGGGGTGCAGGGTGGGCAGGCAGCTGACTGCACAATGACCCCCTCCTGCCCCCATCCCTAAGCTCTCGTCTGAGCCCAGCCTGCCTCCCCTCCCCCCACGCTCTGCTTCCCCACGCAGCTTCCAAGCTATTGGAGGGTGTGGGGGGACATGCGCCGATGCCAAGGAGGACAGACGGATGACAGCCAGCCAGCCAGCCAGGGAGATGGGCTGCGGCACCCACGGAACACCCAGGTACTGGCTTGGCGGAGGAGGAGGGGAAGGAAGCTGGCTGGTGCAGCCCCCGTGCCAATCTGCAGCATGAGCCTAGGTGTGTCTACTCAGAAATAAGTCTTATTGTGCTCAATGGGGCTTGCTCCTGGGAAAGGGTGCATAGCCTTGCAGCCTGAGAGCCCAAGCCTATGCATGTCTACTCAGAAGTAAGTTCCATTGTGTTCAATGGGGCTTACTCCCAGGAAAGTGTCATAGCCTTGCAGCCTGAGTAGACAGGCAGAGGAAGGGCTCTGAGGCTGCAGTCCTCTCCACACATTCCTGGGAGGAAGCCCCACTGCCCTTAGTGGGACTGACTTCTGAGGAGACAGCCATAGGCTTTGGCTCTGAGGCTGCAGTCCTGTCCACACTTTCCTGGGAGGAAGCCCCACTGCCTCTAATGCCCCCCTGACTTCTGCCCCACTGACTTCTGAGGGGACAGGCACAGGATTGGGCCCTGAGGCTGCCATCCTATCCACAGTAAGCCCCATTCACTAAAGTGGACTTCTGAGTAGACATGCATGGGATTAGGCTGCGATCCTAGGCACTTTCCTGGGAGTAAGCTCCATTGACTTGAATGAGACTTACTTCAGAGTAGACTACCTAGGATTGGGCTCTTAATCCTGGCAGAGATATATATCTGCACCCGTTTTCACATGCTAAGGGCAGGTGAAAAGGGATTCTACGTCTGTACAACGTGCTGTCCAGCCTTGCCAGAGATCCTCCTCATCCTTCCCCCACAAGCGTGCCCTCCACCAGCCAGCGTTTGCAGCTCCTCTCCAGCAATGCACAGCAGCTGCTCAGGGCAGCAGAGAACATACAATTGCATGCCAAGTGCCTTCCCAAAGACACAGAGTATTCTGATACCTGAATTAAACCATATTTAATCGCTTGTTTGCAAACGTAGCTGTTTCTATGTGCACTTAAGGACCCCTCTTGTGTAAGAATTCTTTTTTTGTTCATACTCCCATAGTTGCTTAGAGTAATTTTACTACATGGAACTCATGTAAGCCATTTTTCGGAATCCATTCACTGCTTCCTCTCCTCGAAGTAGTGCCACACTACATACTACATGCTACAAGTGCACCTGTACAGTATTTTTCCCCCTGTGTAGAAAAAGTAGCTAGGGGGAAGGGGATGTGGAGATTGACAGCCCAATCCTATGCATGTCTACTCAGAAGTAAGTTCATCTTTAGGGGGGAAGCACATAAAAAATATTTTATTTCTCCAATAAAAATGGTTTATAAATAAATAAATAAAAGATTAACAAGTTGTGAGTTCCTGCCCTTTTTTTTTTTTTTTTTTACAAAAAAAAAGCATTGAGAACACCTATTTGAAAGTGCTGGGGAAGAGCATCTTTTGGGGTGTTATTTGCTGCTCAGACAGTAGTATGTGACATGCCTCACTCTTGATCTCCACCTGGCTGTCCACCATATTGGCTGCTGGGTGCAATCACCTTGGTGTGTCCAGAGCAGAGTGATGCAGCAATGTCACCCTTGTGTCACCCTTGCGCCTGACACCACTTCCAGAATTGCTCCACTTTGGAGCCAGAGACAAGAGAGGGCAGGTGGGCTCAACTTTGCAGCGCTTGCTCCTTTAAGTGATAAGTGCTGCCTCCCCTGTGGAGGGCCTGGGAAACACCTGAGCCCCATGGAAGGGCAGGGCGTGACACCCCAATCATCCCCCATATGCCATTGGCCTCTTGGATATCCCCTTGCATCCTGGCACCCAGCTTTCCCCCCCCCCCGTCACCTGCTTTGTACACCACTGGACCTTTATGATTGAGACCTCCCCCCCAAATTTCTTCTTGTAAAAGCAGCTACAAAGAGTTGGATCAGAGCCAGGGGTGGCACAATCTAGAATGCCACCTGATGCAGTTTCAGGTGTGCTATCTCTGTGCTACAAAAAACAACCACCCAAAATGCTTACTGTGCTCCTTGTATTTCCATCAAACCTGGAAGTGTGAGACTTCCAGTTTCATTTACAGGGAGAGCACAAACCAGAAGTCCTGCACTTCTGGGTTTGACAGCAAGGAGCTCTGTAAGGGGGAAGAATCCAATTCTTGCCATTCTTGTTCTGAGTGAGATACAGAACACTGTGGCTTGCATTGGTGGCGGTTTGGAGGGAAGCGATAGCGGTGGCAGACAGGCTAAAAGACTCCCTAAATCCACCCGCTCAGACCCCTTGCAATCTACCTGCAGATGCAACCTGATAAGGTGGACTTTTGGGTGGACTGGCTTTGATCAGAGCTGCGGTGCACAAAGGAGGAGGACCAAACCTTCTCCCTGCGCTAGACCCTGATCCAAATGACACACACTCCCAATGCTATTAACCATGGCAGGGAAAATTATGGGAAAGATATCTGTACATTCTTTGCTGCAGCTTTGTGGGGGCAGTCTGTGTCACGAAATTATCATGAACAGGTGGGCCCACTTCCTGCTGGCCTCAGTTCAAATAGCAGACCATTCCTCAGCCACTTTTAGAATAAGAAAATTATCTTAGGAGATCTCAGTGTGGAGCTGCAACATAACATGCTCATTGGCCCTGGAAGAAGATTATATATAAAAAAAAAAATTGCAGTGATTTGAACAAATGACATTCTAATTTTGCTCTGAAAATGCTGAAGAATAGAAGCATGATTTGTTGACCATGCTTTCAGAACTGGTATTACTGATTTTTGATTTGCTCCACTTGAATACAAAAGAATGGCTGGTGCTACCTAGTGACTGTTACTGGACTGGTGTAAATAAACAGAGCTGTTATCCTTGGATGCACATTCTGACCATTTTTGCTATGCTGATAAGTCTAGATTAGATTAGAAACCTGTGAGTGACCTTGGTCCTTCTCTGGCTTCTGCTGCTGCACAGAAAATGGGCGATAACAGCAGCCTCCCTTATAGGAATGTGGTGACAATAAAATTATACAATACTGGATGCATTCTTAAAAGCTGTTTTGAAAGGATTTGTTTACTGACAGCCCAACCCTTGCCAACATTCCAACTCTGATGCAGCCACAATGCAACCCCAAGGTCTTGATGAGGTCTCTGTGGTAGCCCCCACCCCCCACAGCAGGATGCAGCGCACTGCCCACTGGCCTGGCTGAATTGGCACTGGAAAATTGGATAGGATTGGGCTGTCGTTATTGTTAATATAAAGGTAAAAGTCTCCTCAACACTGGTCTAGTTGGAGGAATGCTGAAGATGTTCAGCAGAGAGTGACGAGGATGATCAGAGGGCTGGAGAACAAGGCCCACGAGGAAAGGTTGAGGGAACTGTAAGTTCAGCCTGGAGAAGAGAACGCTGAGAGGGGATACGATAGCTCTCTTCAAATACCTGAAGGACTATCGGATGGAAG
Organism: Tiliqua scincoides; assembly: GCF_035046505.1. NCBI lineage: Eukaryota > Metazoa > Chordata > Lepidosauria > Squamata > Scincidae > Tiliqua > Tiliqua scincoides. Next base: position 2,847,873 of record NC_089822.1, read on the forward strand.
AAGGGACAAATGTGTCCTCAACTTGCTCTGAAAGTAGAACGAGATCCAACGGGTACACACTGCAAAAGAAGAGATTCCGCTGAATATCAGGAAAAAATTCCTGATGGTAAGGGTGTTTTGGCAGTGGAACAGATGGCAGTTCTGGACTCTCCCTCACTGGAAATCTTCAAGCAGGGGCTCGATAAGCCCCTGCTGGAGATGCTCTAGAAGAATTTCCTGCTACAGGAAGGGGGTTGGACTAGATGACATTTCAGGTAACTTCCTACTCTATGATTTTGCATCCGTCTTCACGGCAGAAGACCTCGGGCAGATACCGCTGCCCGAACGGCCCCTCCTAACCGAGGAGTTAAGTCAGATAGAGGTTAAAAGAGAAGATGTTTCAGACCTCATTGATAAATTAAAGATCAATAAGTCACCGGGCCCTGATGGCATCCACCCAAGGGTTATTAAGGAATTGAAGAACGAAGTTGCAGATCTCTTGACTAAGGTATGCAACTTGTCCCTCAAAACGGCCACGGTACCAGAAGATTGGAGGATAGCAAATGTCACGCCTATTTTTAAAAAGGGAAAGAGGGGGGACCTGGGAAACTATAGGCCGGTCAGCCTAACATCTATACCGGGTAAGATGGTGGAATGCCTCATCAAAGATAGGATCTCAAAACACATAGACGAACAGGCCTTGCTGAGGGAGAGTCAGCATGGCTTCTGTAAGGGTAAGTCTTGCCTCACAAACCTTATAGAATTCTTTGAAAAGGTCAACAGGCATGTGGATGCGGGAGAACCCGTGGACATTATATATCTGGACTTTCAGAAGGCGTTTGACACGGTCCCTCACCAAAGGCTACTGAAAAAACTCCACAGTCAGGGAATTAGAGGACAGGTCCTCTCCTGGATTGAGAACTGGTTGGAGGCCAGGAAGCAGAGAGTGGGTGTCAATGGGCAATTTTCACAATGGAGAGAGGTGAAAAGCGGTGTGCCCCAAGGATCTGTCCTGGGACCGGTGCTTTTCAACCTCTTCATAAATGACCTGGAGACAGGGTTGAGCAGTGAAGTGGCTAAGTTTGCAGATGACACCAAACTTTTCCGAGTGGTAAAGACCAGAAGTGATTGTGAGGAGCTCCAGAAGGATCTCTCCAGACTGGCAGAATGGGCAGCAAAATGGCAGATGCGCTTCAATGTCAGTAAGTGTAAAGTCATGCACATTGGGGCAAAAAATCAAAACTTTAGATATAGGCTGATGGGTTCTGAGCTGTCTGTGACAGATCAGGAGAGTGATCTTGGGGTGGTGGTGGACAGGTCAATGAAAGTGTCGACCCAATGTGCGGCGGCAGTGAAGAAGGCCAATTCTATGCTTGGGATCATTAGGAAGGGTATTGAGAACAAAACGGTTAGTATTATAATGCCGTTGTACAAATCGATGGTAAGGCCACACCTGGAGTATTGTGTCCAGTTCTGGTCGCCGCATCTCAAAAAAGACATAGTGCAAATGGAAAAGGTGCAAAAGAGAGCGACTAAGATGATTACGGGGCTGGGGCACCTTCCTTATGAGGAAAGGCTACGGCGTTTGGGCCTCTTCAGCCTAGAAAAGAGACGCTTGAGGGGGGACATGATTGAGACATACAAAATTATGCAGGGGATGGACAGAGTGGATAGGGAGATGCTCTTTACACTCTCACATAATACCAGAACCAGGGGACATCCACTAAAATTGAGTGTTGGGCGGGTTAGGACAGACAAAAGAAAATATTTCTTTACTCAGCGCGTGGTCGGTCTGTGGAACTCCTTGCCACAGGATGTGGTGCTGGCGTCTAGCCTAGACGCCTTTAAAAGGGGATTGGACGAGTTTCTGGAGGGAAAATCCATTATGGGGTACAAGCCATGATGTGTATGCGCAACCTCCTGATTTTAGGAATGGGTTAAGTCAGAATGCCAGATGTAGGGGAGAGCACCAGGATGAGGTCTCTTGTTATCTGGTGTGCTCCCTGGGGCATTTGGTGGGCCGCTGTGAGATACAGGAAGCTGGACTAGATGGGCCTATGGCCTGATCCAGTGGGGCTGTTCTTATGTTCTTATGTTCTTATGATTCTATGTATGGTTGAATGGGCAGAAATTATTGATAGTTGTCTATAACTGAGAGAGAGTCAGTAACTTCAGCCAAAGTAGACTGCCAAGCGCATAGGAAATGAGTCTGGAGCCACAAGAACACTCTCTGTGCTACAGCTGGACAAGTGAGGGGCAGGGTGGCAGAGCTATGGAATGTCTCCTTCAGCAGGAGTGGTGATGTCATCAACAGGATTGAGCCAATTACTTAACTACTGTGCCTCTGCCTTATCCCCACTGGGACTTCAATTTGGCAGACATAAATTGGAGTGAGTCCAAGGTGGTGTGTCAGGTCTGGGCTGGGGGACATGGGATACTGGCACTGCTGCTGATAACAAACAGTCCTCTTGACACACCTCTGTCTGGTTCTGAAGCCCATTCTGATCCTCCCCCCAAATACCCCCTCCACTGGCTTTCCTGCTCCAGTGGGGGCTCTGGAGGTCATTGGCATGCACCAGTGGCTGTCAGCTGATTGCACTGGCAGTACTGACCCATGCACTGTTGCAGCCCCAGGCCTTGCACTGATGGAACACAAGTTCTGTCAACACAAGGCTCAGATAGGATTGGGCTGTGTGTTCACAGAGGAATTAACTAGGCAATAAGATATAGGAGATGCTGTCTTGCTAAGGAACATCTATCTGTGGGGATAGGTAGGTATCAACAGCACAGTTACCATGAATGCAAACAATTCAGAACTAAATTGGAAATGTAATGGGAGACAATATGAAATCCCCCCCCCCAAAAAAACAACAAATTTCACAATTTTAAACTCTGCAGATACGCTTCCACCACCTTTTCTTCTTTTATTAGTGAATAAACATACAAAAACAAAAGTCAAAATATAAAATCCAGGAAAACAAGAACTTATATTTTGACATAAAGGCCAAATTCAGATGTAATATAGAACCTTCATTTTGCAAGACGTTTATGAGCCATGGAAAGTCTCAGACATGAACGCTTTCCCTCCTCTTCTCCCCTCCTTACCGTGCAAGGGGAGGAGATTCAAAGTTCCCACTCACAGTTTGAAACCAACAGCAGTGACTGAATTCAAGAGACTGTGGCTTGTACAGAACAAACTAACAAAACATGGTATAAAATCAGAATATCAAACCAGTTTCTTGAATATGAAGCATGTACCCAAACCACTGAACCTTCTGATGCCAATTGGCTAATCGGCTTGTACTTTTAGCTAATCCGTTTTAATATGGGGATGAGAGGCTGAAAGTGAGAGAGAAGAAAAACTTGGTTTGGGAAAATGTACATTCGGCAGAATATATTAAAATATGTTTCTTTGAAAAAGAGTATGTTAATCTTGACACAGCCTGTGAAAATCTTAGATCGCATATTTTAATGAGGGCCTATCAGTCACCCCAAGCATCGCTCTTCCCATTCCTTACGCCACTGCACGTGACTGTGTTAAGACCTCCTCATGCATCTGATAAGAGCCTTTACGGCTTGGCCGTTCTGCTGCTCCTGGGGAAATCACCACCGCTGCCCCTCCCCCCCCAGCTGATCCTTCAGCATAGCTGGTGTGCTTTCAGGCATGCCATCTCTTACTTGGGTGTTGCATCACTTTCCCCAGGGCAGTATTCTGTTCACAAGCTGGGCACTTTGCTCCAGTTTCGATTTTATTAGGGTTCAGAAGCCGAACAGGGTCAAGATGTCTCAATGCCCAAGAATTCCACGCAACAGACTGAATGAGAACAAGGCTGATCATTGGTCGCCAGACTGCTGAACACCATCCCTGACCCCTGGGACATTGTGAGAAGGCCAAAGACTGACTGGCTGCCATGCTCCAAGGGGCTCAGGCTGACATCTTCCCCAGCCTGCTCCCCAAGTTCCCTGAAACTGGAGATGATGGGGCTGGAGCCAAGGCGGTTCTGCATTAAAAGCAGGTTCCTCCGCAGGGTATGAACACTGCAGCTTGAGCTTTCCTGGGAGGTGAACAATGTGCACCTTGGGCCAAGTCCCACCCCCCACAATATGCTCTACAACTATGGGAAGTTGACACATAGCCTGAAAATGTAGAATGTGTGGCAGTCAGGTCTTGCAACGCAAGAGCCAAAGAGCTGAGATTCGCCCCATCACCCTTCATCGCATTGCCCAGCCCTGCGATCTGCATCTCATTCCCCTCCCTCTGTGGTATCACAGTCTCCTACATTTGAATACTCCAACCCAACATTACAATAAGAACAACGGTTTATAATGCTGGGGTTTTGTTCGTTAAAAAATATCCCTCCCAGTTGATGGCGCTGGAGTTCGTTCTGCTAGAGGAAACCCAGTTGTGGAAGTCTGGAATGCAGGAACACCTGTGGAGTTTTCTTTCAGTGCCATTTCGTAGACCACCTGTGGATAAGAAGGACCTCTCCCTTCGGGATCCTGGAGGGGAAATGACTTCAGCACCAGGGAGAGTTCGGCTCTTGGCTCTGTCTGTCTCTCTGCCTGTATCCTGGCTGTGGTCAGGATCCCTGGGAGGTGAACGTCCATTAAAAACACAGATGTGATGAGCTTTGGCAATGCAGCCATCAGCCCTGTGGGCTCCTCTCTGCTCATGACTGCTTGCAGCTCTGCAGTCTTCCTAGGGCTTGGCTCTCCCCAGTTGCCCTCTATCCAGCAAAGGCCATGGAAGCACATCAGCACTGGCCCTCTCCATGGCTTCTCTCCGTGGCTCTTAGTAGCAAGTCGCATCCTTCCTTCCTGCCTTCCCCCAAGACCTGTTCTGGGCCCTTCATTTCCTGCCCCCATTTGCCAAACTGGATTCCAGGGGTTAGTTGGAGACGATATGGGGGTTTATCCTCGACCCACAGTGTCTTAACAGTTCCTCAACAGATCTGACGGCAGCGCTGACCACAGTGGGTTCACTATCGTGCTCCAATTCTCGGAGAGCTAAAATGATAGGAGAGAACTGGTTTGCAGGTGTTGTGGAAAGAGGGAAGGAGCTGCCACAGGACAGCTTCGTGCAGGTTTGTGTTGTATTGCAAAGGCTTATTGCACACTCTGAACAAACTCCCAACTACTCACCTAAATAAACCTTCTCCACTTCTTTGGAGGTCATCACATCAAGCTTCATGTACTGCGCATTGCATCCTAGGCAGATAAAAAGAAAACATTCATTGCCTGCAGTTTGATACTTTGTCCAACTAAACTGGTGCATGAAATTTGAAGTACATCCCTTGACCTTGGAATGTCACAACCTCACAACCATTCAAGCCCTTTAAAAAAATGTGTTAAAATCTGATGGGGTTCCAGAGAGCAGAAGAGAACAGGGAAGAAAGGGGACAGCAGCCCACAGCCAGCAGGCAGAACAGAACCTCCATGTTGCTCAAGGCAGAAAACAAGTCTGACCTGGAAGTTTTCACAGGAGTCAAGGACTACCGCCTGACTCACGCTATTCGACTGATGACAATAGGCTTCCCCACGGCATGACTGTCTGCCTTCAGTTCCCTTCTTTGACCAGAGTTGAGGGGCAACACATCGAGTTGAAGGGCTGCCTCACATCCTTCCAGATTGTAGTGGAAGGGCGCCTGCTTCAGGCTCACCCCCTGACACCCCCCGGCTAAGTGTCTTGCCTTTGATTACCTATCAAGATGGCTGCTGCCTCGCGACTGAAATGGCTCTTGCTCTTCAGATATTCTACCATCTGGGCCACCATTTCTGGCAACTTCAGTTTGTTTTTCCGTATCTAGAGAAGACAGTCAAGGTGCAGAATTTGACCTTAATTAAATTCCTCTTCCTGGGTACGTTCTTAGCCCTCATGGCCATGATCAAGATTTGAAACCAAAAAAGGGCAGGATATTTACCAACAGCTGAGAAATCAAGGCAGAGTTTGTTATGTAATGAAACGGCAAACCTATGCACATTTATCTGGGGCTAAGCCCCGCTGAGTGCTATAAGAGCAGCTGTGGGGGCAACTGGGATGGTAGATAACCCTTTGCTCCTACAACAGTTTGCTGTAACTAGAAGGGTTGCATCACATATTAAGGGCTAGTTCAGATCTCGTAGGTTACTCTGATGGTGGCTCTGGATGGCTAATAATTGCTCATTCTCCCCCTCTAATATCTCCTGTTTGTCTTGGATTGGGAGAGATATACACACTCTTTTCTGTAATGCATCTTGGCTATAAGGACGTGCGCATGGACAGATGAGCTTTTCTGGTCTTCCTCAATGCCATCTCTGTGAGGACACCCACCCCCCCTTTATCCTGAACAGTTTTACCCAAACTCAGCTCATACCAGCTACTTGAAAGTGTGAATCATCCCTCACTGGAGAGGAAGCGAGGTAAGTGTTTTTGCATTGCCCACAGTTGCATGTGTACAGGGCTCCCAAGTCCTCCTGCAATCGTGCTTAACTGAAAGAGTAGCCCCTACTCACAGTCCACATATGAGCAAACTTTGCTCAGCTGGCAGGATGGCCATAGGAAATGAAAGAGAAACGGGGCTGAAACCTCTTGAACTCTACACAGTCTCTCAGGAGGGAAGTTATTGAGATGTATCTTTGGGCATTCCCAGGACCATCCAATTGCATTGCTGCTGTGTCCCTGTCTCTCCTGTACCCAAAAGGTCACTTATAGTCTTACTCACAATGTGCTTGCAGATGTTTCCATACGTGTAAAAGAGGCTGATGTGGCTCTCAATTTCAAAAGTGTCTTTGGGCACATCCGCCCACTTCAGGTAGCTGAAACAGTTGACCAGCGTATCTCTAGCGATCTGGGCGGTGAATGAGAAACAGGGAGATGAGTTTCTGAGAGGCGGTCCGAGGCGAGTACCCTGGAAGGCTTTACTTCATTTTCAGTATTTTTAGGATGCATTTCTACTGACACAATATTCAAAATGGCTTGCAAAGACACAAAAACAATATCAAAGGAAGGAGCAATCCAGACCAATAAGCAGGACACCTATAAACAAGAGACAGCCGAGATCCCAGGCAGGTCCCTGTAGGAAAATGCACAGGCACTGAGCTTAGCCTTAGTAACATGGCAACCAGTAGGCAGGCAAACCTGCTGCCCCCCCCCCCCACTCAGGCACACCAGAGTGGGCCAGTTGCTGAGTCTTTGCCCAGAGCCTGTAAACAGAGGATGTTATGAAGAAGCGCATATCTCAGGAATGTGTATTGTGGTCAAGCCAGAGCCAGCAGGTTTCTTAGCAGTGCAGATTTCAGCAACCTTCAGTAATTTTCCCTAGTGTCATCATGTGTTTTGAGAATGAATAAAAGTCTGAGGAACCTAGCCGGGAGGACGGACTTCTCTCTCAAACTCATACTGTCCTACTTCCGGCTTAGCTCTCCCTGCATCAACTCTCTGAATGTCTGCTGTGTCTCATTCATTGCTCTTACTCCTTGCCGCTCGACTTCTAACTTTCAAACCCTCAGAGTGCTTCTGCTTTTAGCACTCTCCCTCAGGCACCAAAGTTCTAAACCAGGGGTGCTCACACTTTTTTGGCTCGAGAGCTCCTTTGAAACCCAGCAAGGCCCGGAGATCTTCCAGAGTTTTTTTTACAATGTTCGCGCCATCATAACATATAACATTTATGTGTACAATGTATGTTGGTGTACCTTGAGCCCCACTGAGTATAACAGGACTTACTCCTGAGTAGACATGCCTAGGATTAGGCTGTGAGGCTGCAATCCTAGCCACACTTACCTGGGAGTAAGCCCCATTGAGTACAATGGGCCTTACTCCCGGCGTTTCCTCCCAGAGGCACCTGAAGGGGGGGGTGGCACTCCGCGATCTACTCATTTTGCCTCGCGATCTACCGGTAGATCGCGATCCACCTATTGAGCACCCCTGTTCTAAACCCTGGGTACTTCCCAAGTAGCATTGCACTGCTACAGGTCCCACGAATGCATTTCACTCCAGAGAAAGCTGACATGGAAAACAAGGTCTGAATCCCCCTGCCCCACATTTCTGTGTACTGGGTCATTTTGTGAGCTTCACACTTTTCATTGGAAAACCCCCCAAAAAAACATTATTTGGAACAGCCCTGGAAGTGTTGATGTGATGAATCAGGACTAGTTCCTTATATCTTTCTGATGCCGGCTGGACATCTGCTATTGATATAAACTTAATTTTGTGCCTCTTTCCATGCTAATTCAGGCAGTAGGTTGGAGAGGTGCAGATAGGTGGGTGCCTTGCACCTGACCACCACCTCCCCCAGCAACCGTCTTATAGTGTGGTTCAGTTGGAAATTTAAGGATGACCCCTGCATGGACAGCAGAACAGGGAACAACAAAAGTGCCACTTTCTGTTTGGATATGGTCTAATGTGCATGATCAGGGTACACTGAAGAACAACAAAATCTAGTGAATTTCTATGGTAAAAATCTCTGCTCATTTGCCTTTTTTCACCTGTTTTAGATTTTTCTATCACCCCAGAGGTTTCTATGATAACTTAGCAACAAGAGAAAATATTTCTTTACTCAGCGTGTGGTTGGACTGTGGAACTCCTTGCCACAGGATGTGGTGACGGCATCTGGCCTGGACACCTTTAAAAGGGGATTGGACAAGTTTCTGGAAGAAAAATCCATTACGGGGTACAAGCCATGATATGTATGCGCAACCTCCTGATTTTAGAAATGGGTTATGTCAGAATGCCAGATGCAAGGGAGGGCACCAGGATGCAGGTCTCTTGTTATCTGGTGTGCTCCCTGGGGCATTTGGTCGGCCGGCCGCTGTGAGATACAGGAAGCTGGACTAGATGGGCCTATGGCCTGATCCAGTGGGGTTGTTCTTATGTTCGGTCCAAGTTTAATTTGAATCTGCAGTGACATTTGCAGTGGCATAGCTAGAGGGGGTGCAAAGCACTAAATTTTGCAGGGAAACTCACTCTAGTGAGCAAGTAGCCCCTCCCCTTCCCCTTTGGAGCCATTTCAGGCAGTGGAACCAAAATGGAGGTGTTCACCTGGCTCTGAAGGAGGGGGGTGCTTGCACATTGCAGTGAGGCTCCCTGCAAAACTTAGTGCTTTGCACCCCCTCTAGCTATGTTACTGGACATGTGTGAATTTCCCATCATGTGGCCAGCTTCCACCTGAGGAACAGAATCCTTTAGGATCACACAAGGCCACCATGAGAACTTTGCACCCTCTGGATCTTGAACATGCAGAACAAAGCTGTGCATTTGTATCAGGGCACAGACAAGATGCCGCGAAGAGAGGCTCAGCAAGCAGAGCAACTCTTAGATCAGGGGTGTCCAAACCCCGGCCACTTGCAGCCCTAAGGGATGCCTAATCCGGCCTGCGGGAAGCCCCCAGTCTTCAATGAGCCTCTGGCCCTCCAGAGACTTGCTGGAGCCCATGCTGGCCCGACACAACTGCTCTCAGTGTGAATGACCTTCATCCATTCATATAAATTCCATCTTTAATATATTCATTTATGTAAATTTATTCAAATTTGAAATGTAAATTAATTCCTTTTCTCCCCCTGCCCCTCACACAGTGTCAGAGAGATCGTGTGGCCCTCCTGCCAAAATGTTGGGACACCCCTGCCTTAGATGATCAACTCACTTCTTTGTTCCAATGGTCTGTCAAACGGATCAGGAGAGGAACGAAGCTCTGGAAAACTTCTTCCCTCATACTTTGTTTGTTGTTGTCTTTCACCCCCTTCAACAGCATCCCAAAAAGGCCAATGGAGGAGCATCTCAGCTCGTTGTCTTCCTGAGGAGAGGGAGAAGAACACCAGTCTGTCACGAGTTTTGCTGGTCTGTCAAATCTCTTTGGTTCTCTGTCCAAATTCCAAGGGTTCGAGCTAAAGAAGCACTTGAAGGGCTCAGCCGGGCATGCATGCAAATCTGTGCCATGGTTGTGGACTTCTCTTGTTTTTACAAAGATGCATCAGAAGACCCCACACATAAGACTTGAAACTATGCTGGTGGTTGAGGCGCTTGAGGACTTGGGTCGGCTGCGGGGTTTTTTTATTGTGCTCCCCTTCAAGTGCTTTTAGGCTTCTGTTGGTGCTCAACAGAAGCTTTTTTTAAAAGCTATCAATAGCATGCGATGTTTGTGTGACAATAGCATGTATTTGTGAGCATGTCTGCTGTAGCATTTTGTTGCTTCCAGTTGATTGGGATATTGGCAACAAATAGCCTCTTAATTGTTCCCAAATAGCCTCTTTTGATTGTTTCAATGTCAGATTCTGTTCTGGGGCCGGGTGCTTTAAGCTTTTGTAAAAAATTAAAAAATAGTGCTATTTTTTCAATAATAAATAGTGGTATTTTGTTATGAAAAATGAAAAGGAAAAATTGAGAGAAAATGAATTGATGAATTGGCCTGCCGGCCTTGTGGCAATTGAAAGAGGTTTCTCAAGGGGCAATTGAGAGATTATTCATCACTGCTGTAATCCTCCAGCTGGTATAAACAGAAATCAATAAAATGGACTGAAGCTTCAAACAAGAAATTTTTAGTCAATTAATCAGTCAGTTTGCTGTGAGAATGAGGCTGATGTAAGGAGGGAGGAGAAAGTCAAGGACCCTGCACAAGAGAGGCCTCCACCATACTTTGACTTGTAATGTTCTTCGATTAGCAAAGTGCTCCCCCAAATCTGTGAAATCCAAATTGATCCCACATACTAAACATGTTGTTTTTTTTAATCTAATCCCAGTGGATTGTATTTGCAAGGTTTACTATCAAGAATCAGCCACACAGGTGCATGTTGTTGACTTACGTCATCAAAGTACTGCAAGAGGTGAGGAATGAGGTTGGTCCCCATGGATCCATATTCCTCCACATCTAAGTGCCGGAACATGCGCTGGAGAGTCTTAATGGACTCTTTGGCAATATTCCTGTCTGGATCAAAGGCATAGCTCAGCAAGGGGGAGAGGAAAGGCTCCAGAACCTCATCCTGAAGGAAGGAAGCAAGCAAGAAATTAAACACTACAGCTATAGAAACCCTAGGTATACACACACACCACATCATGCACACAGTTCTGTCTTGCTCCCCTGAGAGCAGTTTGCTCCTACGAAGATCAGCAGAACAACAAATCATGTAAACATTGTCTGTGGGGACACTTACTCATGAGTAGATATGCCAGGTGGGATGCTTAACATGACAATTTTGGGGATTGTGGTGTAAACAGTGTGTCAGGGGAGCAAAACTGGGAGAAACTGAGGCAGGGGGGTGGGGTGGCAAGCACTTCACCGGTCCAGTTCCAATTGTGGAAGTGTGAAGAAGAAGTGTGTGGGAAAAGGGTGTTGCTTAGTGGAGGTGACCACAATTGTGGTTATGCATGAAAAGCATGGACTGGATATCACTAAGGGCTAAACGACATGAAGCACTGGGTGTGATGGGCACAAGACACCTCTGTTGACTAGACAGCATAGAAGGCCAGGCTCTTAATGAGAATTCAAAGCAGGCCTGGCCAATTTGGGGGCTTTGTACAGTTTGCCAATCACACAGGTTTTTGTTGCATTCCCCACACTCCTTCCTTTTTGTTTTGTTATTAGTTTTATAGTGACAGAACACCATCAGATACATTTAATGCAAACAGAAAGAATCAGGGAACAAACATATGTAAAAAAGAGAAATGAAGGCTGCAGCCCATTCAGGCTTATCTTCGGCATCCACGGGGCTTTAATTCCCACAGATGCCAAAAACCACGGATAATGAAATGCGTGACTTTCCCACACCTCAGAATGCCTGCTGGAGCCTTTTTACAGCAACATCTGGCATTTGCATATACCAGAAGTCTCCAGCAGGCATTTTGAGTTGTCTCCCAGTGACTCAGAAGACCTCCTAGATGCAACCTCTGGTCAAATCCGGGAGGTCCTCCATGGGCCCTCCAGCTGCGGATTCCGAATCCGCGGTGGGTCAAATCTTTGTGTTCCAAATCAGCGGATAAAGAGAACTCGCTGTATACACTTTCCTGAGAGTAAGCCCCACCATTCCAGCACAATGGAACCTACTTCTGAGTAAACACATATAGGATTGTGCTGAAAGTAAGAACATTCCCTAGTGCAAATCAGAATGTAACGGCTGAGGAGATAATAAATATATAGAAAAATTATATGAGTGCTGCGAACCATCTTTTTTAGACCTCACAGTGGAAATGTATCTAGTATACCATATATTAACAGGACGTGGCCTTATTGGTCTCCTTCAAAATAACTAGTAAAAAGGAAAGAAAACTTTTTCCTCAGAAATTGGGGTTTAACATGGGTCAGCCACACCCATGAAATCCGTCAGAAGAGCATCCTAGACTTGCTCTCTGAGATGTTTGAGTCTGAGACCCCCATACCATAGCTGCAGGGTTGCAGCACACACTGCCCCAGAGAGCCCCTTGGGCCACGAGGGGCCCAAGAGTGTTGTTTCAGTATGTTTCAGCCCAAGAGTGTATACAGTATGTACCCAACACCTTCCTCTCCTTTCCTTGAAAATCACCCCTCCAGTAGCATAGCCAGAGGTGGGGTGGTGCAGTAAGTACAGCAAGTACAGTACTCTCTGATGACAAGCAGGAGGGGCCACTTACACAGCACATTGCAGCACCTGCTGTACTTACATCGCCGGCCCCCTCTGGCTATGCTCCCGAATCCCACTCCTGCAGTGATGCTCTTACCTCAAAGGAATGCTGCAGAAGGTACCCCAAGCCCCGAATGCTGAACACCTGCATGAGAGGGCAGGATTGCACCATCCACTCTCGAAGGACATCCAGGATGTCTTGCTTCACAAACAACAGTCCAATCTCTGAATGATAGAGAAGCTGAGAAACAAAACTCTTGCTGAAGAACAAGGTCGGAGAGGAGACAAGTAGCATCCGAGGAGTCTCTCAAGAGCCCACACTCAAGGGCTGCTTCCAGGAGAACCTAAGAAGGGTCCAGCAGCCTGTTCCCCAATCTGAGGCCCACAAGCAGGGAAGGAAGGCCACAACCCACCCCTTCTGTAGCGCTGCCCCCCGGCAGCTGATCCTCAGATACTGACCACCAATAAACCTGAGAGCTCCACTCTTGCAATCATTTCCTTAAGAGCATGCACTCTGCCTTGCTGAACAGGACCAAGACGCATCTGGGGAGAATCCCTGGATCCTTTCCCCCATGTAAATCTATCTGTACTCTAAGATCTGCTGCTGGTGGCAGGGGTGGGGAGGCTTTTGCACGTCTCGTGTTCGTCCAAGGTGTGATCAGAAGGGCTGTGTAGGTGGGTCTTTCTGGGGATGCCCCCCTCCCTATACGGAACTCACTCCCTATGATTATGGCCCTCCTGGATGCTGCAAGCCACTGCACAGGACAGAACTTCCAGGTGTCCCTACCTGGCAATGACATCATCGCCAGGTAGCAAAGTATTATGGGAGTGTACTGGCAGTGCAGCTGGCCTGAATCTCATTATTAGGGCAACAGGAGAGGGCAAAAGCTGTACAAGGAAGGGAAGCCTAAAGAGGAGGTGGGTGAAAAAGACAAGGAGAGGACCAAAAGGGAGGCCCTGACCCGAGTCCTGACCTTGGACATGCTGGGGGAACGCTGGGATTCTGGGAGTGGTTTTCTTTCTGTGGCACCACACATTCGTGGCACTTCTCAGAGGAACACAAACAAAGGAACAGGCTCCTGCCCAGCAGAGCTGACCCTAAAGGAGGTGATGTGCGAGAGGAAGGAAGAGGCACTCCTGTCCACACTTACCTGAGGGTAAGGCCTACTGATTTTACTAGGACTTGCTTCTGAGTAGACACGCATAGGCTTGGGCTGTAGGAGTATGTGTGGGAATGTGAGATCAAACTTGGTTATATCTACTCAGGCTTCCGTCAACTGTGTGGCCAACAACCCACTCTCTCTAGCTCCTGGCTAGTGGCTACTGTCCTAGTCCTATGTTACAAAGGGTGACCCACCAGACCCACTGCAGCTCCCCTGCCAGGCATGGAACCCCACCAGAGACTGGATAAGTCTCCTGATTGGCCCCTGCCTGGGACTACCAAAGAGCGGGGCTGCCAAGCAACCTTCAGGCCTCTGGCAGGAGCATCTACAACCCATTACTGACTTCCAAGCCTCACCTCAGTGAAGAAGGCCATTCCAACGGTCCTTTCCTTCACATCGGGTCGGCGCAAGTATGCATTGGCCTGCTTGAAAGCCATTTTGAGGTGCAATTTGGAGAATGCAAACAAGGTCCTGAAACACCAAGCAGAAGACCCCCCAATGGCAGGTTAGAAGTCGGAAGAACCGCTGAGGTTCACTTTACCAAGAATGAGGACAGTCCCTGCCCCAAGGGGCTTGCAGTCTAGAAAACAGCACAAGAAGACAGCTGAAGAAGGGGAGGAAAATCGGGGGAAAGACTAGCAGGGGAAGGATATGCATTTATTTCAGAGGCAGACACTTGGGCTCAGTTGCAGAAGGGAATGTGGACTAAGGGGCTGTGCCAAGGCTTCATGGAGAGGGTGGGTTTGAGGAGGGAGGGGTCTGCCCTGGGCCAGCTTCATGTCTTGTTTGGCCTCGGTTTCTGCAGGGGGAGAAGGAGTACTGAGGAAAGAGTGGATATAGCTACTTTGTCTCTCATGCTTATGGCACTGGAAAGAGGTTCTGGTTCTGAGCCATGGCTTGGATGATGCCCCAGAAAAGAGCTGGGAATGAATGCATTGGGGGCTCAAGGCTGTGAGGAGACAGCAAAGACGCTTGCTCTCATTTCCTGGAAAGCGGCTTTGGGGCTTGCTTTCAGGCTTTAAGTTCCTCAAAGACTTTAAGGCACTTGCTCCCAGCATGAAGCTTCTTACCTTATAAGGTGAAAAATGCCATCAAAGAACTGCTCTGGAGTGGCCAGCATGTCCCAGCAGCCTTGCATCCCCAGTATGTTGTATTCCTTGATGTAGCCGGCACACGCAGTCAGGTTTTTTAGAGCCTGGATGGCAGAGCTGAGGGAGACAGATGGAAGAGTCTCCATCAGGGGTGAACTGCGTCAGGAGGATCTGACTGCAGAGCCTCTCAAGAACATAAGAACAGCCCCGCTGGATCAGGCCATAAGCCCATCTAGTCCAGCTTCCTGTATCTCACAGCGGCCCACCAAATGCCCCAGGGAGCACACCAGACAACAAGAGACCTGCAAGGCCTCCTGGGAATTGTAGTTAAGAACATAAGAACAGCCCCACTGGGTCAGGCCATAGGCCCACCTAGTCCAGCTTCCTGTATCTCACAGTGGCCCACCAAATGCCCCAGGGAGCACACCAGATCACAAGAGACCTGCAAGGCTTCCTGGGAATTGTAGTTAAGAACATAAGAACAGCCCCACTGGGTCAGGCCATAGGCCCGTCTAGTCCAGCTTCCTGTATCTCACAGCGGCCCACCAAATGCCCCAGGGAGCACACCAGATAACAAGAGACCTGCAAGGCTTCCTGGGAATTGTAGTTAAGAACATAAGAACAGCCCCACTGGGTCAGGCCATAGGCCCATCTAGTCCAGCTTCCTGTATCTCACAGTGGCCCACCAAATGCCCCAGGGAGCACACCAGATAACAAGAGACCTCCAAGGCTTCCTGGGAATTGTAGTTAAGAACATAAGAACAGCCCCACTGGGTCAGGCCATAGGCCCATCTAGTCCAGCTTCCTGTATCTCACAGCGGCCCACCAAATGCCCCAGGGAGCACACCAGACAACAAGAGACCTGCAAGGCCTCCTGGGAATTGTAGTTAAGAACATAAGAACAGCCCCACTAGGTCAGGCCATAGGCCCACCTAGTCCAGCTTCCTGTATCTCACAGTGGCCCACCAAATGCCCCAGGGAGCACACCAGATCACAAGAGACCTGCAAGGCTTCCTGGGAATTGTAGTTAAGAACATAAGAACAGCCCCACTGGGTCAGGCCATAGGCCCGTCTAGTCCAGCTTCCTGTATCTCACAGCGGCCCACCAAATGCCCCAGGGAGCACACCAGATAACAAGAGACCTGCAAGGCTTCCTGGGAATTGTAGTTAAGAACATAAGAACAGCCCCACTGGGTCAGGCCATAGGCCCATCTAGTCCAGCTTCCTGTATCTCACAGTGGCCCACCAAATGCCCCAGGGAGCACACCAGATAACAAGAGACCTCCAAGGCTTCCTGGGAATTGTAGTTAAGAACATAAGAACAGCCCCACTGGGTCAGGCCATAGGCCCATCTAGTCCAGCTTCCTGTATCTCAAAGTGGCCCACCAAATATCCCAGGGAGCACATCAGATTACAAGAGACCTCATCCTGGTGCCCTCCCTTGCATTGGCATTCTGACATAGCCCATTTCTAAAATCAGGAGGTTGCACATTCGCATCATGGCTTGTAACCTGTAATGGATTTTTCCTCCAGAAACTTGTCCAATCCCCTTTTAAAAGCATCTAGGCCAGATGCCATTACCACATGCTGTAGCAAGGAGTTCCACAGACCAACCACACGCTGAGTAAAGAAATATTTTCTTTTATCTGTCCTAACTCTTCCAACACTCAATTTTAGTGGATGTCCCCTGGTTCTGGTGTTATGTGAGAGTGTAAATAGCATTTCTCTATCCACTCTGTCCATCCCCTGCATTATTTGTATGTCTCAGTCATGTCCCCCCTGAGGCGCCTCTTTTCTAGGCTGAAGAGGCCCAAACGCTGTAACCTTTCCTCATAAGGAAGGTGCCCCAGCCCAGTAGCCCTTGTGGATTTCAAGGGAAGAAGCAACAACTCCAGGTCACTTACCTGTCCCTGAGCAATTCCTCACTCCACAGATGGACCTCAGTCCACCAGCCATGTTTGTGAGCCCACCAAAGGCTTCTCCTTTGGGCTGTCTGCCTGGGCTACAGAAAGTAGGGTGGGGTTCTCAGACAATATGACTGGTGGCTTGGGCAGGAAGGGGCTCAAGCTGTGCAGGCCTGTGCTAAGTGGGGGAAATCTGTTCTTGGTTTTTAGTTACAAAATTTTGCATGACTGAGACCAGCAGAGTTTTCAGAATGAAGCTGCAGGATGCCCTGATCCAGACAGAGACTGCAGCATTGGTGGGGGGCGGGGGGGGGAACAGCTGCAGAACACCCCTCAGTGAGAACTTTCTTCCCAGGGCAAATAGCAGTGGGCCCAATCCATATTGGGACTACGGCAGGGGCAAAGGGCAGAAGTCGGCCTCCCCCACGTCATGTTTCTAACTGGAATTGCTCTCCCTCAGCTGGTATTTATGGAAAAACCATGAGATACACATGCACAAAGTACTTGCTAAACATCCCATCTCATTTGGTCCTAAGGAGGGACATGACAGCATCATGCAAAATTAACAACTGTGAGGACAGCACAAGGCAGAGAAAAAAGCTGCTCCCTCTCTCTTCATAGGAGTAGACCTGGGGGTCAGACAACAAAGTTGGTTGGCTGCAGGTCTGGAACAGACTAAAGGAGGTCCTTCCTCAAACAGTCTGTACACAGAGGTTGTTGCCACAAGAGGTTGCTGCCACAAGGGCAGGAGGTCTGGTCTAGAGGGTAGAGCCTCCATTTGCCTGAAGATTAACATCCACAAGGTCGCCAGTTCGAGGCCACTGGCACCATGCGACCTTGAAGCAGCTGGCAAGCTGCAGCTGAGCTGTTCCATCTGCTCTGAGTGTGGGAGGATGGAGGCTAGAATGTTAAACCAGATCGGAGTGTAACACCTTGAATGTAGTGGTTCTTGAAAGAAAGAACCTTCTTTCAATTTGTAAAAATCCCTGCGTGGATTTAATAAGCCTGCCTATGTAAACCGCCTTGAATAAAGTCTTGAATAAAGACCAAGAAAGGCGGTATATAAATACTGTATATTATTATATTATTTATTATTATTATGTGGTGATGGCTGTTGTGCAGTGGCATAGCTAGAGAGGGTGCAAAGCACTAAGTTTTTCAGGGAGCTTCATCGCAGCATGCAAGGGACCCCTCCCCTTCAGAGCCATTTGAGGTGGTGGGAGTAAAATGGAGGTGTACACCTGGCTCCGAAGGGGAGGGGCCACTTGCACGCTGCAGTGAGGCTCCCTGCAAAATGTAGTGCATTGAACCCCCCCAGCTACACCACTGCTGCTGTGAAGGACTTGCCTCTTTCTTCCAGTGTATATTTGTGCTGTGTTCTGTCTGGTGTGGTGTAAAATAATGACCTGAAGAAAAATGGAATGCTAGTAAACTTGTACTCTTGGGGCCTTTTCTGCCTGATAAGAAGTCTGCTGTATCTAGTACTGGTGAAGTGGCTGGACCTTAAAAGAAGGATTTCTCCAGGCAGAGGGTCTCTTTAGTGGAGGAAGCCTTAAATGGCACTGGGGAGACAAGGGGGGGGGAGAAGGGGGCTGAGCAAACTCCATTTGCTCACCTGCCCTTCCACTCATGGTGCTGACAGTGCACAATCATCCCTACAAAACAATATGGGGTCTTCTCATTAACGCCTCTCCACCCTTCCCCAGATTCAGGCCATTTCACAAGCTGTCCCTCCATGTCAATATCATAAGGGTTGAAAAGCATGCCTCAGCAGCCATGTGTGTCTGATTAGAGGAGGAGGTCTGGTCTAGAGGACAGGAGGTCTGGTCTAGAGGGTACAGCCTACGTTAGCCCGAAGATAAACATCAGAAGGTCGCCAGTTCAAGGACACTGGCAGCTCCCTGAATGGCTGAGAATGGCGAGACCTTGAAGCAGCTGACAAGCCCAGCTAAGTGATTCCACCTGCTCTTGGTGTGAGCAAGAAGCGTCTTGGTTGCCCTCCATGTGAGAGATGGAGTTGTCAGCCTGTGTCAGCCTGTGTGGCGAACTAGAGGCCAGACGTGAGACCAAACCAGGAAGATCCATCTGAAACGTTGTTGGTTCTTGAAAAAGAGAACCTCTATGTTTGTAAAAACCCCCTTGAGGGATTTAGATATGCCTGCCCATGTAAACCGCCTTGAATAAGGAGTAATCCGATGACCAGAAAGGCGGTATATAAATACCTAGTTATTATTATTAGTCTCTGAGCTGCAACTCTAGACAAACTTCCCTTGGAGCAGATCCCACTGGACACACCAGTTGTGGGATGCTGCCACCCCCTACCCCATGCTCAGCCAGCTGCAAATGTAGCCACTCTAGTCTAGGCTCTATGGGAACCAGCAACAGCTTCTCTCAGTGCTACTGGGCAGGTTTCCAAACATTCAGGTGGAAGAAAAACCTTCCAGCTGGAACTCCTGACCAGCTTCTTACCTCAGGGGGCTGAAGAGCACAGGGACATCAGCATTGCTCGGCTTTCTGGACCCTCTTCTGCCTGTCCCAAGGACAAAATAGATCTGTGTGACCAGAGCAATGAGCAGGTGGGAGAATTTGCCTTGTATGACATCCGCAGCCTCAGGTAAGGACAGAATCAGACACAAAGCGTTGGTGGCCTAGAAGGGTGAGAGAAGGAGAGCTGCGTTCAGGAGAGGCCATTGTGAAATGAACATTCACTCACCCCTTATGAAATATAAGACATCATGGAGCACTACATAATAGGGCTGCCAACTTTCGGGGGGGGGGGGCTCCTGTGCCACTTATAGCTGCATGTGGGGCACAGATTAAACATGAGATGTAGCAATGAGAATAGTGTCATTTCCTGATTGGTTGGTTGGTTGGTTTCGGGGTTTGTAGTACAAAGATGAAATGTATAAGAGCAGTTCCAGGGAAGAAGCTGGCAACCATTCCTATGTTCAACTTCATCCTAGACCAGGCTCATCATGAAACCCTATTCTCATTTTCAATTCACAAACACCTCTAAATTTACCCCTGCTAATTGGGTAAGAGGCACTTTTCCAAGTGGGTGCTCCTTTTTTTAGCAGGGGGAGAGTAACTGGCCCACCTCACCCCGGCACTGTCTGTTCTAGTGGCTGTCTGCTGGTATTCTTTTGCATCTTTTTAGATTGTGAGCCCTTTTGGGACAGGGAGCCATTTAGTTATTTGATTTTTCTCTGTAAACCGCTTTGTGAACTTTTAGTTGAAAAGCGGTAGACAAATACTGTTAATAATAATAATAATAAATCCATGGCTTGAACCTGCAGTGACAACACAGAACTGCTGAGCACCTAAAGGCAGCCCCTCCCCCCCACACAACTGGAATTAGGGGCAGAGCTTTCACATTAGGGAACACATTGATTGGTTTACATGGTTGGCATGCTTTATCAGGATATCAATGAATGGCTACAATGCTTGTGCAGCATTGACATTTATAAGGAAAAGAAAAGGCAGGCAGCTTGCCCAAAACCAGACTGTTGGCTGAAACCACCCCCCCCCCATGCACAGCTGTGCTTGTCCTGCATTTTACTTGCAAAGCCAAGAGGAAGCTGGCTTCACCCCAGAGACCCACTTTGAGCAGTTCGAAAAAAAATATTATGTTTCTCTTCACCCCTAGAGAAAGAAAGGTGAGGGGTGGGCAAGCCAGAGGTAGAGAGCCTTAGAAATAAATTCAGCCACATGCAGAAGCCACAGAACGTGTGCAGAATAATTAATATTGCCAGATTGGCCACATAACAGTTAAAATTTTGAGGATCCAAATGAGAAAACTCACATATCTGGAACCCTTTGAGAGAACGTTTCCCTCTATAAATTTTGTTTCAGACTTAGCCAGAGAAGAGCGGCCAACACACAGAGCAGCAAATAATATAGCCTGACCTCCTCTTCTGCCTTTAACTGCTGTGTGATCTGCAGGCATCAGCAGGCAAAGTTTATTTCCATGAAGATGACCTTTCCTGCCCGCTACCATGTGCACGTCAAGCATAGTTGGCTACAGAGCGACAAAGCACTGGTGACCCCCACCAGAAGCCCAGCCCAACCTGTCCCCTCCCCAACATCAGGACCAATAGCCAAGCGGTTCTGTACCGCCAGAGGCATAACAGACTTGCTGTGACGCCTGTTACAGATTTCTGAGCTGGGGTCTTCATCCTGCAGCCTTTTGAGCAGTGGTCTCAGAAGCTTTATGTTGGAATATGGGTCATACACCAGGGCCTTCCATATCTCTGCTACGGTGCTGCAGGTTTATAAAACACAACAAAAGGGCAACATTCAGGCTGGATGTATTTGCCTTACACAATTAAGGCAGCAGCTTCTTATGTCAGCAGGAAATGGCTCTGGGCTGTTGCTTCAGGGCCAATTCACTCTCCAGTTGTCCCAGGAGGAGGACAAGGTAGTCCCAGAATAATCAAGGACTGTTCTGCTTTCTGGTACTTGTCCCTGGCAAATCATTGTCCCCATTTTGTGTTCTAGGGCGGCAGGCTGACAGTGAGTATGAGCACTACATATGTACAACTCACAGTTGTGAGTTGTACACATGTGTACATGGGTAGGGTAGTGATCAGATTGCAGTCAGCAAACCTGCTTCCCTCTCCCCTCCATGAGTTCAGTGGATGTGTTTGGAAGGCTGACCAGGGCTCAATATTCATTCTAAAACGTGGAGAGTGGATTTGCTTCATTCTAAGACATTTTCAAGGTAGGAAATATGTGTCAGAATATTTCAACCACACTAAGAAAGCTTAGGCTCCAATCCTAACCACACTTTCCTGAGATTAAGCCCCATTGAACAAAACAGGACTTACTTCTGAGTAGACCTGGTTAGGATTGTGCCCTTATTGCTGTATTTATTGCTGTTTTCCACCTTCCCTTCTTTTTGCTGTTGCTCATGATCACCTGCCCTCTGCTCTGCTCCTGCAAGTATTTTTGCAAGACCTTACCCCATGTTTGTTGCATTAATCTATCGTCACAGGGAGCAACCATGAGGTTGGAGGCTTCACACACACCTTCTCACAGCAGGATATATCCCTTCCAGTCTTTTATGATCACCCATACAAATCTAACAGGAGGGACCTCTTGTCCCCAAAACTCAAGTTGTATTGACACAGTGTATTGGTAACAGTGGTTGAAAATTGCTGGTTTGGAACAGAAGCTGGGTCTAACAATTAACTGAACGATGACTGTCACCATAACTACTCTCTCTGGGTGATCAGTGATAGCTAGGACTACATCAACTCAGCTGAACATGAGTGGAACAGGAAGGAGAGAAGGAGGAGAGTGAGGGAACGTGAGTTGGGAGATATGACAAGAGGTCATGATGAGCTATAGATGCATGACCTTGAAAGCTGATAAGATCATAACAGGGTGACAGTGGAAAATCATGCCTAATGTCTCATCGCTAAATGTCTCAAATGCTCAGTTTCCTAACATAAAAGTCTCTGGGGCAATGACCCCAAGCCAGGCTTGGTTCTAGAAATGGTTGGTAATCTCTTACCTAAACAACTCCAGTCTGCTCTTTGTTGACCTTCCATTCTCTCTGATCTCCCCTCTTCAGACATATCAGCATATTTATGCTGATTCTGAGTTAATGGACAGTGCAATCCTAACTTACACTGGAACAGGCAGGCTGGCTGGACTTCGCTGTATCCAGTATAAGTTTTGGGCTGCAAGCAGCTCAGCCCAAGGCAAGGGGAAACACATCCCCTTATCCTGGAAAGAGCTGCTGCAGCCCCAGTGGGTCTACTCGGATCTGTGCCACCAAGAGAAGTGCAGCAGATTTGAGCAGAACCAAGCAGCCTGGAGCTACTCCACGCTGCCTGGGAATGGGGTCAGGATCCAGCATAACTGCCAGGTCCTGGTTCCACACCCCATTCTCCCACCACCTGCCCACAGGTCCGCCCACTGCCCATCTGCTCTCCTCCACCCTGAAATGCTTAATCCTCACCTCCTCTCCATCCTCCCCGTGCACCCACCAGACTCCTGTGCTGGCCCAGTTCAGCCAGCGCAGACTTACCAAGCTTTGGTGCAGTGGAGGCTGGATGCAGCCTCTGTGAGCTGGTGCACATCCTTGTGCTGGCCCAGCTGACTCCTAAGGAGGCACAAAGGTGCTCTAAGGCATGTTTGCGATCCTCCCAGGTTGCTGCAAGGGACTTGCGCCAGCTGAGTGCACAGTTTGGATTGTGCTCTGAAGGAGAGAAATCTGGGAGAATGGAAAGTCAATAGGAGAAGAAGGAGAATGGAGAAGACTAACGTTTGTTCGGGTGATAGATTACTAGACTTCCTAAGAGTTTCTAAGAGACATCCAGGTCACAATTGGTCATGAACACATCTGGGCAGGAATGTAGCGCCTCCCCTTTGTCTGGTGGTCATTTAAAAAAACTCATTGAGAGATTATTGATTCCTCTCCTTGAGACTCCTACTCATCACAATCCAGCGAGCATTCCAGAAGGACGTCTACTACTCCATTCAGACGCTTCGAAGCAAGGTTACACACGGCCTTCAGTGTCTCCTCTTTGGTTACTGGGTCGGAAATCAGAGGGAGATGATGGTAAACTTCCTTGATAATCATGGGAAGCTAGGGGTAGATAAGGAAGAATGAAATAAATTCCCCTCTCTCACCTCCCTTTTCTCTCACCCCTTACAATAGCAGAACTTTTATAGGCACTATGCAGAGCTGAAAAAACAACAGAGGTCTGGCCCACAGTTTTATAGCCTGATGGATAGGATATGATATTCCTTGTTTAGGATTTTGTTGTATGTTTCATGTCTATACACTATTAAAGGAAGAAAGGATGAACAAAGGGAACAGGAAGATGCAAATTCTTATATAGTTCCATTACTTATGACAAATTATATATAATTTTTATATATTTATATATGTGTGTGTGTGTGTGTAATTTAATATTATATTTATAAAATATTAAATAAAAATTTATTTAATATAATTATAAAATATGCTTACAATGAGATGACCAGTTAAATGATAAAAATATTAAAATAGGAATTCCAGTATAAAAGGAAAAGATACAAAACATTAGATGATTAACTGAAGGAGGCTGGTATCCACTGACAGCCCAAGCCTACGCATGTCTACTCAGAAGTAAGTCCCATTAGAGTCAATGGGGCTTACTCCCAGGAAAGTGTGGACAGGATTGGGGTGTGAGCCCCTTAAGCTGTGTGGCCATGCAGCTGTGTAGCTCAAAACCATGCCAAGCCAACCTCAACACAGCTTCAAGCTCTGCGCTCCCGAAAGTTCGGCAATGACGTACAACATCATTGCCATGCGTCTGAAAATGCCACCAGGCCGATGCACAGCCAGGAAAGGGGTTTGTGCAGTGATGCAGACCTCTTAGGGGTAGCATTGCTGTTAGACTGCATGGTGAGCAAGGCAAGAGAGACAGTGTCTGGCACTTTATGAGCATAGCCAGCAAAGAAAACAGAAATCTGAGTTTTGCAACTGGCAAGGCAAGAAGGAGACTGAAGAGTTTCTAAGGGTATGCACTTTGCTTTGGGGGAATCTGTTGGGATGCTTGCCACTGTGCCCCCCCACTCGACTATTTCTCAATAAGCAGCAGTGGCGTCACTAGGGTGTGTGAGGGGTGTGGGCTGCACTGGGTGTCGCGCACTGGGGGTGATGCGCTAAAATTGCGGTGGTTAGGAGTAACCCCATCATATTATATACCGTTGGATGCGGAATTTCAAGCGGAATGCAATGAAAAAAACCAGAGTGAAATATCTCATTTCCATCAAAAGTTAGGGCCAAAAAACTGGAGAACAAAAATGTATGGAGCCCTATGGAAAGTGAAAGTGAGCCGTATCGCGCGTTTACTCGCGAGTAGGCGAACTTGCCTTAGTCCATCTGAAAGGGTAGGATGAGAGGCATCCAACAACATCAGAACAGTCCTGATCCAATGAACGCAGGCACCAAAAACACCTGAGAAGGAAGTCCCTCCCTCCAAGCAAATGAATGTATTGAGTCCTATGGAAAGCAAAACTAAGTCTCATGGTCGTGTTTACTCATGAGTAAGCAAGTGAGCCTTGGTTGGTGTGGAAGATTAGGTGAAGGAGAGTGCAAGGCTACCAGAATTGTCCTGATCCTATGCACCTGGAGCTAAACAAGTCCTCCAGAAGGCAGCCCCACCCCCATTAAAAAGGATGAAACAGAGGCTTCAGCTGATAAGACGAACTTTTTTGAGACTTGCAAAGCCAGGTGGATCCTGACAGTGATCTGGTTTAAACAGAAGTTCTTAAATTGAACTGGGCACTGGGTAGGGCTGAAAACCTTACTGGTTTTGGAAGGGGGGGGGTGTTATTGCAGGCAGGCTACAGAGGAAATTCACTTGGTGGAACAGGGCTGGCTTCTGCTTATTTAATTATTTCTTTTACTTTATTTATACTTATTTATTTTAATTTGCCTGATGATGTCACTTCCACCAGGACATTACTTCTGGTGGGTCTTGGACAGATTGTCATTCTAAAAAGTGGGTCCCAGTTCTAAAAGTTTGAGAACTGCTGCACTAAGGTGTTAGTAAGTTGACACCCTGGGGTGTGTGTGTGTGTGACGCTACTAGTGACCAAAATAACTAAAATCACAATTTGGAGGAATAATACCATCATGTTATAAACCAATCAATGCGTAATTTCATACAGAATGTGTTCTATCTTTGTTCCATCTAAAGGTACAGGCAAAAAACCAGTGGGGGCGGAGTGATGGTACATCACCATGCCCACCACCTGGGGTATTGTCCCGCCCACTGCATGGGGGGTGACGCGCTGGTATCCCACACTGGGTGACACGAACCCTAGTGACACCATTGATAAGCAGACACTGCAAACTTCCAGAGGAATAACTTATGTCAGTCTGTTGCAACAAAAACAACCTTAATACAGCAGCTTAATTAATAACAAATGTACTGTGGCAGGAGCATTAGTAGACTAGGATTAACTTCATGAGATCACAGGCTCACTCAAAGCTGAACCTCTCCCGTGCCTCTCCCCCTTCACATTGCAGCACCAACTGTCATGTGAAAAGGAGGAAGAGGAGAAGGGAAGCCAGCAAGACAAGATCACCATCACTACCTGCTGTGCAAACTGTGTTCTGCACAACCCACCTTGGGGGCCTCTCAGATGGTAGAAAGGAGGCAGACAAATGCCCAGTGAAATTAATATTATCCTCTGCTGGTAGATTACGTGAAGACAAACCTCTGCCTTAATCTTGATTCACTGAGCCAGTGGCATAGCTAAATGGGGTGCAAAGCACTATGTTTTACAAGGAATCTCACAGCAGCTTGCAAGTGGCCCCTCCCCTCCCTCTGGAGCCATTCTGAGCCACAAGAACAAAATGGAGGCACTGCCTCCGTTTTGCTCTCACAGCCCAGAGTGGCACTTGCGTTCTGTGGTGAGGCTCCCTGCAAAACTTAGTGCTTTGCGCCCCCTCTAGCTATGCCACTGCACCTGAGTACTGTCTACACTCTTTCAGGGTTTCAGAGAAAGGTTGTTGTTCCCTGGCCTGCTTGGACACACCAGGTTTGAGCCTGGAACTTGTTGCGGACAAAGCTCGTGTACCAGCACTGAGCAATGAACACAGGCACGCATGTGGAATCCTGTTGGGTAGGGCAGCCACATTGCTAGGTGGGGCTTCAAATGCATGAATGGGAAATTAGATTTCCCCAGAACCAACAAAGCCTTACACAACAGGCTCTGCCCAGGTCAACAGAGCAAGTGCTGCAACTCTGGGGTGCTTGAAGCCCTCGCCTGAATCAAGCCTGGGCACCCAGCTAGATGGAGCAGGCACAGTGTTCCTGTTAATGAGTCTTAGCATGAAACTGGCCACCTTCACAGCTGCTGCACTCTGGGTCAACACTTCCATGGGTCTGTCCATCACAACCCCAAGAACTCTTTCCTGGATCATCCTGGCAGGTCAGATCCCATCAGTGTATATGTGAAGTTGGGATTTTTTCCCCCAGTGTGCATCACTTGAGCACCACAATGCGCATCCAGGAGGAAAGTTCACAAGGAACTCTCTTCACAAGGAAAGTAACACTGTACAATAACTCCATATATCTTACTGTAACAATTTAGAACTTGGAACACACCCTAGGAATGAAGTAATTACACTGTCCTACACTTCTAAAAGTCTCAGTCTCACCTATATGGACCAAGTTACCTACAGATATAGGACTGAGTTGTGTCAAGCACTGCTAGCACCCGAAGGCAATGATTTCCAAACTTTTTTAACTAGCGGCTCCTTGACCCCTGGGCCATTGGCCTCAGCTCCCAATTACGTCTACAATCCTATACATTGTATAGGGCAGCAGTGGTGTAGCTAAAGGGGGTGCAAAGCACTAAGTGCAACACCAAACCATTCCCACCACCTGGAAATGCTGTAAAGTGGAGGGAGAGTGGCCGCTTGCATAGTGCATTCAGGTGGTTGCAAAACTTAGCGCTTTGCACCCCTCTAGCTACATCGTTGTAGGGTGGTGGGTTTTTCGTGAGGATTCCATTGTTCCCCTGGTTGGTTTTTGCGGCTCACCAGGGAGATACAGCTCAAAGTTTGGGCATTTGTTTTGGCATGGGAAAGGGATGGGAATAAATAAATAAAGGCATGGGAATAAACAAACAAATATCAGACTCTGCCATCTGGTCTACCACTTACAAAAATACCTTTGGCAGGGACCAGAGGCAGGGCCTTCTCTGCACTGGTGCCAGGATGGAATTGCTTATTGGGGCATGTCTGTCAGTTCCGCCATGCTTGCAGTTTCCAAATGGGCTGTGGACCCATTTTGATTCCACATGGCTTTTAAAGTGGTTTTAGTTTAGTCTAGTGCAGGGGTGTCCAAAGTTTTTGGCAGGAGGGCCACATCAGCTCTCTGACATTGTGTCGGGGGCCGGGGGGGGAAGAATTAATTTGCATTTAAAATTTGAATAAATTTACATAAGTTTACAAAAATGAATATATTAAAGATGAACTTATATGAATGAATGAAGGTCTTGCAATAGCTCAAGGCCTATAAAAAGGCCTTGCGCAAAGCAAGGCTGGCCTTTCCTTTGCTGCTGCTACTGCATCACAGACGTGAAACAGCAAGCAGTGGAGGGAGCCCTCATCCCACAGCTCACGTGAGTGGTCAAACAGTCGCCCTTACACTGAGAGCAGTTGCATCGGGCCAGTGTGGGTTCCAACAAATCTCTGAAGGGCCAGAGGCTCATTGGAGACTGGGGGCTCCCTGGGGGCCGCATTGAGAGGCCTCAAGGGCCACAAGTGGCCCCAGGGCCGGGGTTTGGGCACCCCTGGTCTAGTGGACTGAGTAGCAATGGCTCAGACCCAAGCTACATGCTTTAAAAAATGAGTGGTTGCCACAACCTCCACCTCCCTCAGTGTCCCCAGGAAGCATTTAATGAAAGAAAGCATCTTGTACGATGTCACTGCTCCCAGAGTTCCTCCAGCCCTGGCCAACAGCAGCCAATGAAGTGGAGTAGTAGAAACTCTAAGCATGGTGATACCCCCTCATACATCACATTTAAAGATGGGGGAGACACAAGTTAGCCACTGCTGCTAGTTCCTCATAACACATCATTTGGGTCTGTGGGTTCTGGAGAAAGCATAACTCCAGGCTGCAGACATCCTATCCTTCTACCAGAAGTTAATTCTATGTCCCAAATGAAGGCTCTAGGTATAGAAAACCCCATTCCCCCCCCAGTTCGTTTTCTTACATCCTCGATGTCCATCCCACATTCCTCCAAGAAGGAGCTCAGCAGCACACTTGCTCCCTGAGAAATGGCTTTGTCTTCGTTTGGGAGATTGTCTATTGATCTGAGCGCAAGCTGTGAGATTTGAGTGGGGGAGAGGTGCTCACCAAAAGCCTGGCACAAAGAAGAAAGAGAGAAGGGTCAGGGTTTCCACACTCTTCATGATCAATATGCTTCCCAGGGGTGCCTTTGCAAGTGGTGCTAAGACATGTTCACCTGTGATGTTGTGGGTGCAAAAGCTGGCTTTCTAAAAATGCACCTGATGCCATTTCAGGTGCACACCTGGAACACACAGTTACATCTGGTGTATAATGCTTATCCAGGCCCCACCAGCTGACCTGACAGGATGTGCCTGATGACCAGAGGGTGTGGGTTCCATCCAGGCCCTCAGGATGTTCTTATGTAGTCAGCCTCTGGCAGTAGATCTGGATCAAGCCCCGATTTTAATCCTCTGACCCAGCTATTTTCAACCAGTGTGTCGTGGCACATTGGTGTGCTGCAAGTGGTCTGTGGGTGTGCTGTGGGAGTTTGGGGGTGGGTCATTTGTTAGTAGGGCTATTGCGTATTTGTTAGTCGGGTTATAGGGCAGAAAGGTGTGCCTTGTTAACTGTCAAAAAACTGATGGTTGTGCTTTGTCAATTTTAGCACCTTGTCAGTGTGCCATGAAATGAAAAAGATTGAAAATCACTGCTCTAACTTCATCTGCTTTAGAAACGTGCATGAGGCAAAAGTGTGTGTAAAGTCACACACACACAACCAAACAGTGCTGCAGATTTTAAGTTTTTCTCTATATAAACTTGTATGAACACTAAATTTTGAAAACGCTGATTCTGAATTGTACTTTGCAGATTTTAGCACAGGTACACGTTTCAAGAAGGCAATATTCAAAGCAGATTTAAAGAAAGGTGTATTCTTTAAAAGTACCACCATTTCAATTCTTCCAAGACGTCAGTCAGAGAGGTCAACATAAATAAATAAAAGAAGATAATCCCAACCACCAGAAGAAAAAGTGGGGGGAGAATCCCAATATGTTGTGGCTTAAATTGCTGCAAGTTGCAGAAAGAAGCACTTCAATCAGTTTTGATGGCCAGCTTCTAGGACCACAACAGTAGTGTAGCTGGGGGGGAGTAAGCAGTAAGAACTGCTGGCGCCACAACATGCTATGTAAATGGCCTCTCCCACTCACCATTGGAGCAATTCTGGGCAGCAACTGTGTTGTCTACGTGGTGTGTTGCGGCAGCTGCAGTACTTACTGTTCTCTGTTCTCCCTCCCCCCCAATAAACTACTAGAACACTAATAGAAATACACAGAATATCTCTGCAAGGCACAGCCCACCCAACATGAGGGGAAACTGGAGGGGTTAGTAGAGACCCAAAGTGGGACACAGGCAGTCTCTGATCACTTCAACCCATTGCCAAAGTGCTTGTGACAATTTTTCACAAGTCAAAGCAAAATCTCCATGCAGAGTGAAGAAAGTAGCTTAAGTGCTGAAAGGAGTCATCAGGACAGCCCATACATGCTGCAAGATTTCAGGCAGCAGGTGAAGGTGTTTGCATGTCCCTCCATATTAAAACTCTCCCTGTATGTACAAGACAAGCCCCTAACCCCTAATACTCTAGTTTGACTTTCGGGGAGGGGGGAATGCAGATGGGCTTTCAAAGAGGCAATAGTCCATCTGCAATTTGAAATGTTACAGCCCAGCAAAAGACCGGGAACCTGCAATCAGAACAAAGTAGGGCTGGATTTAAATGTAGGTAAACCATGAAACAGCTCGGACTGCCTGGCTGGGTGTGTGTCTGCCCCGGGCACTGAAGTTATTCTTAAAATTAAAAAGCTTCTATAAAGAATTAAACATATGTGTCTTTATTTACTTATACCTGGGCATTGTACATAAAAGGCCAGAGCCTGCACGTGTATCACCTTGAACGACAGGGATAATTCACGCATGCAGATTGCGCACCCAAGTCATGAAAAGGACTAATAATGCAGTAAAATGCCAATGTATTCAAAAGCTGAAGCGGGCTGCTGAAAGTGCTCCTCAGCGGGGTACAGTTTGGTCTAGGTCTGGCTCTGGCTCTCCGGACTCGAGAGGAAGGAATGACACAGACAAATCCCAAAGCCATCAGAAGCGAAAGAGATGGCAAGAGGAAAGGTCAACAAAGAAGACGTTATGGTACTACCTTTGCCACTTTGGAGATGTTGTTGGAAAAGACAGAGGGCCCCGAAATGAAAAAATCTTCTCGGTACCATTTCACAACCATCCCCTTCTTATTCTTCCGTCTCATCTCTATCTCCCTGGCTAAGTAAATGGCATTGGGGGGGGGGAGGGAGAGAAAATCAGCATCAGTCTTTTCCTCCCCTGCATTTCAAAACATTGCTAGCCTGATAGCCAGCTTCAAAGACCCCTGCAGCAGCTTATGCTTGATTGCACATCACAAGCAGGTCAGTCAGCTGCACCAAAGTACTCTGTGGGATGTGAACTGGGAGACATGATGGGCACTGTTTGGGGGTGGGAGCCTGTGAGGTGGGACAAGTGAAAACAAGTCCATCCATCTAATGCAGGTTTGTCCAAACTTGTTGGCAGGAGAGCCACATCATATCTCTAATGCTGTGCTGGGGGCTGGGAAAAAAAGAATTAATTCACATTTCAAATTTGAATAAATTTAAATAAATGAATGTATTAGAGATGGAACTTATATGAATGAATGAAGGTCTTGCAATAGCTTAAGGCCTATAAAAGGCCTTGCACAAAGCAAGGCCGGCCTTTCCGTTGCTGCCACTTCTGCATCACAAATGTGAAACAGCAAGCAGTGAACATAAGAACATAAGAACAGCCCCACTGGATCAGGCCATAGGCCCATCTAGTCCAGCTTCCTGTATCTCACAGCAGCCCACCAAATGCCCCAGGGAGCACACCAGAGAACAAGAGACCTCATCCTGGTGCGCTCCCTTGTATCTGGCCTTCTGACATAGCCCATTTCTAAAATCAGGAGGTTGCGCATACACATCATGGCTTGTACCCCGTAATGGATTTTTCCTCCAGAAACTTGTCCAATCCCTTTTTAAAGGCGTCCAGGTCAGATGCCGTCACCACATCCTGTGGCAAGGAGTTCCACAGACCGACCACATGCTGTGTAAAGAAATATTTCCTTTTGTCTGTTCTAACTCTCCCAACACTCAATTTTAGCGGATGTCCCCTGGTTCTGGTGTTATGTGAGAGTGTAAAGAGCATCTCCCTATCCACTCTGTCCATCCCCCGCATAATTTTATATGTCTCAATCATGTCCCCCCTCAGGCGTTTCTTTTCTAGGCTGAAGAAGCCCAAACGCCGCAGCCTTTCCTCATAAGGAAGGTGCCCCAGCCCCGTAATCTTCTTAGTCGCTCTCTTTTGCACCTTCTCCAGTTCCACTATGTCTTTTTTGAGATGCGGCGACCAGAACTGGACACAATACTCCAGGTGTGGCCTTACCATCGATTTGTACAACGGCATTATAATACTAGCCGTTTTGTTCTCAATACCCTTCCTAATGATCCCAAGCATAGAATTGGCCTTCTTCACTGCCGCCGCACATTGGTTGACATTTTCATCGACCTGTCCACCACCACCCCAAGATCCCAGTGGAGGGAGCCTGCCAGTGGAGGGAGCCCTCGTCCCACAGCTCATGCGAGAGGTCGAACAATCACCCTCACGCTGAGAGCAGTTGCATTGGGCCAGCACAGCTCCAGCAAGTCTCCTAAGGGCCAGAGGCTCATTGGAGACTGGGGCTCCCTGCAGATTGGATTGGGAATTGCTGAGGGCCATACGTTTGGGCACCTCTGATCTAATGCATAGAAATAAGACAAAAAAGAGTTGGGCAACCCAACTGCTTCATCGTTCTGGAAGGGGAGCTCTTGCTCCTGTTCCAGAAGTGGATCATTCCTCTGAGGTGGTTTTTGGGTCTCTGAGATAAAACATATCTGTTGTAAACCTACCTCTAGGAGAGGGGTGGGCAAACCCTGGCCCAGAGGCCATTTACAGTCCTTGGGGTCCCCAATCTGGCCCACAGAGAGCCCCCAGTCTCCCAGTCTCCCATGAGCCTGTGGTCCATCAGGGACTGTTGGAGCCCATGCTGGCCTGTGACTGCTAGTCACAACCGCCAGACAAGAGCTGTGGGTCAAATTGGAGCAAGGCCTTTTATAGTCTCCATGTGTTTTCGGCTTTTCCCTGGGCATTATTTTACCCCTCCCCCCACATACACACACAGCCTCTGAACAACTTATGTCTCCATGTGTTTCTGTTCTGAAATGTAAATTAATTCTTTTTTTCCTGGCCCCGACAGTGTCAGAGAGATGATGGGGACCTCCTGCCAAAATGTCTGCCTACCCCTGTTCTAGAATATGGAGTGATGCGACCTCTTCCTTGGGCAGCTCTAAAGATGGGGCATTATAGGCACATGCCAGGGGCCCACACCCACACCTGGGCCCACAACCATGTCTGGTCCACCCCTGAAACAATGAGGGTTCACCCATGAGATGTTTACTGATGATTGCAGGGAACCAGCTGCAGCTGCAGAAGGTCACCCTGTTCCCCCGGGGTCACTTTACAATTCCAAGATGCTTTCTCTCCTGCTGCTGCGTTGGGAACTAGGGCATCTGCAAAGTGTTCCATAGTGCCAGAGGAAGGAAGGAAGAGAAGGCTTCACACTGCTTCTGTCTCTTCCCCATGGCCTATGGTAAGACTCCCATTGGGTTTGGGGGCCCTGGCTGGCTTACAAAATGCAGTGGGTAGAAGCAGCCACAAGAGACATCCTCTTCTTCCCCTGCTGCTGTTTTACAATTCCTGAATGCCCTGCCCCTGATGCAGCATCGCTGTGGGGGTTCAACATGAAGGAGACCCAGAGCCCACTTTCTGCCTGGTTGCCAGGCACCTTGGGTGGGAGAACAGAGAGTGTAGGGTATGTATACATGTGCTTTACGAAGCAGTGGGGAGTACGCCACTGAGGCCTTCATAGGGTGTTTGCTTCAGCGCTCCCAGATGCAGGAGCCACCACTGCCCCTCCCACGCAGTTCCTTGAGTCACATTCCAGGAAAAGGGCTAATCAGAGCAAACCTTCGGTCTACAACCTCAGTGTCCTCACACAACTCCACCTCCAAAATCACCACAAATTCTTGAGCGGCGCAAGACTGAACGGGCTGTCCTTTCTGTAGGGAGCAGGCAGCACCATTCCCAGCATGCCGCGTTACACACTTGACAAGCCACGCAAGATCCCCCGGCATGGCCTCACCCATTTTGCTCATGGTGATGTAGTGGAGGTAGTAAAGGGCCTCCGCTGCCTGCTGGCCAATGTCTTTCACACTGTCATTGATGTGAAGGGCCAGCAGTGCCAACAGCTGTCCCAGCAGGTAGAACTCCTGGCTGATCTGAAAGGGAGGCATCAGAATAATTACTGGATTCTCGAAGGGACTCCAAGATCATCAAGCAAATAAATCTACTCCAGGTTATTAAAACTGGTGATTTAAGACTCCTGCTAAGTGCCTTTAAATAAGACATTGGGAAACTGGTATCACTTCATCAAGCCCATGCATTGCATTAAAAATTTATTGAACAGTGAAGTACAGGGGGGGGGGTGTCCCTGTATCCCCCCCCCAGTGGATAAGGAAACCAAGGATACAGGAGAATGCTATAAAAATAACAGCCCCCACCCCAACATGCCAATTACATTACCTTATTTTTTATATAATCATGAAGGAAGCACAGGTGCTCCTTGCTTTAAACTTGCTCTAACAAAGCGACATGATATGCAAGCAACAGGCCTGCACGCTGGAGGGAGACGAACTGAACGTGAACAGGAACTTTACAGCAGCAGAAATTGTAAAATTATTTTGTAAAGTGGTTGCCAATGGAGCACACAGAGCTCCTTCGGTGGCCGTTTTGGGAGTTCTGCTGCAAGAGATGGCAGTGCTTTGCAGGAGTCACTGGACCTCACACACCTGCCTGAGAGTCCATCTTGCTCAATGTGTATTAGACTTTGAAAAGCTGGTATCACTGGATCAAGTCAGTGGCGTAGCTAGAGGGGGGTGCAGAGCACTATGTTTTTTTGGGGAGCACCACTATGGTGTGCAAGCAGCCCCTCCCCCCCTTTGGAGCCATTCCAGGCAACTAGAGCAAAACGAGGCGCATGCTTAGTGCAGTAACCAGATGATGGTCGGCATACTCTTCCGTTTTGCTCTAGAGGTCTGGAACGGCTTCAAAGGGTAGGGGGAGGGGCTGCTTGCACATTGCAGTGAGGCTCCCTGCAAAAACCTAGTGCTTTGCACCCCTTCTAGCTATGCCACAGGATCAAGTTCATCCATTTTGTTCCATAAATTAAAAAGTTTTAGTTGCATTTTGAATAAAAGTATTAAATAAACTTAATTGGATTCTGAGCAACAGTTCTGAATGTTCTAAATGTTTAGTTCTGAATGTTACTGTTATCATCCTCCTTAGTGGGTTCTGCAAACCACGGTTTTGAATTATGCTTTTTATAGAGTACAGGAGATGGCACTGGGGATGAGTTTATGGCACCAAGTGAACAGTGCTCTGAAAACATTTGGGAACCACAGGTCCAAAGGAACCTTCAGACTGTATGCTGGTTCCAATAGGTTGGCAACTACTCTAGCAATCTCAGGCCAAGTCCCTTCTCTCACTACATCAGGTTTTCCCACTAGTGTTACCTGAAAATCCCCTTTTCCCTTCCATGTTGTGTTTTTATGTCTGGTTATGAATTTTGGACTAAAATGCAGGCCTAAAACTTCTCTTACAGGCCACAAAAGGAATCAAATCATAAGCTTACTCATTTCTCATGTTGTTGGCCACCTTCAGTCTGGAAAGACTCATTTTCTCTAGAGACACTGGAAATGTCTTTATTGTTTAAGTCAATCACTGAATATGCAAACACCTTAAGGGAAGAGGACCTTGGCAGCAAAGTCTATCACCTATTGTTAACTAAATTAAGCTACATCTCCAAAATCCAGTAGCAACAGGAAGCAAGCTACTCCCCCCTCCCCCAGAGTCAGGCTTTGCTGATAGCTGATTTCTGGACCCTTCCACCCTTTGTTTTACATACTACCTGTGTGTATACTGAGCATGCATATCTAGACCAGCACTACGACACATCCGGGTCATTCTAGGTCAGACACAACCCCTTAAGAGGAAGCTCCGAGCACATGCCTCTCTCTCTCTCTCTCTCTGGCTGCCCTTCCAAGGGAGTGGTCCTACATAGTACTCTTCCCCCAACTGCTCCCCGGGACAGGTAAATATATCTTGCGTCTAAAACTCTTTCCCTTCTTCCCTATCTATTCTTCCCTTCTTCCCCCATCTTTAGTTAGCAAACTGGGTTTAGCAGATTAAGGAACCCCTAAAATCCTTCCCTACAACCTATCTGTTTCTGAATTCCTTTTCGGATGCACCAAAATACATAGCACATGCAACCACCATAAAAACTAGGTACATTTTTCAAGTACTAGAACCAAGAAATGTGTATTATGTTTACCTTTGTGTGTTTTGTAATAAAAATATAATCTTTGATTGAAAGTTATCTTTCTCCCAAGTCTCCTCTTTAAGCTAAACAAGGGATTTCTTTGCTCTACGCTGTCTTGTTATCCAGCCTGAGATCCTAAAAGTTTCCAAAAGGCTAATATACTAATTCCCCTAAACAAAACAGCCCTTTTTGGTAACACTAGCATTACCTCTGCATTATCTGAATTTATTAGAAGTATTTTGTATTGTATCTTGTATCACTTGTGCCAGTTACGTCATGTGCAGATGGCTGACACGGAATATAAAACAATGAGCCAGAAAATGACCTTTGAGGTATTCTATGAAGAAAATCAGCACAGGTAATGGCTAGACCAGGAAGTGGGGAGACCTGGGCTCAAATGTCAGCTCAGCCACGGAGCTCACTCAGTGATGTGGAGCCAGTCACTTTCTCGCAGCCTAATCTACCTTGCGGGGTTGTTAAGAGTAACACCACCGAGCGGGAGGGGAAAAATGATATCTGCCACCCTATCCTTAAACTGCCTGGAGGAAGGACGGAATTAAATGTAATGCCAATAGGATAAACTCAGAACTCTTTACAAAAGTGTTAGACAAATTTATGGAAGAGGCCATGATACTCACATCAAAATCCAGGTGTTCAGAGACAAACTTCAGCAGCTGCTGGGTGGTCCTAACAGCCCTTTCTCGCTCGTAGCTCTTCTGGGATTCAATCCAGTCATTTGTGTGCTTTGGGGGAAAAATACAACTGCAGAGGTCATGTGCATGGTCGGGTTGCCAAAAGGATGGGGCACGGGAAAGGATATTGGTTGAAACTGGAGGAGGGGTGCTGCTTCCCCAACATGACCTCAATGCCATCAACACAGGACATGCTTCTGGAAGCAAAGGGAGGAGGGTGGGATGAACCTGGTGGCAGAAGGAGGCGGTGGAGATGCTGGGTGCTGCAGATTGGATAGCTGCCCCAGCTGACACCAACAGCCTGTGCCTACAATACGGTGCCTATCCAGTTCATAGCTGTACATCTGCATGGCACTGGCTGTGGTGACATCCTCCACCCCCAATCACCTCCACCACTACCTCCTTCTGTCAGAAAGTAACTGTGAAAACACCTCCAGTTCTCACATAATGGCAGCCAGCAGTGGTGTGTTGCCAGTAGCCATTTTGGGAGCAAACAGGGTTGGGTGGGGGTTGGAGATTTTGTGTTGGAAAACAGCACAAGAGGAAAGACTTGACCTCCCTGTCCTCACAGCAACCATCGGAATTTAGGCCAGGGGTTGGCAACCTACGGCCCAGGTCCAGCCTGCTACCAAAGTCTTCTGACCCATGCGGAGCTCGGCTTGGGAGTCTTGGCCTCCTGCTCGATTTGCTGGGCAGGACAGGAACAACAGAGCTGCAGGGCAACTGACCAGGCGGCTCTGCCATTCCTTGTTCGGTGCACAGCAAATTGGGCGGGAGGCCAAGCTCCACGCAGGCACTTCCAGGAGCTCAGCAACACAGAAGCTCAGCAATGATGTGATTACATCATCACTGAATGCCCCGCCCCTTGGCTGGAAAGGTTCCAACCCCTGGTTTAGACCCTTTCATCTGTTTTCTGTGAAAAGGGGGAGGTGCTCCTTGTTGTCACTATCCCATTAGGCGCCGCAATACTCCATGCAGTCATTCATTAGGTGAATGCCTAGTGATGCCTGACCCTAAGATTTCTTTAATAAGATGCAAATCACAGGCAGCCGCATTGGTCCATTAGGAAACAAAATCCCAAAGTCCAAGTAGGGTGGTCTGTTTAGGAGGATTAACTAAGATGTCACAAGGTCCAGAATTTGGAACTGCTCACAACTTTTTGATCTTCTAGTTGGTCTTAAGAGAGTATTCCACTCTTGGCTTTGGGATTTTTTTTTTTTTAAATCACTTGTTAGCCTTGTAAAATATACAGGCAGGCAAATGCTCCTGCATAGCCCCTACTTGCCCACAACACTTTGCCATAAAAGCATGAAAAAAGAAGAGGGAAGCGACTCAGCACTGCTTGGCTGAGGCATGAAAACTGCGCAGCCCAGTCAGTGTCCGAAAGGAAGAGACTCGGGAGCTCTGCCTGAACTGCGCCAAGACCCCAATCCTATCCCCTGCCACCAGCACAAAGGTAGCCATGCTACAAAGGTGAGGAGGGTGATTGGTGAGCCTGCAGGAGGTAGGTAAAAACATTTCGCACTTGTTCTCCTGGCAGGCCCCCCCACTGCCAGTGGGTATCCTCAGACGTATGCAAACTCATTTAGTGGCATATATCTGAGTAGAGGGAAGTATCAGGGAGGTCTGAAATGGAAGGGATAGGATCCAGTGCTGCCAGAACCATCCCGCCTCCTCCTCCCCCCCAGTTCCTCCTCCCCTTCCCCGGAAATTCTACAATCCCTACCTCTGCCAGCCCCCAACAGCAACTCACCTGCCCTAGTGACAGTGGCCTCACCATCGGCCTGTGCACACTGCCACCAGCGACTGCGCTGGTAACTTCACTGCACTCACCAGTGGAGTGCAACGACATAAGGGCAAAGCACAGCTGGCTGGGTCCTGGCACTTCTGCCACTGGAATGCGCATTCCACTGGTGGAGGCCAGAAGACAGGGTTGGGCTGTAAGCCTCCCAAAGAAAGCAGAAGGGGCCACAAGTGGGAGGGAGCGGCCTCAGCTCAGTGACAGAGCCCGTGTTTTGTGACCAGAAGGTCCAGGTTCAATCCCTGACAGCAGTGGCGTAGGTAGAGGGGGTGCAAAGCTCTGAGTTCTGCAGGAAGCTTCACCACAGTTTGCAAGTGGCCACTCTCCCTTCCCTTCAGAGCCACTCTGGGCAGGAGGAGCAAAATGGAGGCATTTGCCTAGCTCCGAAGGGCAGGGGGGAGGGGCTTGCACACTGTGGTGAGGCTCCCTGCAAAACTCAGGGATTTGCACCCCCTCGACCTTCACCACTGATTCATTTTTAGAAAGGGCTGGAAAGATCCTTCTCTGCCTACAATCCCTGAGCGATGCTGCCAGCCAGTGTTGCCCACACTGGGCAAGAGGACCAAGGATGTGACTCTGCAGAAGGCAGCTTCCTTCACACATTCAGACAAACTGCTAACGGGAAGTTGCTGTTCTTTCTCTGTGAACATCTTAATTGCTCCTTACTACCAGGATATCCTGTAACGTATTGATATTGGGGATCTCTGACAGCAGGTTGATGAGCATGGTGTTGCAGACACCGATGGTCTGCTGATAGAAATCCTGCAGGAAGAGAAGAAGAAGCTGTCAGACTCAGCAGAATCACAAGACTTTTCTGCAGGAGGCGTGAGCAGGCCCTAAGGATGACAGGACTGAGTGAGATGGCTGCGCACAAGCAATTTACACTGAGTTCAATGGAGCTTACTCCCAGGAAAGTGCATCCAGGAGTGCAGCCCCAATTTCATAGTTTCTACTGCATACCACTTTGGAGATGCAATCTGGAAAGCGGTTTATGCATTCTGCAAGTAAAACCAAATAAAACATCCCCCCATTTTCATTTTGCATTGATCCCTCTCCTCAGGAAAATAAAGGAAAGCCACCAGAAATTGAACCCACTCCTGCCCCTCTTTCTTTTCCAGCCGACACAATGGTTTAACCGGGACATCATCTGGATGAAAAGGATGGGAATTCCAGGGAAAAGGGTGACAACCGCTTCAGTTCACTCCTTTCATCTGGCCACAGTCCCAGCCCACTGAAGCCTCAGGGGGTGATCCCCTTTCACTCTGCTTGGATTCCCTGAGGAGGGCGGCTGCATTACCTGCGTTTGTGTTGGGTGTGTGGGGCTGCCCGCTTTCAGCTTGGTCATCTTCAGGGAGGGCAGAGAAAAAACCTTCTGGACGCTTTTGCTCACCAGATCAGACCTGACTTCCAAGTCCATCGGGGGCTTCAAGTAACTGAGAAGAGAACAGAAGGCAGAGGGAAGAAGATGGAGGGGCTGTTAGGTGCTCATAACCTCTTCCCTGCCGGGGGCAGCACAACCCAGATTCCGGCTCCTTTACAGGAGAGCACGGGAGGGGGCTGAGGGTGTGTTTGCAATAAAGTAATTGCTTTATTTATAAATATACAGGATGAGCAGTGGAAGGAGGCAGAGAGTAGAGCACTCCTTCCAGACCACAAGAGGTGCCCCCCCCTTCAGAGCCATTCTGGGCAGTGGGAGCAAAATGGAAGTGAATGCCAATGAAGACCCAGAGAAGAGGCAAATGCCTTCGTTTTGCTCCCCCTGAATGGCTCAGAAGGTGAGGGTCTGCTTGCACGGCCCATTCAGGCGCCTGCCAAACTTAGTACTTCACACCCC
This sequence comes from Tiliqua scincoides, assembly GCF_035046505.1. NCBI lineage: Eukaryota > Metazoa > Chordata > Lepidosauria > Squamata > Scincidae > Tiliqua > Tiliqua scincoides. The sequence continues at coordinate 2,888,167 of NC_089822.1, forward strand.
TTCTAGCTATGCCACTGAGGAATACACTCACAGCCCAATCCCAACAGAGTTCTGTTGTAACAGGCCAGGCAGCAGCACACCACCAGTGGTAGTTTGAAGCGGCTGCAGATGGCAGTGGCAGACAAGCTAGTGCTAGTGCTAAGTGCTGGGGTATTGTGGGCAGGGATGGGGTGGAGCTGGGCATTCCAGGGCAAGAAACAGGGGGGTGAGGAGGTGGCAGGAAGGGATGGATCCGGCGTTAATGGTGCATGCTGGATCTTATCTGCTCTTTCAAAAAACTCCTCACCCCTTTCCCCTCCTTGGACATATTCCACCAAAATAGGTGGTGTATGTCTAAGGAGACCCCAAAGTGGCCCAAGGGCTTATGCAGGGGTATATCCTGTTTGCCTTGGGGTTGCACCCCCCTGCATCCACCATAGGATGCAGTGTGCGCCTTCTTGGTGTGGCTGAATCAGCAGTGGTAGCAGGAGACAGGACTGTGGCCCCAACATTTGTCCAACAACAGCTCATGATTGTACCTAACAAACAGGCTCGGCTGGAGGGTAGAGGAGTGGAGGAGGGTAACTGCTAGGGAAATGGCCTCCTAGCTCTGGCAAACAAGAGCAGCCTGACCAGAAAGCCCAAGAAGAGGGCGATCGCGCAAAACCCCAGTACATACGTCAGGCAGTTGATGGTGAGTATGGCCTGGTGAAGGACCGTAATGGAAAATGACCCCAGCGGCTCTTCTTCAATGACTTCCTGTTGTGGGGAAAACACACAGCCCGTGTGAGCTTCAAATATCTTCCAGGATGGGCTGTCAGTTCCCCTTACACCATGGTAAGGCTCCACATGGTGGAGCCAGAGGACTACCTACTGCCTGCTGGGACTCATGAAAAAAAATGCAGGGCATGGGGCCCTTGCTGTCTGAGCCAGAAAAGCAACTGTTATGCACTTCTGTGATCATGCATCTGTGGGATTACGTCACCCAAACGAGCTTGGTCACAGCTGTTAAGGTATCCGAAGAAAGCACTCTTTGCTCTGAAAATCTGAAATGTCTCAGTGGACCGTGGGAGGGTCTAGGAAGAAAAAGTGGATCAACCAAGACTGTAGTCAGTCCACATCAGCCTTAGACTAAGCATGGCTTATTGCTGTGGCCCACTAGAATTGCTGTCTGCTAGACAAGGGAGATCTGCTCATTCACATGCATTTAAACAAATTAAGTTGTCCTAAAGAGGTCCATAGCTGTGTGTGCTTCCCCCATTTTGGAGATTTGCCAGCTGTGGCCCAAAGCATGGACACCACCAGCCTGACCGATGCCAGTCTGCTGGAAAGGAGGGTCTTGAAACAAACTGTGCCCTTCACCAATTGGGCACTCACTCCAGCTCAAAATCCACACCTGTCATAGCAGGAATCTCAGACCAAGCACTCCGACTGTAGGACATGGGCACTTTTCTCTCCACACCAAGCCAGTTGTTTAGTGGGGGGATTTCTACCCAGCTCCTGGCTCAGGCCTGGCTCCTCCTCAGTCTGGAGCTGCCCAATTGGAGCTGCCAGCCTGGCCATTTTCTGATCTGCTAGCAGAGCGGGGTGATGGCACCCAGAGGCCCTTTTCACCAGTTGTGCTGGTTTTCTGGTAAATATAACCATAATTATTATTTCCATTATAATACCAGCTTCACTGGCTGCCAGTCTGTTTCTGAAGATCATTGCTTTTAAAATTCCAAATGGCTACTCTAGCCTCCCTCAACTTCCAGCAAGCTGGCCCCACTGGACTTATCTTAGCAGCCTCAACAACCTGGTAGCCCTGTGATCCTGAAACTGCCTATGCCCTGCTGAACCTGCTCTGCTACTGCCCCGTGCCACCCCAAACTCAGCGCACTCAGACTTGAGCTAGCAAGCGTCTCCTGCATTCCTATGCCTGGCAGATTCTCTTGAGTCTACAAACACAGAGCTCCAGAACCCCCTCCACCCCATTCACTTACGACGATGCACACGACCAGTTCGGTTTTATGGGGCAATTGGACATTGTCGTTCTTGCAGAACTGAAGCGCTTTGCTTATCATGACCACGGCCCTCAAGAAGCTTTTCTTCAGTACCTCATCCTACGGGTGGGGTGGGGTGGAGGGAGAGGTAATGGAGAGAGACAGACAGCAAGAGATATTAGAGATCTGGCCACAGTTTGTTATATGTCTGGGGGGGGGGGGCGTTTGCTTTGTGCACATTTTATTTGGAAAAGCAACATATACATATAATACACAAATAAATGATAAAGAAAGGGCAGAGAAAAATAACACCCATTAACCATCATTTTACCATCCTTCCCAATGGTGTACACAACAGTTGGAACTGAAGGTGCTTAAGGATGTTAGCTCTGAGTAAGACAGAAACACAGCTAATGAATTGGTCCAGGAGCAGGTGTAGGCTGCTGAGTCAGAAAAATCAGCACGCAACTGTAACAGCCACACCCTGGGTGTAACCAAGCCTACGCTGATTGGCTGACCACACCACTTAAGGGCTAGTATGCTGAACCTCCAGTGCAGCAGTAGGGGAGTGGTTGGAGACAACTAAGGAACTGCTGCCAGTGACTGTGGAGGCTGGATATATATGTATGTATATGTTATTACTGACCTTGGACTGAACCTTGACTGTATATTGTGGGAAACTGATTTGGATTTGTTAACGTTGGACTGACTGCTCTTCGTGCTGACTAGGACTGTTTATTGACTACTCTGCTTGTGGTATCCCATGCTCAAAATACAACTGCTGCTTGAAAGTACTCTGCTGTGTATGCTGTTTCTTGCAACCTGCTCAACTTGGGCAGAACACAGGGACCTAACTACAAAGAACCTTAACAAAGGAGACCTGAGCCTGCATTCAGTGAACCCTCAATGAGCACCCCTGAGAAGTGAAGGAGGAGGAAAGCAGCGGAAGCTCACATCCTAAGACATGGCCTGAAGGAACACAACACAACAGCCTTGCTGCAGCTAAACGATCTTGAGTCTGGTCGGTATCTGGACAAGGGGCCACACAGCGCACTGCCCTGGGTTCCATGGAGGAGCTATGCACTGGCATACTCAACATAATAAATGAATTAGTCAATGCGGAAAGAGAATTGCACCTTAGAGCAAAGATGTGCCCAGTGGTGCAGCAGGAGAGAGTGCAAAGAATTAAGTTCTGTAGGGAGCCTCACTGCAGCGTGCAAGCAGCCCCCCCCCCTTTGGAGGCATTTTGGGCAAAATAGAGGTGAATACGCAGAAGACCTCGCTGGAACGCTCCCAGAAGTGTATGCCTCCATTTTGCTCCCACTGCCTGGAATGGCTCTTAAGGGGAGGGAGAGAGGCCGCTTGCATGCTGAAGTGAAAATGGTTGGTTGGCAACCTTCAGTCTCGAAAGACTATGGTATAAGCCTACAGCACCTGGTATTCCCAGGCAGTCTCCCATCCAAGTACTAACCAGGCCTGACCCTGCTGAAGTGAGGCTCCCTGCAAAACTTAGAGCTTTGCACCCCTTCTAGCTATCCCACTGGAAGCGCCTTATCCAAACTGATGCGGCATCCCCTGAAAAATCTGCAGGAATGTTGACTGGGAAGGAATAGTGACATTCACTTTGAATTTCACTTCTTCAAAATTTCAATGCCAACCCTACCTTGTGGTCCCCACGAAACTGGAACAGGATCTCTGACACAATGTGTTCCACGAGTGGAAACACGTCTTCTGGCTTTGCCCCGTTGGCGGCCTGTCCATAGCACATCAACAGAGTGGTACGAGTCTGCTTATCAAATAAATTTTTTTGTTCCTGGAAGGAAGGGGGAAGAGAGAGGATGTTTTTGCCACAAGATATTGTGATCACATCTGGCCGAGATGCCTTTAAAAGAGGGTTGGACAGATTTATGGAGGAAAAAGTCCATTTTAAGCACTATGTTAAATAAATCCTATCTATTAATCTGGAGTTAATAGCTGTATTTTATGAGCCAGTGAGTGGGGAAGCTTTTGTGGCACATTCCCTAAGAGAACGGCAAAATGAAGTTGGAAAACCGGCAATGTGGCAAAAGTTGATAGGTGTGTAAGCAGGCAACTAAACTGGAAAATACTTTGATGTTCATGATTGGTGTTCACAAAGAGAAATGTTTTGCCTACACTTTTTGATGGGTCAATTATGTTTGTTCTAACTTTATTTTTTGACAGCTTGTTGCTTTTCTTTTGTATATTTGGCCTAACACAAGCAGCCTAATCCTAGCCAGTGCTAGAAAAGGCAGGCCAAATGGCCTGTGCTGCATCTAGCACAGGTTAGGTGTTGGCTGGTGATCACCTTGGTGTAAGGGAATATTTTTCCCTTACACCATGTTGAGCCCCAGCCACCCCAATGGGGCTACTCAGATATATGCCAGTGATTTCACTGGGGCAAATCTGAGCAGCCTGTGTTAGGTTGCTTGGGCCAGGGACAGGGGTTAGGATGTGACCTGCGTTGGCTCAGCTGATCCTGCCCCTCTCCTAGGCCTGATCTGTCTCCTGGTCCATCTTCTCCCTGCCCTAAAATGCCCCCTCCCACCTCCCCTCCACCCAGTCCTCCCCCCCTTCCCATGTTGGCCTCCCTCAGCTGGCACAAACTCCCCCGTCCAGCACTGGATGTTGTCTCCGGGAATTGGTGCAGATCTCTGCACTGGCATGCCTGGCTCTTGAGTAGCTGCAAATGTGTTTTTGCATTCATGACATGTTCATGACACTCTTGGGCTGGCACAGGTGGCCTAAGCTAGCACAACAACGTGTCAGAATTGCACTTTAAGATGGATAAGTGTTTAAGTGTTTTTTGTCACTTGCTATATCTGAAGTCACCCTTGCTGGGTATGTATTCATGAGCAGTGTCATTTGCTGTGTTTAGCACATGTTTTGATAGACTCAATTGTATATTTTCTTTGTGTATGTACAGTGAAAATGAAGGACCTTCCTCCAAACAAGACACACCAAACTAGACATGCCTCTAATTGCATAACGTGGCCTGATATGGAGCTAGTTTTATTGACAAACAGAGCTCTGCAGGGCACGAAACATGGTGAAAATGCTGTGGGGGTAGGGGAAATTTAGTACTTTGCCACTCAACATGGATTTGATGTAGTCTACGGCATGCCCTCTCTGTGCTATTTTTAGTGGAAAAGAAACTTCTATTGGGCTTCTGATGGAAGTATTTTTTCCAGTTAACAATAGCAGGGGGAGTGTGTGTAATCAGAATCAAAACTGTGGTGGGGCAAAGCGCTAAAAGCCCCCTGCCCCCACCATAGTTTAGCAACATTTCATGCATCCTGCATGTTGTGTATCAATAAAACTGGACACATGTCTAATTCACCCTGCAGAGAGTTTGTTTTTAAATTTAAGCTATAGTGATCATTTTATGGGAAAGCCCACATGTAATTCAAGATGATATCCCAAGTTTTTCAGCAGAGGAACCAGCTCATCTCATTGGTTCAGTTCCTGGCATCTCCAGTGAAAGGACCTCTAGATCTTTCAGGTCTAGATTTTAGAAATGGGCTATTTTAGATTTTAGATTTTGGAAATGGGTTATGTCAGAATGCCAGATGCAAGGGAGGGCACCAGGGTGAGGTCTCTTGTTATCTGGTGTGCTCCCTGGGGCATTTGGTGGGCCACTGTGCGATACAGGAAACTGGACTAGATGGGCCTTTGGCCTGATCCAGTGGGGCTGTTCTTATGTAGACTTTCTCCCCATTCCTTGGAGAGCTGCTTACAGAGTAGAAATAGACAGTTTTGGGTGAGGGCATCCAGAGGAATCAGAACATATGTAAGAACTGAGGGCAAAACAAAAACTAGCTGGACAGGAGAAGCCTGCATTTATCCTGGTCACCTGGTGAAATATACTTTCAAGGGACATGATCTTTACCATTCAAATAAGGCAGCTGAAGCTGCTCAGGCAAGCAGTGAGAAGTCAGGTCCAGAAGAAGCCCTAACAGGTCAGAGTTCCTTTTAGATGAAAGAGTTCTGGAGCCTGAAGCTACCTTTGTAGTAGTCTGCTTTACTGGCGGATATACAAGGAAAGCTCAAGTAGAAGCAGACTGGCACTCCAGAGAGCACAAGGTGTCCTAGAGATCAATCTGAGTCTCCCCTGTCCCTAGGCAGACTGTTCCCCGATTTTCAAAGTAATTATAGCTAGAAACACACAACCCTCTGCCTTAGTCTCTTCCAAATGGTCATCTGCTTTTTCTGATGTGCCTCTGCCTGCTCGCATCAGCTGAACAGGGCCTCACCTCTTCCCAGCTCACAGGTTAGCCATTAGCTGGATGGCTAGCCCAGCAGTACTTCTCATATAGAGAACAAAGGTGCATCGCCCGGTCATGCTGAGAGGGTGAGCAGATCCACCCACCAGCTGCCTTTTTCATGGACTGGTGGAGAACACATCTTTGGAAAAAGAATTATATTTCGAAATGGTTCAGTAATAGATAATAAATTATCTTTCAATATTATCCCACCCACCAAGACCTTCTCCTGTGTCGGCCCTGTCCTCTTGCCCTTCCATTTCACTGTTCTGCAGTTTTACCTCTAACGTTGTATCTGTCTGCAAAGCTCTCTTTGCAGCCATCAGATGAGCGTACTCCCTCAGGGTCACCAGGATCTCCGACAAGTGGTAAAAAGCCACCAGGCCGACTGCTTCAGAGATCCCCTACAGGAAGTGACAAGTGTCAGTGACATAATTTCCTTTCACAATCCATACAGTTGATGTCACTATATTAACCTGCCTCTCCTTGTTTCCCCACCAGTGGGTAATGATTGTCATGAGCAATTTTTGTCTTGAATGGCAACTCACTTTTCTTGAGACAATTGCTCCCCTCCCTTCCTTTGATTGCCATTTGCTCCTTTCACATCTCCAGGGATGAATATGAGAAAATGCAAAATCTCAAGCGCCTTTTCTTCGGAGGATGAGGGCCAAGGGATTGAACCAAATACTTCTTGGAAAAAATGAATTCTGAGGAGGGGTCTGAAGGCAGAGGTGGCAGCCCACAGGAATTCTAGCTGGAAATTCCTTCTGGACATAACTCCCATTACCAGACAAGAAGTTGCTTGTCTTCTCCTGTTAAAAGTGGCAGCCTGACCTTGGTGAGATCCTGTTTCATCCCATTTTGCCTGTTGGGAAAATGTATCTGTGTACACACACACACACTTAAGTTCTGCACGTTTCCAAACTTCCAGGGTCCCTAGAATGGCTAGGAAGGGGAGCGTGTCGTGATTCTTTTTACCGTCTTCATAATCTTGAATGCATTTTTTAAAGCAGAAAAGTGGGATGGAAATATTTTAGAATGAATCTATAAAAATGAATTTTACTTCTAACGAGCACGTATGTAACATGCATGCACACACATGAACACAACATGCCAGTGTAAGGCTTTTTCCTTTCATTATTCCCATTATTGCCTGCCCAAACAGGTCAGCTGCTGCAGCAGAGGACATGAAGAGACTTTGAGAAAAGCTCTTCAGCATTACAGGAATAATAATTTGCCTAGTTGGAGACTCACCATTTTTAAATGATCTACGAATATGTCTGAATTTTTGTTATAAGCTTTGCCAACAGCAACACCTGCTTTGTTGTGATTGACTGGCGGAGAGTCCCCAGATCTACATGAGAACCCTGAAACCCATTCCTATGATTCTCTGTCAGTTCTCAGGCAAGATTAGAACTCAGTGCTTGGAACTGGTTCTGACCGGGAGAGAAGGAAGCTGAGCAACGTTCATGGAAGGAGCAATGAGTTCATAAATGGGGAGCTGAGGCGGATTAATTAAACCATTTGCTTCTTAGCCTTGGAGAGGCCAGTAGCAAAATCAAACCCTGGAGGACCTGCAAGAAGGCAACCCATTAGGATGGATGCCTAGAACTTTCCAGAGACCCCGCCAATCACTCACATCTCTGTCTTCTTCTTGTGACGACAACCGCAGAAGCAGAAGCAAGTATTCCCCGAGAAGTTCCTTCTGCCTCACTTCTCGCAGCTTCACCCCAAAATATTTATAAAGAGCAAGCTGGTGGAGGGCAAGAAACATCTCGGTTAGTCCCACAGGGATATTGTGGAGATGACAGAGAGATGAGGGTGAAGGGGGAAGGTGTCAAACATTCCCTGAGTCAAGTCAGGTAAATCTTCAAAATTGGCCTTAGCTGTGCTTAGCCACATACATACATATAGTGGGCCCACCTTATCTGCATCTCTGACACTCTTTCTCTCCGACACTCTTTCTCTCGATACTGAGCTAAACAAACGCATCGGTAAAGCAGCTACCACGTTTTCCAGACTCACAAAGAGAGTCTGGTCCAACAAGAAGCTGACAGAACATACCAAGATCCAGGTCTACAGAGCTTGCGTCCTGAGTACACTTCTGTACTGCAGCGAGTCATGGACTCTCCGCTCACAACAGGAGAGGAAACTGAACGCTTTCCACATGCGCTGCCTCCGACGCATTCTCGGCATCACCTGGCAGGACAAAGTTCCTAACAACACAGTCCTGGAACGTGCTGGAATCCCTAGCATGTATGCACTGCTGAAACAGAGACGCCTGCGTTGGCTCGGTCATGTCGAGAGAATGGATGATGGCTGGATCCCAAAGGATCTCCTCTATGGTGAACTCGTGCAAGGAAAGCGCCCTACAGGTAGACCACAGCTGCGATACAAGGACATCTGCAAGAGGGATCTGAAGGCCTTAGGGATGGACCTCAACAAGTGGGAAACCCTGGCCTCTGAGCGGCCCGCTTGGAGGCAGGCTGTGCAGCATGGCCTTTCCCAGTTTGAAGAGACACTTTGCCAGCAGTCTGAGGCAAAGAGGCAAAGAAGGAAGGCCCATAGCCAGGGAGACAGAGCAGGGACAGACTGCACTTGCTCCCGGTGTGGAAGGGATTGTCACTCCCGGATTGGCCTTTTCAGCCACACTAGACGCTGTTCCAGAACCACTTTTCAGAGCGCGATACCATAGTCTTTCGAGACTGAAGGTTGCCAATACAACCTTATCTGCGGGATTGGTGTCATGAATATGTACAGTTTAGGCCTACTAGCATTGCAGAGCCTGAACCACAGTAACCCAGTAACCCAGAAGGGGCTTGCAAGGGGCTTGCAGTCCTAGCTGCCAGGATTTACAATTCAATGGAAGGTGATAATGTAGCACCTAGGCAGCCAGAAAGACGCCCATCAAGGATGGAATGCAGCTGTAGATCTCCAGGGGGGAGGGAAGAGCTGAGAGGGCTAGCATCCAGCCCCACTTCAGTAGGACAGGGTCTTTTGGTCTTTGTCTCTTGGTGAGAGAGGAGGTGGGTGCACATCCTGCCCCGCCAGGACCATGAGGCCATAGGTAACTGGCCTGAGGATCTACAAAAGAGCTGACCCAGGTGAGGGTTAGAGAATAATAGAGTTAGCAAGTTAGCTTTGTTGTTTTATGCTGATATTTCCTAGAAGTTTTTATGCCTCTAGCATTTGCTGCCTTTTGTAACCTTTTTGTAACCTTATGTATTTAATAAAGTAGAAAATCTTTTTACCATGTTGGTTCATTGTCTGTTGGGGACAAAGGTTCAGAATCCTGCCTAGCCGTTCAGCAAGCTACCAAAAATCCTCATTGTGGACTAGTAACTTGAGGACTGAGACTTTAAGTAAGAAAGTGCTCAGTGCCTACAAGGGATATAGTTAAGCCTAGAGGGTCTCGGTGTCCCTGGGCTGAGGCACTGGCTCTTACAGGGCGGTGGCAGTACTACCGAACAGGGATCTTTGAGGGCTCTAGGGTTCAGAACCAACAACTCTGAGCGCCCAAAACCCTGGGAGTGTGAGACCCAGTGTATGACACTTGGCATCTGTGGATCTGAGCACCTGCAGATGCTGAGACCACGCAACCAAGGGCCTCCCGGACACGACCCAAGCCACTTCCGGTTCGTGCCAGAGACCAGCTGCATCTGGGAAGTGTTCCGAGGCGACAGGAGGCTGTACATGGCCTCCCCATGCCTCAGAACACCTCCCAGACACAACCAAAAGTTGCAGGAGTGAACCAGAAGTGGCTGCTGGCCACGTCCAGGAGGCTTCTGGGGAGGCAGGGAGGCTATACATGACCTCAGCCTGCAGGTATAGCCTCCAGGCACAGCCTCCAAGTACGTTTTGCATTGCCACACCGCCCCCCGCCCCCCGATTTCATTATTCATGGATTTAGGTATTCGCAGGGGGTCCTGGAATTGATCTCCTGAGGATACTGAGGGCCCACTGAATACCTAAAACATATCCATTATGTATCAATTCAACTTATTTTGCCTCTTTGGGACGACAGCTCTTAAGGGAGGATAGTAAGGGAAGCTTTCGTCAACTAGGAAAGAGTTATTTCCAAATATGGGTGTTCCAAGTGCCCCGTCCCACATTTTAAAGATGCTTATGGTGATGCTGGTGCCCACACCGTACTGAGTTAGCATATCAGGAATTTTTGCTGCATCCGTGGTGTGCCAAGGCTGCCCTCACATGGCTGGAATAGACAAGAACATTTCCCTTTGAAATGTGATGCCATCACCCAAGGACACCGACATTCACTGTCAAGTTGCCTGCAAGGGACAGCTGATTACCGATCAGATACCGCAGGAAGGACCTTTGTACCACTCGATAAAAGGTCAGACATCAGATTTTTCAGCTGATACCATTTTGCCCATTCAAGGACACATTACAGAAGGAGGAGGCAGATGCTCATGTTCATGTTTCACTCGGTAATTCCATGGGTCTGGAATCGTAGCTGCCGAGTACCGAATCTGTGTTTTTAGGGCACGTATATCATCTCAGCTCATACTGTAACTGTAAATTTGAGATGTCAAATTTGAGGAGTCAATTTGATTAAAAAAAATTAACTTTGAGAAGTCTATTTTTCTTTTGGTTCAAATTATTTTGTTTTGGGAGCTCACACATTTGTCTGTTTAATACAAATATAATAATTCTGCCTTTTCCGTATATTACAGTATAGCCCAAAGCTGCAAGTAATATGAAAAAATGAAACACAAAAAAGGATACAATACTCACTAAAATAAAAAAAAAACACACAGCAAAATTAAGAGAGGGAAGCAGTGGCATAGCTAGAGGGGGTGCAAAGCATTAAGTTTTGCAAGGAGGCTCACTGCAGTGTGCAAGGGGCCCCTCCCCTTTGGAGCCATTTGTGGGATTCTTGGGCTGGGGTCGGAGGGAGGAGCGGGGTAGCGACCCCCAAGGCTTCCCTCTGAAACAGGAGAGGGGTTAGCCCCACAGTGGGCTTCCCCTGTTCACACCTGGCTGTTGAGATGAGCAGGTCGGGTTGACCTCAGAGTACCGGGGCGGGGGGGTTAACTGCACCCTGTTCCCCCTCTCTGGCTCAGGGTAGGTTTCCCAGGTCACAGGTAGGTAAGCTAGAGCTCCAGCCTCCTACCTCACCACAACCTGCTCCCTGCAGCCTGCCCTCATCACTGGCCAGCCCAACCTTTAAGGAGGCTCCAGGCTCTGCCCAGCTACACCCCTTCCTGCTTGAACCCGAACCCGAACCCTTCCTGCTTGGGCTGGGTAAAAGGGGCAGGCCTGCAGCCTTGGCCCAGGCCTGCATAGAGAGGGTTTGAGAAAGGCGTGGGGAGAGGCTCCCAGCTTGCCTCTCCCCTGGCTACGCCTTGCTGTGTCCCTAGGGCTCGTGGTCTGTGATCCTTCCCCCCCCGAGGCATACAGGAGCTCCCATCAGCGGGCCAGGCATGCGGCAGGTGTCACCCGCCACTGACATCAACGGATGGGGATGGCAGCGCCATTCCAGCGGTTGGGCAGAGTGCTGCTTGCCGGAGGATGGCTGGGCATCTTGGGGGCGGCAAGTTCTCCTGTCCATCAGGTCGGGAGGGGTGGGCAGCCGTTCGCCTGCCCGCCCGGGTGGGTCTCCGCCTCCCTTCTCGCCCAGCGGCCACCAGGGCCAGAAGGGGCAGTGTCTCCTGCCTGCCCTGTCATCGGCGAGGCCTGGCGAGCACGGGGATGGGGCCAATGAGGGCTCTCCCCACTCAGGGGTTTCACTGGGGTTCGGACCTGGGGGTTGTTTCCCTGCGAAGATAAGTCAGGGGCCCCGGGGAAGGTCACCCCCTGACACCATTCCAGGCTGTGGGAGCAAAATGGAGGCCTGCATCTGGTTCTGAAGGTGAGGCTGCAGTGAGGCTCACTGCAGTGAGGCTCCCTGCAAAACATAGTGCTTTGCACCCCCTCTAGCTACACCACTGGATGGAAGCAGCCGGCAAAACCAGAAGGAACAAAGTATAGTTGATGCTTCTCTGATACTAATTGATAGAAATGTATCATTTAAATGGCAGGTTTCCCATAGGTTTTTGGACATATTCCATGTCTGTTATTGAAATGTGAGAGGTCCTGATCCCTTTGGCAGTGGCAGTACTGGAAGTGGCCAGCAGAGAAAGAAACTGGCTGGCCTTGAACACCATGACTACTTCTGAGAGCTCTCTTAGGTAGTGGACAAGAGAGGTGGGGTAGCAAGCAGGGTCTCTGAAGAGTGCGCCGGCAAAGCCTCCAAGGCCCAGTTCTCCTGCTTTCACAAAAGGTGGGACTCCTTACTCTGCAGCTGGGCAAGGATGCTAAAAAGTGACCAGAAGTTACACTTTGGAGGAAGCAGTGGTGGAGGCAGGAAGTAAACTTGGAACTAAGCTAAGTCTGGTGCCACTCGTCATCTGGGACCATTAGACGGGGAGCACTCCAAGGTGGACAAGTTCTCCAGGCAGTGAATGGGGCCTTGGGCCTCTCAGTCTGGCGCAATCCCCACAGCTCCAGTCCTTGAAAGCTGAGTCAGTTCAGCAAGGATCAGAAAATCTGGGGCAAACAGAAAGCTCCACTGTTCTACCCATGGTGTTGCACAACTAGTCTTAAAGCAACAGGGTTCAAGACACTACAGCAGGGGTGTCCAAATATTTTGGCAGGAGGGCCACATAATCTCTCTGACAGTGTGTCGGGGGCCGGGGAAAAAATAATTAATTTACATTTAAAATTTAAAACTTACATAAATTTACATAAATGAATATATTAGAGATGGAACTTATATAAATGAATGAAGGTCTTGCAATAGCTCAAGGCCTATAAAAGGCCTTGCACAAAGCAAGGCCGGCCTTTGCTTTGTTGCCTCTGCTGCATCACAGACGTGAAACAGCAAGCAGTGGAGGGAGCCCTCATCCCACAGCTCACGTGAGAGCGCAAACAATAGCCCTCACAATGAGAGCAGTTACACTGGGCCAGTGTGGGCTCCAGCAAGTCTCCAGAGACTCATTGAAGACTGGGAGCTGTGGGATGGATTGGGAGTCCCCGAGGGCCGCAAGTGGCCCCCAGGCTGGGGTTTGGACACCCCTGCACTACAGTACGGAACAGAAGATGAGCAGAATAGACCCTGACCCATAGGGTCAGAGCAGAATTTGTGATATTAATCCCCTGCCCTCACCACCTTGGACAGCACACACGTGCACCCAGAGTTGGCCAAAAGTTGCAAGTACAAATAACTATCCCAGCATCTAGGCTCAGAATTTACCTTATCTGGGATCGGTGGTCTGTAGGTCTTGACAAATGCTTTCTGGCTAGATGTAGCGATGTCACCTGGTCTTCTCCCAGCTTGTCTGAACTCTGTGGTAGGACCTTGCTGAAAAAAGAGATCAGCTTCACATACCTTATGAAAACACCTTTACTCATGAACAAACAGTTGTCCTACTGATGACTTCCTTTGCTTAGAAATGGCTACTCCACCTTTTAACCATGTTCTCAAGCCTGCATTACAGAAGCAATCCAACATAAAGACTATTGCAATTTCAAAAACTAACAATAAAAGCAAAACAATATCTTCAGCTTGTCCACAATGCACACTTCACTATTCAGAAGGAAAGAGAAGGAGAGCAGATTTTGCAGTGTTGGTTTGGTACACCCAAACCCAACACCAAAGAAGTAAAAAGAGCAGAAAGAGGTCCTCCTTTTCTCACTTACATTCTGACTGTTGCCACACTGACAGTGGCATAGACGAACAAGCCTTGCTGAGGAAGAATCAGCATGGCTTTTGTAAGGGCATGTCATGCCTCACAAACCTTTTAGAATTCTTTGAAAAAGTCAACAGGCATGTGGATGTGGGAGAACCCGTGAACATTATATATCTGGATTTTCAGAAGGCATTTTATACGGTCCCTCACCAAAGGCTGCTGAGAAAGCTCCACAGTCAGGGAATAAGAGGGCAGGTCCTCTCGTGGATTAGGAACTGGTTAAGGACCAGGAAACAGAGAGTGGGTGTCAACAGGCAATTTTCACAGTAAAGAGAAGTGAAAAGCAATGTAGCTCAAGGTTCTATCCTGGGAAAGGTGCTTTTCAACCTGTTCATAAATAACCTGGAGACAGGGTTAAGTAGTGAGGTGGTCAAGTTTGCAGATGACACAAAACTTTTCTGAGTAGTAAAGACCAGAAGAGATTTTGAAGAGCTCCAGAAGGATCTCTCTAAACTGGGAGACTGGGCAGCAAAATGGCAGATGAGTTTCAATGTCAGTAAGTGTAAAGTCATGCACATTGGGGCAAAAAATCAAAACTTTACATATAGGCCAATGGGTTCTGAGCTGTCTGTGACAGGAGAGAGATCTTGGGGTGCTGGTGGACAGCTCGATGAAAGTGTGGACCCAATGCGCGGCGGCAGTAAGAAGGCTAATTCCATACTTGGGATCATTAGGAAAGGCATTGAGAATAAGATAGCTAATATTGTAATGTCGTTGTACAAATCGATGGTAAGGCCACACCTGGAGTATTGTGTTCAGTTCTGGTTGCCGCATCTCAAAAAGGATATAGTGGAGATGGAAAAGGTGCAGAAGAGAGCAACCAAAATAATTACTGGGCTGGGGCACCTCCCTTACAAGGAAAGGCTACAGCGCTTGGGGCTCTTCAGTTAGAAAAAAGGTGATTGAGGGGGGACTTGAGCGGGGACATGAAGTGGACAGAGAGATGTTCTTTTCCCTCTCAAACAACTCCAGAACCAGGGAACACCTACTAAAATTGAGTGTTGGGAGAGGTAGGACAGACAAAAGAAAATATTTATTTACCCAGCATGTGGTTAGTCTGTGGAACTCCTTGCTACAGGAAGTGGTGATGGCATCTGGCCTGAATGCCTTTAAAAGGGGATTGGACAAATTTCTGGAGGAAAGGTCCATCACAGGTTACAAACCATGATGTGTATGTGCAGCCTCCTGATTTTAGAAGTAGGCTGCCTCTGAATGCCAGATGCAAGGGAGGGCACCGGGATGCAGGTATCTTGTTGTCTTGTGTGCTCCCTGAAGTATCTGGTAGCCCACTGTGAGATACAGGAAGCTGGATTAGACGGACCTTTGGCCTGATCCAGTGGGGTTTTTCTTATGTTCTTATAAGCCTCACTATGGTTTGCAAGCCGCGCCCTCCCCTCCCCGTTGGAACCAAGCAAATGTCTGTTTTGCTCTTCCTGCCCAGAATAGGCTCTGAAGGGGAGGGGGAGGGGCTGGTTGCACTCCGTATTGAGGCTTCCTGCAAAACTTAGTGCTTTGCACCCCCTCTAGCTATGTCCACTGCACACTGAAAAGGGAGGCACCTGTCAGAGTTCCGGATCAGGAAGATGCTTTGTGGTATTGCTTAAACACATAAAGAGTCAGCCACTTTGGGTGCCCATTAGGGAGAAAGGGTATTAATCAAATGAATATGTAAATAAAATTAGTCAATCTAAGTACCCATTAGGGTACCTGTTTAGTACCAGTTAGGTTACTGTCTACTCTGAAATCCTAAAGAGGTGTTGATAGGTGGACAGAGAAAGGTCTTTCCCAGTCATCATTGGAGATGCTGTTAAACACTGAACATGGAACCTTACACATGCGAAGGAGGTGCTGTGCCACTGAACTACAGGCCTTTCCTGACATTATTGGTTCTCGACTGTTTCTTTTAGTCTAGTGCATTTAACCTAGCAGCAGGGCAGGGCAGGGCCAGCATGACTGCAACAAGTGCAAAAAAGGGGGAGGTTGCACTCCTGAACTGATCACTTTGCATTGGAAATCATCCCATCCTCCCCTTCTCCACCCCCACCCCCCCAAATGGCGCAATGCTGATCCTGACCTGCCACGCTGGTCTTCCGGGGCTGCTTCATTTCTTCACTACGTGAAATGATGCCTCACTCCCAGATGAAAAGAGTATGCAGAAAGGCCACTTTTGCTGGCCAAATACATGCAAAAAGGAGTCTGCTCTTTCCCAGAAAGTGCTGCTGTTGTCATGAATGCAGGGAATTAACTCAGAAATATCAGCTGTTTTGCCAACTTCCCCAGCAAAAGATAAAATAAAATTTAGGGTATAAATATTGAAGCTAAGGCCTCCTAGCAGAAAAATTTATAGCAGCATATGAGATTCTAAAGGCGCAATCCTAACTCCTTATGTCAGAGCTTTCCAGCACTGACATCAGGGCAATGGAGCTCTGAGGTGAGGGAACAAACATTCCCTTACTTTGAGGAGGCCTCCGTGAGTGACACCCAACTGCAGGATGCAGCACATGTCCCATTGGCGCCGCTATGCCAGTGCAGGAAAGCACTGACATAAGGGGTTAGGATTGTGCCCTAATTGACACAGACCAGACCCTTCATTCTTTTCATGGGAGAATCCTGGCAGATGGGATTCCACGTCTTCAGATAAGACAAGCTTAAGAGCACTTATTCACATTGGCTCAGACCTTTGACCTTCCCACTCCTTCTTTGCTCTCTGTTTTTCGCAGTCCTTACTTCTCATTTCCCTCCCTTGACCATCTCCCCACAGTAGCATTTAAAATGTAAGCTCCTTGGGCAGGGATGTATCAACCAGTGTGACATGTCATTCGTTGACAGTGAGGTTAAATTAAGTAAATAGGAGGCAGTAGGAAAACATTGACATGGGGAGAGCTGGGATGAGGCACAGGGCTGGTGACTGCAGAAGACAGCAAGCCAGTGATGGCAGCCAGTGCAGGTAGGTGACAAAGTCTAGCAGAGGAGGCCCAAGTAAACCATCCCTCAAGTTCCACTGTGACCCTTGTGGCAAGAATCTGTTATCATGGATGTGGATTTGCCTCAGAAGGTTTCCTCAGAACCCAATGCTCCTGCATCCATGACCTTTTCTGCTCTGCATGGTCTCCAAAGATTAACCCATTTTTGCCTGGTTCACAGGTGTATACATTTGGTCCCTGTTGTGTATATGCAACATTGGGCAGAAATGGCCTAATTAATTATTCCAGAGTGGCCCCAGATCTTTGATGCCCAACGGACCGGAGGAGGCCTCTGAAGGTGAGCCAGGATGGTGTTCAAAACTTCCCTCTCATCCATCATATCCACAGCTTCTTTTACAGTCATTGCTCGCTGCAGCTTCTTGGCATCCCACAGATATCTGAATTGCTCGTCGGAGAGTTCTGTGAAACAGAGAGAGGCTCATGGGTGGAATGGAAAAGGCAGCATGGAAAGAAATCACCTCTTTGACAGAAGGGTTCAGGCACCGAGCTGGACGATGGTTACTTAAGGTGGCCAAGTCACCACAAGGGGTTGTCACCAGCAGAGGTGTAGCTGGAGGGGGTGCAAAGCACTAAATTTTGCAGGGAGCATCACTGCAGTGTGCAAGGGGCCTTCCCCCTCCCCTTTGGAACCATTCCAGTCGGGAGGAAGCAAAACCGAAGCATACGCCTGGCTCTGAAGGGAAGAGGGAGGGGCCTCTTGTACGATATAGTGAAGCTCCTGCAAAAGTTAGTGCTTTGTACCCCCTCTAGCTATGCCACTGGTCACTAGGCTGGTTGTTCATTCTGGATCATCGCTGGAATGTGGTTCACATTATACAAACTGTCATTTACTCCCAGGGTGAACGAACTCTGGTTTTGTTTCAGCAAAGTGGGGAAATTCCACTAACCTTCACCACTTCAGGAGCCTTCAGAGGAAATATTTTGCCACATGAAATCTCTGACATGGTAAAGAGCCATAAGATGGTGGCATCTTATCAGATAAAAAGGAGGCTTGTCAACCAATCAAAGAAACTTTAATTGCTTAAGGGCCCAGTCCTATTCTACCTTCCAGCACTGATGCAGCAATGCCAATGGGGCGTGCACTGCATCCTGCATGGGGGTGGGGGGCGGAAAAGGTCAACAGGCATGTCAATGCGGGAGAACCCATGGACATTATATATCTGGACTTTCAGAAGGCGTTTGACACGGTCCCTCACCAAAGGCTACTGAAAAAACTCCACAGTCAGGGAATTAGAGGACAGGTCCTCTCCTGGATTGAGACCTGGTTGAAGACCAGGAAACAGAGAGTGGATGTCAATGGGCAATTTTCACAATGGAGAGAGGTGAAAAGCGGTGTGCCCCAAGGATCTGTCCTGGGACCGGTGCTCTTCAACCTCTTCATAAATGACCTGGAGACAGGGTTGAGCAGTGAGGTAGCTAAGTTTGCAGACAACACCAAACTTTTCCGAGTGGTGAAGTCCAGACGTGATTGTGAGGAGCTCCAGAAGGATCTCTCCAAACTGGCAGAATGGGCAGCAAAATGGCAGATGCATTTCAATGTAAGTGTAAAGTCATGCACATTGGGGCAAAAAATCAAAACTTCACATATAGGTTGATGGGTTCTGAGCTGTCTGTGACAGATCAGGAGAGAGATCTTGGGGTGGTGGTGGACAGGGCGATGAAAGTGTCAACCCAGTGTGCAGCGGCAGTGAAGAAGGCCAATTCTATGCTTGGGATCATTAGGAAGGGTATTGAGAACAAAATGGCTAATATTATAATGCCGTTGTACAAGTCGATGGTAAGGCCACACCTGGAGTATTGTGTCCAGTTCTGGTCACCACTTCTCAAAAAGGACATAGTGGAAATGGAAAAGGTGCAAAAGAGAGCGACTAAGATGATTAATGGGCTGGGGAACCTTCCTTATGAGGAAAGACTACAGCGTTTGGGCCTCTTCAGCCTAGAAAAGAGATGCCTGAGGGGGTACATGATTGAGACATACAAAATTATGCAGGGGAAGGATAAAGTGGATAGAGAGATGCTCTTTACACTCTCACATAACACCAGAACCAGAGGACATCCACTAAAATTGAGTGTTGGGAGGGTTAGAACAGTATTTCTTTACTCAGCGTGTGGTCAGTCTGTGGAACTCCTTGCCGCAGGATGTGGTGACGGCATCTGGCCTGGATGCCCTTAAAAGGGGATTGGACAAGTTTCTGGAGGAAAAATCCATTATGGGTTACAAGCCATGATGTGTATGTGCAACCTCCTGATTTTAGAAATGGGCTATGTCAGAATGCCAATGCAAGGGAGGGCACCCGGATGAGGTCTCTTGTTATCTGGTGTGCATTTGGCATTTGGTGGGCATTTGGTGGGCTGCTGTGAGATACAGGAAGCTGGACTAGATGGGCCTATGGCCTGATCTAGTGGGGCTCTTCTTATGTTCTTATATTCCTATGAGGTTAAGGAACATTTCGTCCTTTAACTCAGCACTGCATTGCAGCTGCATCGGTGCTGGAAAGTTGGATAGATTGGGCCTTCAGTCATTGATTAAATCTGCATATCTTTGCATATTAAAGAAAAAAAGATACACTGTCTGTAGATCAGGTGTCTCCATACTATGGCCACATCTGGTCCACCACAAGAACATAAGAAGAGCCCACTGGATCAGGCCAAAGGCCCATCTCCTTAGAGTGGAGGTCCAGATGGGAGAAAGTGGGCCCCTTGATGTATCTGAGAACATAAGAAGAGTCCAGCTAGATAAGGCCAGGAGCCCATCTGGTCCAGCTTCCTGTATCTCACAGTAGCCCACCAGATACCTCAAGGAGAACACAAGACAACAAGATACTTGATCTCATTGCCACTCCTTGCAAGATACTCTTCACCTCAGTCCTTCCAACTACAGTATCAGGATAAGAATCCTAACCTACCTTACAGGATTGTTGTAAGGATTGACATGTGGAGTGCTTTCTGATTTAGCTGTAGATTTGTCAGGTTCTCAGAACTTTGAATCTCCATGTGGTAAACACCCAGCCTCCACATCTGCCCTGTTCATCCCACCCCCGGCTCCTGTCCAACCCCCCACTCACTGATCAATCCCAGGAGTCGTTGCTGGGCTGCTTGTTCGCAGCTGCTTGCTGCTTGTGGTGCCTGCGCCCCAGCTGTGTTGAATGGCATGTCACTGTTTGCAACAGCCACAAAGCCACTGCACCACCAGAATGTGAGTTTTGGAAGTGCAGCAGCCCATAAGTCATTGCTGCAATTTCCATTCAAATGGAAGGGCCCAAGGTGGCTAACTTAAAAACACAATCAAACAATAAGCAACAAAGCACAGCAGATACTCACCTATAAGTCGATCCCACAGATAAGTCGAGGGCAGGTTTTAAGCCAACAATCATGGAATTTTCTATGACCCTTGGATAAGTTGGGGGTTAAACTTAGGGGGGTGTCTGACTATAGTTTTGTCTGATTTTACCCAAGGCCAGATTCTGAAAAATAACCCACCACTAACTGTTACCTAAGAACTGTAGTCTCTAATTTATTAAAAAACATAGTAAAAGATCATAAGATACATTTTTATTCTTTTTAAATTTTGGTCTTCATCACCTTTTTGTAAGCACTATCAGAGTAAGTGCACTGTAAACAACATACCAGTAAAACAGTGGTTCCCAACCTGGTATTCATGTACTCCCTGGGACACTCTAGGGGTACTTGAAAAAAAATGGAATAATGGTAGAAAAAGGCAGGTCATGCTCCAGAATGCCTTGCAAGACAGGAATGCCTTGCAAGGACCAGCAAGGCAGGAAGGGAGGTAGCTAGTTGGCTGTGAAAGCCCCACCAATAGCTAGTTTTTGGTCATCAATTCATGTATGAACCAGTGATTGAAAACCAGCACAGTAAAAAAGCTGAAACATAATATGGAAAGTGATCAATCACCCAGAATTTCTCAGCACGCTTCTGGTGCAAAACAGTGCAAAGGCAGAGCCTTCTGTTCTTCAAACAGATAAAAAGAGAAAACACTGTGATAAATACATGAATTCTGGGCTTTCATAGAGAGGAGAAGAGGGCTTGTATTATTAATTACAAACATTTTGCTAATATGAAGGGTACAATTTATGGAAATGGGCTGCCAAGGGATATGCAAGTGAAAAAGGTTGGCAACCACCGCAGGAGAACCATGAATCAAATCCACATTTAAGGTGTCTGGTGTGTTAAGCCAGAAGCCCTACGTACAACATACAATCCATAACACATAACTGGGAGTGTGCAATTCAATTCACAGCAGAGAGATGGAGCTGCATATATTTGCAACCCTTTTTACTGAGAAGTAGACCCACTGCTTTCCATGGGTGTTATTCTTAAGTAAGGGTGCATTGAATTGTAGCCTGCTTCAAATGGAAAGGAGAATTCCCATCCTGATGTTTCAAAAAACGGACCTGCTTTGCAAGCATTTGCAAAGCAGAACCAGGCTGCAGCACGAGGAAGGAGAATAAAAGGTTAACCAATTGCTTCTAAGGAGCTGTGCCTGCCTGCCTGCTGCTTGAGAAACTTGGCGCCTGCCTTTCTGCCACTTGAGAAAGGAAACTTTTCAGAGTTGAAAGCCTTCGCCCTCTGATTGACCCGGAGATCAAGCGAAGTGATAACTGGAACTTGATTACTTGGCAAAAATTTCACGTACTATAGGCGAGTATCTACCGTACATGAGGATGCTTTAAGTGTACAGTGTGCATCAAAAGGGGTGACTGCTACAACCACATGTTTGCAAAGACAAGCACCACACAGGTCCACTTGACAGGGAACCAGAAGCCTATGGAAGCTCCCTGTGAGGCTACTGCAGTATGCATGGAAGAAAACAGAGAGCCAGTGCAGTCTCGGGAACGGAGGCCTGGTTGAAATGAATGAATGGAGCTGCAGTCCCAGTTACCTGGAAAAACAGGAGTCCCGCCCTCTGGCCCTTTCTTTTTCAGGACGGGGCTGCTCCTCTTTGTCTTGGCAGCAGGCAGCTTGGGCAAGGTGATCTGCTGCTTGTTGCCATCAAGGGAGAGTCGATGCGCCTGCTCTCCCCGACTTGTGGCTGTGCCTGGCAGTTCGGGGAGGGCCAGTGTCTGAGTCTGCAGTTTCTTCTTTGCCTCAAGGGTTGACTGCTGAGGAGGCTTGACCAACAAGGGCAAGAGCTGAGATGTTCTCTGGTAGGCAGGATCTTGGGTGCTGGTTGACGGCTGTTGGCGGCCTTGGTTTCGGGAGGCCTCCCTTGGATCCTGCTGGGCCCGGTGATCCTCAGGAGCAGAATCATTGGCCGTTGTGCTCTTTTTCTTCAGGAGTTGAAACTTCTTCAGGAAAGAAGTCATCCTGCAAGACAGCAAAGAGCCCACTTGTGAGCTGTGACCTGCCCTGGCTGAAGGGCTCCAGAATCATAGCAGGTCTCATATCAGGCCCACTCCTGAGAGTGTCTGCTCAGACTGGCTATGGCACTCAGGAGTATCCTTTCTAGCCCTGCTACCTGAGATTCTTCTGAATTGGAGATGGTGGGGACTGGGCACAGTGGACCTTCTATGGACTCTACCACAGAGTGATGGCCTTGACAAGATGCAGTCCCAACATGTTGTGAGACCCCATACACCTTCAGATGTTTTTGGAGGCCAGGCCTGTTGGAACATGCATTAATGCAGTACATTTGCGCTTGTGGCAGCAGGGTGCAATAAGGCTAGGTAGAGCAAGCCAGGCCATTTTTCCAGTCAGTTGGCAACCCTCTGTATAACTATTTTTTGAAACCACCCCCACCTTTTCTTCAGGTTATCTGATCACCTTGCAAATCCTTTCCTAACCAGGAAAACAGAAGAAATACTAGACTAGAAGTTTTACTCATGGACACAGAAAGCATTGAAAATATCTGTCAAGCTATCTATTTGCTAAAAGTTTCTTTTGCTTTTTACATCTGTTTCAGTCCAACAAGCTGCATCTGTGAGTCTCTTTTCTTTGGGGGCTCCACACCTAGTGACAATGTAGGTGGAGAGGACAGGTGAGCAGCAAGATTAGGGGGACAAAAAAATAGATGTCATGAGAGAGTACTTTGGAACAGTGTTGACCACTGAGACCCGCTCTATGGCAACCTGCACTCTTTTCAAGTCTGTGACTAGCAGCAAACACAACCCATCCTGAGGTCTGGAGACCTGATTTCTTTAATGAAAAATTGGGATTGAGGCCTGGCACTGAAGAGAAATTCAGGAACTCAACAATGGTAACTCCTGGCTCAAAGCGAACTCCCCAAATCTAGGAAATCCTGCCATGGTGTGGGATTTCTGTAGCTCAGAGAGCCCCAAATTACAGCCTGTGGGCCAGATCTGACCCACCAGCACATGCTAACTGACTCATTGACCCCAGTTGCATTATAATTGTGGGTGAGCCCCCTACTACTAGAATAATTTAATAACATTCTTGCAAATATTTTCCTTCCTATTGTGGACATTCTTAGAGGTGCATACAAAATGTCTATCTTATTTTCAATAATTGACCTGCTGTGGCCCACAAGAGCAGGCCTGAGCGCAGCCACCCTTGCTTCAGTGGGTTCCATCAATGACCAAAGCAGGATGATCTCAGGGGCAGATGCCCCGGCATGAGGTGCCTTACCTCAAACCGATCTTCTACCTCTTGACACACTTTCCACACTTAGCAAACATTCCCTTATGCTGCTGCTCTTTCTCTTTCTCTCTGTCTCCCTCCCATCAGCCTCTGGAAACAGGGATCGTGAGGTCACACCCTTATTTATGGCATCATCAGGAATGAGGTGATGTCAGTAGAGAAGAAACCTCATGAGCAAAATCTCTGATTTGGGCCAAGGCTAAGGAATGGGAGCGTGCGGTTGTGGCTTTTGGTTTAGCGTCACCGTATAGGAATCCCTGGCCTGGCCTGGCCTGGCCTATGACCAGTAGCATCGCTAGAGGTGTTCAGACCACACCGGGTGACACCCTCGATCGTAATGGTAACACCACCAGTGGCCAAAACTTTGGAAACCTTCTGAAAAATTTGTATTTATGATAAATACCATCATGTTATGGTGGACCTTTCAGAGCGCGATACCATAGTCTTTCGAGACGGAAGGTTGCCAACTAACTATCATGTTATATATCATTATATATCATTGGAAAGGTAATCCCATGCAAAATATAATGAAACAGACTCTGTTGACCTAGCTGTATTCTATCAAAAGTTATGGACAATTAACCCCCCCGCCGCAAAAAAACCCCCCACAACTTTCTGTAATGAAAAGTAGATTTGATTTACTCAAAATGACCAATGAAATTGATTGTTCTGAAAGCCAATGAGGTGTTATTATGACACCACAAGGAACCAATAAAGTGCTAGTATGAGACAGCTCTCATTTGCATGTCTCACAGCTAATACTATAACTCTTATTCACTTGTGTGTCATTAAGTTGGCCACTGGTTTTTTGGTGGTTACTAATTTGTTGGGGGACTTGTATTGTTCTATATGAAAGTAAATGAATAAGTAAATTTATAGGGGTTACACCAACATTAGTGTTGTCACTGCATGTAGGCTGTACATATTATATTGTAATATGGGAGGAGGTCAATCGCAAACCCTAGTGACTCCTCTGCCCACTGGGCTTTCAACAATAATAGTTTGATTTGCAGACACTGGGAGGTGGTCATGCTTCTCTCTGTGCCATGACAATGTTGCACCTGCTGGCTTTTGCAAATCACGTTGTGGTTAAAGGCACAGGTGCAGGCCAGGTTCTTTTCTGGGTCAGTTGGCCATCCTATTTCATTACTATCATTACAGTATTTACAAAGATGGGGAAGGAAGATGTCATTGTTAGCATCTTGTGGGAAGAAGAGGCTCTCCTGGTATTGCAAGATCCGACACTTTGGAATCAATTGATCAGCACATTGTTATATCAGATCCCTGCGGTGCAAACACAAACAAGTGAGTCCTTGTTGGTTGTTCCTAGGGATGGGAGCCTTCAACTTCATCACCTCTCACCAGGCAGATATCCAAGGAAGAGCTGTCCCTTGAAACTTGCAGGCAGAGTGCGGGCCTAGAGCAATTTGACCAGTGTGGCCCCCCCCCATTATGGCCATGAAAGTGCGGGCCTAGGGTGGCCACCCCAGTTGCCCAGGGGATGGCTCTGATACACCTGTGCAAGGGGTGTGGAAGCTCTTATGACATTCTCTGCATTCGCATCCTGGTTCTGTCCAGGCAAGGCGGTTCCCACTCAAGGAACTTTGGTGCCTGCTGACAATGTTGCACTGAGCACTGCCAGTGATGCTGAGAGTTGAACAGTCTGTCCGGCCAGGTCTGGTCACTCTGATGGGCCAGATCCTTGGCCAGTGTGCTGCCTCTCTGATCTGACACCACCCCTCACCAGTGGGAACAGTGTCCAATTAATTTACTGTGCCAGTCAATAGCATGTGAAATACTTGTAGTTGTCATTGTGTGTTTTATAGTTGTGGTACACAACAGACAGAGTTGTGGCATGTCACTTTGCACTTATGCAAAAATGGCCAGTCAATGGTTCATCTGAATGTGACGAAGAGGTCATTGTGAGCTCAGTGCTAGTGCTGATCTCTTTGGCGATGGAATCTGAGCTGGGATGATGGAAGGGACCAAACCCAGCATTCTACTCTTGGATGGTGTCATTTTTTCTGTTAGGCTCTGAAGACTGCAGAGCCATTTTGTTCTTCCTTTTCCTGGACGCTGCATAGACCAGATGGCAGAAGTGGAAGTGGTTGAGGTGAGTGGCTCTTTTCACTGCCTCCCCCAAGAATATCTGGGCTTGTGGAGGGAGCAAGAAATAGTGATCAAAGCAGGCAGGAGGGAAAAAAAGTGGCTGGAAGATGAGAAAGAAGCAGCGATGTTAGGCCTATGTGGCATCATGGTTCGAGGAATAGAGTCAGGGCCAACCCATCCATTAGGCCAACTGAAATGGCTGCCTCAGGTAGCAGATTCATGGGGGTGCCCATCTCTGGCCATTTACTTCTTCCACTTCCTGGGCTAGAAAAATAAGAGAGGGACAAAGAGGAAATGTGGAGGGGAGGAAAGTGCTGAGCCGGAACATCGGCGACTGGGAGAAGCAGAGGGTGGCACATCAGTGGGTAAGGGCAGCAGCATTTGGCCTGCTGCCTCAGGTGCCAGGATGTCTTAGGATGGCCCTGTATGGGTTGTGTGGGTTGAAAGAGTTGCTCAGTGGCAGAGCATTCATTTTGTGTGGTTCAGACCTAGGCAGCCTCTCCCAGCAGGCTAGAAACCCTGTCTGAAACTCGGCCAGTCTGCATAGACCATATTGAGCTTGATGGATCAGTGGTTTGGCTCAGCAGAAGGCAGCCAGTCCTAGGCATCTACGCAATGTGTGAAGCCAGCACTCCAACCCCTGCTCAGCCCTTAAACTCGCACTCATTTGGGTGACTGTGAGCAAGACACATTTTTTCAGTCTAACCAACCTCACAGCATGGTTTGTGCCAGGGGTGTAACCGGGAACTTGTTCACATGCAATGCCTGCTTCTGCTGCTGAGGGCTGCTCGTGCAGACAAAGGCAGGGCAGCAAAGCTGAGTCAGCCTAAGAAATAAGCAGACAGGCTTTTGTGTGTGATAAGGGGGAACAGGACCCCAACGGCGTCGCTGGAGGGGGGCAGAGCACTCGGGCTGGCAGGGAGCCTCAGCAGGGTGGGCAAGCGGCCCCTCCCTTTGGAGCCATTCCCAGCGGGGGGGGGGGCCAAAATGGAGCCGTATGGCTCCCCTCTGGGCCCTGGCGGAGAACAAAGGGGACTAAGGAAAAGTCTGTTGGAGAGGCGGGTGAGCAAGCACTCGACCACAAGGAAATCTGACAAGATACGTAACTTCCCAATCCCAAACTACAGATCACAAGCAAGCCTCCCTCACTGTTTTTATTCATTGCTGAAGGCTCTCTGTTCCATCTGCTGCCTGCTATTGTCACTGACAGTACAAGCCTATACATGCCTACTCAGAAGTAAGTCCTATTTATCCCAATGGGAGTGACACCCATGTCGGGGTGTACAGGATTGTAGCATGCTCTGTAACCATAGCCTGCCCCACTAGCATAGCTGAGGGGGAGTCACAGAGGTCACAGGACCCTAGGCGACACTCTTCCTGCCTCTCACGCTCACCCACTTGCTCCCTCCAAATGTGACCAGAGCCAGGAAGGCAACGATTTCAGCCAAAAACCAGAAGTGACAATATTTGGCCTTCAGAAGACTTTCAAGACTTTCAGAAGACCTTCAAAGGCATTGTGAGGGCCGGGGGGGGGGATGTGCAGCCTCCCCGGCCCTCAGAAGAATGTGTTCTGAGGGCTGAAAATTGTGACTTCTGGTTTTTGGCAAAAAACTGGAAGTCACTATTTTTGGCCCTTAGAAGGCCTTATAAAGTGTTCTGAGCACCAGGGAGGCAACACGTGACCTTCCCAGGCCCACAGAACACCTTCTGAATGTCACCAGAGCACAGCTCCGGTTGCATGTGCGGTGGGGGGGCAGCCCTGGAAGGTGTGCCCTGGGGTGGCACTCTTTCCAGCTATGCTGCTGGCCTGCCTTACTTTCTTTTAAAAACCAGAAGGGTGGTTTGGGTGTAGTCATACAAGTAATTGCCCTTCAAAATATTAAAAGTTTAAAACATACCTCAGTGACCACCATGCATACATGCTATGGTGTATGCTGCAGAGACAGCTGATGCCTCCATTCCAGGGATGTGCAGTGTGGGGGGGGGGACAGGTGTGGCAGAGACTCCCCGCCGTAGTCCTTCAAAAAGCAGTGCCACCACAGTGTAAGGTGCGCACGCACATTCAACCCACTCCTGCAGCTGCTTTTCAAAGGGCTACAGTGGAGAGGCTCTTGCCTCACCTGCCTCCTCCCCACCACACGTCTCTGCTCCATTCACACCACTAACTTACACTCAGGCATAGACCAGTGTTATACGCTTACCTAACACAGTCAGAGCCGCACTGGTTAAATGGTAGGGAAAAGACGGCTCCCCAGCCCCACCCAATGCACTTTTTTAAGTGAAAGAGGGATTCCCATCAGGTTTGATGAGTGGCAACCAGCTATGAGGGGCTGGCCGTTGTTATTCTGCTGGATGAATTTATGTGGCAAGAAGGGGTGTGGTGATTTGGGGCATGTGGTACAGCCCAGGAAAGTGTGTGGGAAAGACTGATCCATGAAACCGGAGATGACTCAAGCAGGTCATGCATCTCAACTCCTCTGCGGCCCGTGGCAAATACATAGATGTACCACCATGGATCTGTGTGTGATGTAAAAAGGCCCATGTGAATGTGAGACACTCTTCCTCCCCTTCCCTATTCCAATTTGAGTGTATTTGCAACAAGTTAATGGCTTGTTGGTTGATGACTGGCCTGGTGAGGCTGCAACCCTGAATGCTTTGATGAGAAAGAACAAGGAAGCTCTGAGGTACAAGGAGAGAGGCTGGCTGCCAAGGCGGAGTGCATTGCACTTGAGGGGTGTGGTATTCATTTCCCTGTGGCCAGCTCATCCGTCACACTGGTTCTGCCTGATGCTCCACATTATGTGTTACCCACATCATATACATCCCATTGGCAGTGCTTCCCATTGGACCAATGAAGCTGCTTTTGGGAGTATCTTTGTGATTTTTGTGATTTGGGCCACCGGCATGATACCGAACTTCAGACATCACTGATGTGACATGGGAGCTGACTCAAAAGAAAGAGCACCCACACCACAGAGATCACTGGAGAGCCAGTTGGTTAGTTCCATTGTGGTGGGGTTCTGTTAATCCATTTCAGTTCTTGCTGGATAGCCTTGGCAAGTTGCTCTCTCTCTCTCTCTCTCTCTCTCTCTCTCTCTCTGAGACAACTTGGATGCTACAAAGTGTTGGAGACGACACCGCAGGTGAGCAGAGTTCGATCCACGTGCATTCACCAGCCAAGGGTGTGAATATTCTGTTCCAACAGCAGGTGGAGATGTCCCCTACCTGTTTTGGTGATTAAGAGTTGATTGTTGATTGACTTTTTCCCTGTCCTCTGATCAGAGTTACCTGTTTCTGCTCTTCTGCAAAAGTGACATTGCTGCAGTGACGTAGCTAGAGGGGGTGCAAAGCACTAAGTTTTGCAGGGAGCCTCAGCGTGGCACGCAAGTGACTCCTCCCTCTCGAGAGCCATTCCAGGCTGGGGAAGCAAAATGGAGGCGAATGCCAGAGAAGACCCAGAAAAGAGGAAAATGCCTCCATTTTTCTCCCCCCTGCCCAGAATGGCTCTGAATGGGGGCCACACTGCGCTGAGGCTCCCTGCAAAATTTAGTGCTTTGCACCCCCTCTAGCTACACCACTGCATTGCTGGTGTTTTTTCTTATTTCTGGGATGTAATTGCTTGAAGTTTCTTCTGTGGAAAAGTTACCATGTAATGTGGTTTGAACGCTGTTGTCACAGTAAAGGTTTTAGAAACTGCAATTCAGCTGTGAGTGCAACTGATTGATTTTCTCAACTCCGCTAATACACAGAAGTGAGGAGACAGGATGCATGAAGGGGCAGTGCTTCCCCTCCCCAAGCTCCTGTCCCATATGAAGGAGAGAGCCATGCATTTCTTTTGGGGAAAAGGGAATGTGCATTTCCTCACTTTGAACAAGGCCCAGTAGATGCCTTGGGGGCAGGAAGCCATCTGGATTGGTGTTTGACCTTAGCTGGACTCCAGCTCTGTGGGCTGACTGCTCAGTATTGCTGAAGTTTTTGTGCTCCTTCTTATATTCTTTGAAGGCAAACAGGCCTTGATGTAGGGAGATAAAAGTGGTTCTCACAATGTAGGATTTATTTATTTATTTCCATTATTTCTACCCCATCTTCCCATGGCCAAGACAGGCATGGTCTTGTGGAGAACCTCTCTGTGCAGGAGACTGGACCCAGCAAGTCTAGGTCAGTTACTGATACAGTCCAACCAGTATGCCTGCCCATCCTTCACCCCTCTGACATGGATTGTTTTGGTAGACTAAGGATGCATCTTGGCCCAGAAGAATAACTGCACCTCCACTGTGTTCAATCAAAGTCCTGCTGGTTGTGGCCTCTATTCCAGGTTCTGCATATGTTAACACTGTGAAGGCCTGAATGTGGTGGGGGTATACAGCAACCTGCCCTGGGAGAAAATGCCAGTCCACAAATGGAGCTAGCCATATGGTTTGTGGGCCTCTAGCCCTGGCCACGCCTGCGTTGTGCGCCTCTAGCGCAGGCCGACGCCTGCGTTGGCTTGGTCATGTCGTGAGAATGGACGATGGCCGGATCCCAAAGGATCTCCTCTATGGAGAACTCGTGCAAGGAAAGCGCCCTACAGGTAGACCACAGCTGCGATACAAGGACATCTGCAAGAGGGATCTGAAGGCTTTAGGAGTGGACCTCAACAGCTGGGAAACCCTGGCCTCTGAGCGGCCCGCTTGGAGGCAGGCTGTGCAGCATGGCCTTTCCCAGTTTGAAGAGACACTTGGCCAACAGAATGAGGCAAAGAGCCAAAGAAGGAAGGCCCATAGCCAGGGAGACAGACCAGGGACAGACTGCACTTGCTCCCAGTGTGGAAGGGATTGTCACTCCCGAATTGGCCTTTTCAGCCACACTAGACGCTGTGCCAGAACCAACTTTCAGAGCGCGATACCATAGTCTTTCGAGACTAAAGGTTGCCAACATAGCCCAGGCCAACATGGTTTTCTAAACATCCAAAGCAGTTTGCAAGAAATTCACTGGGAAAACCATATCATATGTGACTATTTGGGAAGGAACCATATATACTACCCTACACTCCTTGGAGGAAGATTGGTTAAACAATGTGGAAACAGGATGCCCAAGGCAGCTCACTACAATGAATAATATAAAATAAAATACAACATAAACAATTAAAGCACCCACAAATAACATCCTCATATCCATAGAAGCAATAAAAGTGATAAAACACAGAACTATCAAAACAGCAGCAGCGGCAGGGAACGAAGCATAAAAACACTTCTTTAGCAGCTGTCATTATAACACAAAGGATGATGTAGTGGTTCTGGTGTTAGACCTGGAACATCAAGGTTCAAATCCTGGCTCAGCCATGAAGCTTTGTGCGTGACTTTGGGCCAGTAACTGTCTCTCAGCCTCACTTATGTCACAGCATTGTTGGGAAAATACTTGGCAGCCATTCATTAGTATATTATTTGGCGATAAGTAATATCCTGATAATAAGTACACTTTTTTCCCCTTCTCTCTCTCTCTCTCTCTCTTTGGTTTAGTGGTTCTGTTTGGTATCTTGGTACATATTTCTGCAATAGTTTGTAGATGTTTATTGATGTATATTCGAGGAGATTTTGGTCATATTTTTGTTGGAAAAACAAGAAATAAAGTTTTAAAAAAGGGTTGTTGTGAGGAGAAAAGGAGGGCAGGAACCATGTGCACCACCCTGACCTTCTTGGGGGGAGGGTGGATTATTCATCATCATCGTCCTCATCATCATAATGTAAAAATGAAATGAAAAACCAAAGGTAGCTACTAAAACTACAGAAAAGCCAGATGGAATAGAAAAGCCCCTGCTGGAAAGTTAACAAGGACACAGATCTCAATTCAAAAGGGAGGGAGGGAGTTCCAAAGTTGTGGTGACACCACTGAGAAGGCCCCACGCCTTGCGGCCACCAACCTAGCCTTGACCAGGAATGATGCTTGCAGAAGGGCTGCTTCTGATAACTTTAGGAGTCATCCTAAAGTCAGAAGATGGATGCCTCAGTCCCAAACTTTACAAAGAGTTGTAAAGGTCAAAAATATGGTCTTGAATTGTTTCCTGAAATGAACTAGTAATCAGCACAGTCGGCCCACACTTTATGCACAACTGGCTTGCATGAATTCAAGTATACACACTCAGCCCCCCCCCAAGAGAAAAAGCTTGCCATGCCTCTTGCTATGTCTATGTCCCAAAGTGAGCCTGATTAGGCAGAATGAAGCTGCTGTTTCCCCAGTTCCTTGTGTCTTGCGCTGTGCTTTTGGTTCTTAAAGAAACAGTATGTATTTGTTGGCTTTAAATTGACTATACACAATTTTGGTTTTATGCTCTGACCTTGGAATGTAACCCTTGCATAAGATGAGAACCAACCACTCTGCCAAGTCTGCAAGACAGGGCACAAGCCTAACCAGGTCTGCTCAGAAGTAAGTCCTATTTTGTTCAATGGGGCTTACTCTCAGGAAAGTGTGGTTAGGATTGCAGCCATAGAGATCTAGTGGAAGTGGTGATTCTCCTTGTTCTTGTTAAGGGAAACTGTGTCTTAGAAGATCTAGCCCAGGTGTGCCAGACATAAGGCCTGCAGGGAGAATGTGGCACCCAGAAGCAATTCATCTGCCCCCCCCCCATTATAATTGGGCTCTCCCACTGTGATAATTGGGCTCTCTCGTATCTTGAAAATATGAACAAGATTTGCACATTTTCTCTTCTGTCACTTGCAGCTAATGAGTTTCTACATGAGAACAAGTGCATATATTTCTGGCCATTACCCGCTTCATGATGTCACTTTCTGCTTAATGATGTCACTTCAGGCCCTCAGCAGGCACTATGAATGCTAACTTTGGCCCTCCGTATGAAACGGGTTTGACATCCCAGGTCTAGCCTCTCCTTAAATGGAAAGAGAGAGACTGCAGAGTCTTGGACTCCAAAATGCACTCACAACTCTCACACCAAACTAAAGAGAAAGAGATAGAAACACGAAGGTTGCTGTCAATTTGACTGCACACAGGACTCAGTAAAGCTCAGGGGCCAACTGTCAGGGTGCCAACAGTAAAGGTTTCCAGAGATAAATACCTCCGTTTTGCTCCCCCCACCTGGAATGGCTCCAATGCTTACACACTGCGGTGAAGTTCCCTGCAAAACTTAGTGCTTTGCACCCCCTCTAGCTATGTCACTGCTTTCATTACTTGTATATAATTTGGATAATTTGGACATTTCTGCATGATTATATGATTGATTTTTCCCCTTCAGAAATGGTAGGGATCAACAAAATTTTTCAGTGCTGTGCATAATATATTCTCATGGCTGCAATCCCATATGATAGAAGATCAGCTTCACTGTTACTTTCTGAGTGCATTCCAGTCTGATTTGGGGGCTCATGTTTTGCCTTGAAACAAGAAACTGTATCACACTTACTGAATGTGGTGCTTTTTCTCCTTCCCTCCCTTTCCCATCTCCAAGTGCCATGTTTCATTCTGGACTCTTCAAGGCTTTCCTTAGGGCGGGTCTGTTGAGAAGCTGATGTCATTAAACTTGGGCAACAAATTACTGCTGTAGTTCACAGAGCAACAAGGATCTGCAGAAAGGAAGAAGGGAAAATAAAAAACACCCGCATGAAAAGGCTGCAGGGCTGTCTGTAGCTGAATTGATTCGCTAGTCTTTGACCAGGCAATCAGAACCATCTTGGGTAGAGCGGGCGGGGATGGAGGGAGGGTGGCAGGATTCAAAGAGCACAGTAAGAATGAACTCTGGAGTGACTGCTGCTTTTCTGACAGAGGACAAATCTTCTGGACACGCAGACCGAGATGTTGGAAAAAGTCATTCGCTGGGTGAGGATCCGGAATGAAATGGTCCGCGAGGCCCTGGCAGAGGCCCTGGCAACATTCCTCTTGATGGTGAGAAGGACGTCCAACAGGGAGGGGTGCAGAGATTTGGCCTGGTGAATTGCTAGCTGGGGTGTTTGGTTTGGAGTGTTATATAAGCCAAACTTGCCTGCACTAAGGGGGACAAACTATTTTTCAAAATATCATCTAGATGGGAGACCTGAATTGATAGCAACAGGCAACAGGCCATGGTGATGATCAAACTGTGTGTGGGTGTGTGTGGGAGGAAAGACTTTATGAAATACACAGGCTTCATGCCCCAACTGCCCCTAGAGCTAAGAGGGGTAGCTCCTCCTTTGAGGCCCTGTAATTCAAGCCCTACCTACAACCCTTCCCACCCTGGTGTTTCTAATCAATTGGACCCAGAGTCAAAATTTGACCTGGGCCTATTAGACATGGATTGTCCAAAGGGCCAACCCTCTGAGTCCTCCCAAACATTTTTTTATTATTTTATTTAATATTTTACTACACCTTCTCCTTGTTGAAAACAGGGGCTGGCTATAGCAAGTACAGCAATCAGCAGAAGCTCCTTTCCTATGGATTAATTCCACCATCCAGCTAGTTTGGATTCTGAGCTGTCTGTGACAGATCAGGAGAGAGATCTTGGGGTGGTGGTGGAAAAGTCACTGAAAGGGTCGACCCAATGTGCGGCGGCAGTGAAGAAGGCCAGTTCTATGCTTGGGATCATTAGGAAGGGTATTGAGAACAAAACAGCTAATATTATAATGCTGTTGTACAAATCGATGGTAAGGCCACACCTGGAGTATTGTGTCCAGTTCTGGTTGTCGCATCTCAAAAAAGACATAGTGGAAATGGAAAAGGTGCAGAAGAGAGCAACCAAAATGATTACTGGGCTGGGGCACCTTCCTTATGAGGAAAGGCTACGGCGTTTGGGCCTCTTCAGCCTAGAAAAGAGGCGCCTGAGGGGGGCATGATTGAGACATACAAAATTATGCACGGGAAGGATAAAGTGAACATAAGAACATAAGAACAGCCCCACTGGATCAGGCCATAGGCCCATCTAGTCCAGCTTCCTGTATCTCACAGCGGCCCACCAAATGCCCCAAGGAGCACACCAGATAACAAGAGACCTGCATCCTGGTGCCCTCCCTTGCATCTGGCATTCTGACATAACCCATTTCTAAAATCAGGAGGTTGCGCATACACATCATGGCTTGTACCCCGTAATGGATTTTTCCTCCAGAAACTTGTCCAATCCTCTTTTAAAGGCGTCCAGGCCAGTCGCCATCACCACATCCTGTGGCAAAGAGTGGATAGAGAGAGGCTCTTTATACTCTCACATAACACCAGAACCAGGGGACATCCACTAAAATTGAGTGTTGGGAGAGTTAGGACAGACAAAAGAAAATATTTATTTACTCAGCATGTGGTTGGTCTGTGGAACTCCTTGCCACAGGATGTAGTGATGGCATCTGGCCTGGATGCCTTTAAAAGAGGATTGGATAAGTTTCTGGAGGAAAAAATCCATTATGGGTTACAAGCTATGATGTGTATGTGCAACCTCCTGATTTTAGACATGGGCTATGTTAGATGCAAGGGAGGGCACCAGGATGCAGGTCTTTTGTTATCTGGTGTGCTCCCTGGGGCATTTGGTGGGCCGCTGTGAGATACAGGAAACTGGACTAGATGGGCCTATGGCCTGATCCAGTGGGGCTGTTCTTATGTTCTTAGTTTGCTCCTATCAATAAACACACAGGAGCACATGCAGTTTTTTTAAAAAGGCAACAAACTTCAATTTCATAAAACATACACAGCTTCTGAAATAGCAGAGGCTTCTATAAGTTAAGGAATGGATAACTCTACAGTTGTTCTCCTTGTGGGGAAGTGATGGTGGCTTGCCATTGGAGACAGAGCTCAGCAGCACAGAAGCTTCTCCTTCAGTAGTCAGAGAAAGAGAATGAAAAGGAGCCTGAGAATTGGAAGGAGGTGATTCAGCGGACACACCTGCAGGCACAGAGCAGAAAAAGGGGTCTCAGGCAGCTGGAAGCGCACTGAAA
This sequence comes from Tiliqua scincoides, assembly GCF_035046505.1. Taxonomy (NCBI): domain Eukaryota; kingdom Metazoa; phylum Chordata; class Lepidosauria; order Squamata; family Scincidae; genus Tiliqua; species Tiliqua scincoides. The sequence goes on from NC_089822.1 coordinate 2,923,742, forward strand.
CCTACATTCCAACAATCCTAAGTCCACTGGTCCATCTTGGCCAGTACTGCCCATTTTGACTGGTAATGGCACCCCAAGCTGCCAGAGTTATTTTCCTGCCCTGTTTGCTATGATCCCTTAATAAGAGATGCCTAGGACTGGAACTTTCTGAATGCAACAGACACCCCCTCACCCACAGCCATGCATCATTAAGACTGTAACAAATAAGAACTGGCATCACATCTCTTCATTAGTGTGGTTTCTTCTGCTGCTACTTCTTCCTGCTTTGAAACTTGGTATACTTCATAGATCATAGACTCATAAAGTTAGAAAAGACCCGCAAGATAATTCAGTCCCACCCCTGCCAATGCAAGCTGTCCACTGCTACAGCAACCCAGCTCATCTCATCTCATCCCAACGCTTGGAGCGGATTAAGAGGATTAATGAAACTCTTGGAGCAGATTGCAACAGTTTTAAAACAAATGTATAAAAACTGAAAGATGGGATTCAAAAATATCCCCAACAACATAAGAGGTATATTATAGTGTTGTGTCTGCTTACTCAGAAGTAAGTCCCACTGTGTTAAATAGGATGTACTTCCAAGTACAATTACATAAGATTGTTGCTTGACTGTAACAATGGGCACAATCCTAACCAACTTTCCAGTACTGACATAGCTAGGCCAATGTGGTATGCACTACATCCTACAGTGGGAAGGCAGTCAAGGGGGCCTCTTCAAGGTAAGGGCATGTTTGTTACCTTACCTTGGGGCTGCATTGCGGCTAGGTCAGTGCTGGAAAGTTGGTTAGGATTGCGCCCAATGTCTCCCACACAGTTTTTGGGAAAGACAATGGCCTCAAACCCCCCCCCCCAACAAGATTTTCAGTTTTCCCACTACCAAGCTTAATGCTTCTACTCAGCTCATATCTTTTGAATAGCTAGAGCAGTGGTTCCTAAACCTACCTAGGTCATGATGCCCCCCGCAGCCTCTTCTTACTGGCTCAGCTGGGCGCCACCATATGGCATCTTGAGATCCAAGATGATGCCATCTGAACTCATGAGATTTTGTGAGATCCAAGATTACAGCACCCAAATCTTGTGCGATTTGGGTGCTGCCATCTTGGATCTCGTGGAATCTCACAAGATTCAAGATGGCAGCATCTGGGGGAAGCCCAACCCTCTGAGAACTCCCTAATGTGTTGCAATGCACTCTTTGGGAACCCTGGGCCTAGAGTCTAGACATATACCTAGTCTATGCCCCTAGGCAAATGTCTTAGTTTTCCTCCCGCTGACCCTGCTGCTGCTTCTTGGCTAAAGCCCTTTGAGAACCGTTTAAAAGGCAGCACTCAAACACCACTGCTGATGTTCTTGAGCACTGCTTCTTCCTACTGCCCCTCAACTACTCCCCCACATGGCCATGGAAACACCTCCATTTATATCCATCAGCTCCAAATTCCAGTGAGGAAAAGGAACTAGCTTCGGTCACTCAGTGAAGATACTGGAAAGTCCAGTCTATCCTGGACCATCCGCTCCGAGGAAGCAAGTGTGATGGTCCATGCTTGCATTTCTATATGGCCCTTCCATCTGTCATCTTTTTCCAGCTCATAGTTGCTGCCCTCCTGGTTTTCAGGAGGTCACAGGGGAAGGGGTTGTACAGGTATGTCGATAGACACTGCCCTCTTTTCTCTCGCACAGCTTTTCGGCCAGGGCTCCGTTGCCCAGGTGGTGTTGGGGCGGGGAGAGTTTGGGCAGTATTTGAGCATCAACCTGGGATTTGGATTCGGTGTCATGCTGGGTGTCCATGCGGCCGGTGGAATCTCAGGTGAGTGAGTCAGGCGGTGGTGTATGATTTTAAACCTGGGAAGCCCAGTTCTCTGGGAAAAGGGAGCAGACTCTTCCCCCAGAGAACAGCAGTCCTGCAAGGAGGGTTGTGTGTGTGTTCAGAATCTTTAACAGAGAAGGCATAGTAAGCTAACTGAACTACAATGCCCAGCAGTGATTTTCAGCTGGTGTGCCATAGCACATTGGTGTGTTGTGAAAGGTCCGCAGGTGAGCTGCAGGAGTTTGGAGCAGAGTGGTTGAAAATCACTGAAAAACTCTTCTGGGTTCTTCAGCTCTGTTTCTGGGGCGACTATCTGTAGTAACAAATTGTTCCTCTACCTCTGCTGGAAGAGTCTCCTGGAAGCCGGAAATGACATCAAAAGAGGCAAAGACCATAGAGGTCAGCGTGCCATGGGAATAAAATGTTGACAGTTACTGATGCCCAGGACTTCTTGGGCATTGGTAAAAATTGGTAGCCCAATCCTATCCTGTGCTGGAATAGGCAGGCCAGGTGGCCTGCACTGTATCAGTGCAGGGTTGGAGGTGACTGCCACACCACTTCGAGTAAGGGGACATTTCTCTCCTTACCTGAGCAATGCCCCAGCTGTCTCAATGGGGCTACTAGGATCTGCACCAGCTAAATCACTGGTGCAGATCTCAACAGCCTGGTGTAATGGTGGGAGGGGGATTAGGATCAGACCTAAGAGTCAGAGGCTGGTCCCACCCCCCTCCCAGTCCCGGTCTGTTCTTGAGTCAGCCCTTTCCCCTGCCCTCCCCTGCCCCAAAATTTCCCTGTTCCACTCTCCGCAACCCCTCAGCACAACTTTACCTTCCTCCAGCAGCACGTAGGTTGGACGCTGGCTCTGCCGACTCCTGAGTCAGCACAGACATGCCTTATGACACATTTGTGATACTCCCAGGCTGCCACAAGCGACTTGCACCGGCCCATCATCAAGTGTGGATTGCGCTCTAAGACGTTACAGTCTATTGTATTTTTTAAAAAATTGTTTTTTTTTAAATATATGAAGTTGTGCTATAGAAATATTATTATTCTAACAACAAGCATCATTATTATTCTTTTGTCATCCTTGTTTTTGCTGCCTAAAGGTGCTCACATGAATGCCTCAGTCACTTTTGCAAACTGTGTAACGGGACATCTGCCGTGGCGCAAGCTTCCTGCATATGTCATGGGGCAATTCCTGGGATCCTTCGCGGCATCGGCAGCTGTTTTCGCAATGTATTACGGTAGGTTTCTTTGCCACCCCACCCCCTGCCCCTAGAAAAACAGCTGCTAAAAAAAGGAAAAGCTGCCCAGTTACAGAAACCCATCCTTCCAGCCGAGAGGCTGGCCTGTGGATGGCAGCTTCTTAGGCCCAGGAATGGCAGACTCATTCAGGAGGCCAACTGAGATGGCACATCCCCAGGTAAGGCGGGAAGCGATTGGCACACTGCCTCAGACACCTGGGATTTGGGGTCAGAAAGCAGGACCAGAGATAAGCCTGTAGTGCAGGTGAGGCTGAAGTCCAGGTCCAGAGCACTGAACGGAGACCAGAGGGGCTACAGATGGATGCACAGGCAATGTCTGGCAGGTGGTCATTGGCTTCCAAAGCGGGCAAGTCTTGGTCACAGAACGGTGGGTGGCTCCTTTGGCAATGAGTTGCTGAAACTACAGAACCTCACATGAAGCAGTCACTCTGCCGGGCCAGTCCACTCATGCTGGCCTGGTCTGAGAAGTGACGGTGTTCTCTCTGCCATGATCTGAGGGTGGGGCATGCAGCACAGCTAAGGTCAGGGCTCCGCCTGAGCAGCACATGGGGTCAAGCACCTGAGGGCTGCTGCCAGGTTCCCTGCTTCTCTATCCCAATGCCTTGGGACACCTGGCCCCTACCTAGCTGACAGCTGCAGCGCCACCTCCTGGCCACCGGCAGTGGGGATATTGATGCAAGCAGCAAGTCAAGCTGCCTCAATGAGTGGGGACTTAAGACCTTTTGGTTCAGGCTGGCTTTTGGCCGCTCATGTGATTAACTGGCATTTTAACTGAATGTAATTTGAATGGTTTAATTTTATGTGATTGACTGGGTGTTTTTGTACTGCTTTAATTACTCTTAGAGTTTTACTGCTTTACTATTGTTATGTGTTTTTAAATCTTGTAAGCTGCCTTGAGCACCCTTACTGGGAGAAAGGTGGAATAGAAATTCATTAAATGCAGACATACTTAAGTCTGCAAATGCACTATGTTCACTGCATGCCAGTCCGTAGTTCAGCTGAGAAACAGTCCTCACCTTTGGTTACACCAACACTGGCCAAGGCTATCCGCGTGATTCTCTTGGACAGTCACCTGCTGACTTCTTGTTGTTTTTCTTCCTGTTAGAGGCTCTGCAGGATTACACGGGTGGAAACCTAACAGTCACAGGACCTACCGCTACTGCTGGGATCTTTTCCACCTATCCAGCTCCATACATGTCTCTGCTGGGTGGGTTTGTCCAAGAGGTCAGTGCATAAAGACTGACAGGCAGTTTGGTTATAAAGCCACAGAATTATAGCCTGGAAGGGTCTCAGAATGGTCAAGACCAACTTCACTGTCAAAGCAATTTCTCCCTGGTATCCGAGTCTCCCTCTTTCCACACAGCCATGAGAACTAGGAACTTGCTATATTTGCTTCCTTGCTTTCTCAGGAAGCCAGATTCTTTTATGGCAACAGGAAAGACTGGGGTAGCTGTGAACATGATCGGACATGAGGGATAAATGGTGGAAAAGTGAATGTAAGGGGGGTTGCCTGTGGCTGTTTCATTGCAAACCTTGTTGACCTGTGTCCATAGTGTCCCTGCCGTTCAGGCTACATGAATTGCTCTTAAGGGGATTTGGAACCCTATTCCTGTCACTTTCTGCCTCCAGAAAAAGGACCAGGCTTGCTCCCTACAGGTGGCAGCTGGACAGCAGTTCAAGAACAGTGTCGTTCTTCCGGTGTCTTGCCCAGCACTCCTGGTGAGGAGAAAGTCTCCGCTGGCAAGCCAGCCTTGATCACTTCTGTTGTGCAAAGGCTCCAGTTTCCTTCCCGTGTACACAGGTGCCAGCTGCCTTCCCTGACTCAGAAAGTAGGACCTTTGCCCAGCCCTGCTGCCTTCTCATTAGCTGCAGGAAGGGAGAACTGAATCACCAGGGAAAGGGCTGCTGCCATCTTCTGGGGTTAACAGGGAGCTGCAGCAAGGCCTCTGCACGAGGGGCAGTGGGAACCAGAGCTCAGTGGTACAGCATCTCCAGCTAAGCCTCTTCTTTGGTCTGCATCCCGGGAAAACCCTTTCTTTTCCAGTCCAAGGAGTGGAAAGGAGGGGCAGTGCATGGGTGGATGGTTGGAGACGGGTGCCCCGTCAATCTGTTGCCTGAGACAGTTATCTGAGGCAACTTCATGAATGGGCCCGGATCTGATTGTTCTATCTATGTCATAAAGAGGGCAACAGGAGACTCTGGAGTGGTAACTCTTGTAGTCTGTTCGGCCAGCCCACGTCCAGTCTGAGACTAGAGTTTTATGAACAACAACTCTAGCTCACATACTGGACCTTGAAGTTCAGTATATTGGCAACCTTCAGTCTCGAAAGACTATGGTATCGCGCTCTGAAAGGTGGTTCTGGCACAGCATCTAGTGTGGCTGAAAAGGCCAATCCGGGAGTGACAATCCCAAGTTCAGTATAACTACTGGATGATTTAAATTCATCATAAGCCACTTTGGGAACCTGTTGGGGCTGATTTTGGTGCAAACATATTTAATGAATAATATGTAAGTAAAGTAAATTAGTCTGCTAGCTGACCCTGAGAATTCAGGAGCTCTAGAAACAAGCACATGAGGAACCCTTGTTCCATGCTATGGAGAGGGTTCCAGGGGTTGTTTTCCCGCTGGCCCCTCCACACCTTCTCACCTGAAAAGTCTCACACAGGTGCTGATGTTCACATCCTCTCTCCTATCCCACACAGTTCATTGCCACCAGTGTGCTTCTGATCGGCATTCTTGCTATCAATGACAAGAAGAATGCACCCGCCCTCCAGGGCACCCACGCACTGATCACCGGGCTTCTGGTTGTGGTGATTGGCATGTCCATGGGGATGAATACAGGCTACGCCATCAATCCTTCCAGGGATCTGCCACCGAGGATCTTCACAGCCATTGCCGGGTGGGGACTGGAGGTCTTCAGGTGAGTGCACTTCTACACTATGCCAAATCCTTCCTTTCTTGTGTGATGCTTCCTCCACTCCAAGCATGACCTGATTATCCAGAGTCATTTAATGTATTTCTATATTGCAGAGCACTGAGGATGCCAGACTGGTGTGTAACAGGAACAATAATGTTACAAAATAACCATAACACCAAATAAAACAGTCATTAATGGTTGTTAGGGAGCTTCCTGTGACTGCTCCTGGTTTGAACCAGTGACCACCCAAAGTGAAAAAGTGCTACGGGGAGAGCAGCATTTGCAAAGCCCTTTGCTGCGACAAATAGGTATTTGAAGGTCACTGTCAGGAAGGTGGGCCTATCTGCTCAGTGGTAGAGAAAGCCCCCTCCCCGTTCTACCCCAACTGAGCATGACTAGAGCTGCAGCAACCAAAGTCCTATGTCATGGCCTTGGCCACTAATGGAAGTGCTGGTGCAACGTGATGAGGCAGGGGGGCCCACCTGGTTCCTGGGCAGAAGACATGAACTCTGCCCTCCCACCCTCAACAGGCATGTGGGACGATCTCCTTCCTGAACATTTGTGTGGTCCCTGAAGCTGGAACCCGCTTCTTTATGAACCTGCCCCTGCATCCGAGTTTCACCTCCAAAGCCCCAGTGGACCTCTGTGCCCTGCAATGTGACTGGTAGAAGCATGAACAAGGCCTTCTCCACAATGGCCGCTGCCCTGTGATGGAGCGTTGCTTCTAGAAGCATGGCTTTGCATGAAGGCATGGGGGGTTAAGCCATTTCTGCCCAACGTTGCAGATATGCAACAGGGATCAAATGTGTATACCTGTGGGCTGGGCAGAAATGGGTTAATCTCCTGTTTTTATGGATTCAGTTTGTTCTGTGGTTGCTCTGAATTTGCTTCAGTGCTGTGTATTTAATCATGATGTTAAAATGCTTTCTTATGTTTCTTTTTATTATTTCTGTTTGATGTCATCAGCCACTGTGAGGGCCATCCACACAAAGGCAGGATATATGTTCCAATTAATAAACATTTTAAAAGTTCACTTTAAGTAACAACAGAGTGTAGAGTCGACTTAGATAGTTGGACCTTTCTGTCTTATGTACTATTTTATAGCAGCTGATCAATGGCAATGGATGTTAGAGTGGAAAAGATGCCCTCCTTCGAGGTTTTGGATCATCTGGTTTAGTATCTGTTCTGTCAAAGAAAAAGGTTGGATTACGCAGGCCTACAAAATTGAAGGTCAGAAAAGTTTTTCCCAAACTTTATGATGGTTAGATATGAATTTGGGGTGTCGATTCCAAAAATGGCATCCGTTTTGCCCTATCACGTCTAGTTTGGGTGATATAGTATAGCCTCATTAGTGAATGGTTCAAGCAGCTTCCTCATGAGGAAGCCATGGTGTAGGGTTCCTCATGATGAAGCTGCTTGAACCATTCACTAATGAGGCTATACTATATCACCCAAACTAGACGTGATAGGGCAAAACGGATGCCATTTTTGGAATCGACACCCCAAATATACCCAGGAATTGCTGCCTCGTTTAAGGAAGCCAAATGTGTGTTGGCCTGTGTTCTTAGATTAACCTTTAAGGCTGCTTCAGGCCCAGGCACCACTGCGACTGCAAAACAAGCAGTTCCCCCCTCTTCCTTCCTTTCTTCTTTTCTGACTCCTGCTATATTCCATTGACAGCAGATTTGCCTTTTCTTACAGGGCAGGGAATTGCTGGTGGTGGGTCCCAGTTGTTGCCCCAACGCTGGGCAGCCTTGTCGGAATCTTCATCTACAATATCCTTATTGACTTCCACAATCGTCCTTTGGCAGAATGCAGTAAGATCACCCAACAAGACTTAGAGGACAGCAAGACTTAGAGGATGCTCTGAGATCCAGCACAAAATGTGAAAGTATAATTTTTGATCAACTGGCCTCTGGCCCAGCAGCTCAAGTGCTACTTTTCACGGACTGCACTCGTTGAGTAAAAAACAGTAGCCATTTGAGCACTCAGAGAACAGTAGATATATTTGTGCACACAAAATAAACCAAAGCCGTCTTTTTGGCAGAACGATAAAGGGAATGCATTGATAGGGCAGAATGGAGGAAAGCTGATCTGATTGTACCTGCACCTTGCTAAGGAACTGCATGGGTACTTCCTCTACAATTCAGATGCTGCCCAATTACTCAGTTTCGTTGCATGTTGCACATTGAAGAGCCTTGAAGAATTCCCTGTAGGTAAGGATTTCCAAACTATGTGCTGTCAGAAGGGATGAAGTGCACTTTCAAAAAACAAGTCCCCAGTGTGGATGCATTCATTACTCTATGCTGCTCGGAGGTCTGACTCCCATTTTCTCAAAATAAGAGTTAGGTTCCCCAGTACCACTTGTGCTGCAGTGGACAGTAACAGGATAAGCTCAGAAGTATCACGACTGTCTAGGCAAGGGAACATAAGAACCTAAGATTAGCCCCACTGGATCAGGCCATAGGCCCATCTAGTCCAGCTTCCTGTATCTCACAGTGGCCCACCAAATGCCCCAGGGAGCACACCATAAGAACATAAGAACTTAAGAACAGCCCCACTGGATCAGGCCATAGGCCCATCTACTCCAGCTTCCTGTATCTCACAGTGGCCCACCAAATGCCTCAGGGAGCACACCAGATAACAAGAGACCTCATCCTGGTGCCCTCCCTTGCACCTGACAGAGCCCATTTCTAAAATCAGGAGGTGGCACACACACATCATGGCTTGTAACCCGTAATGGATTTTTCCTCCAGAAACTTGTCCAATCCCCTTTTAAAGGCGTCCAGGCCAGATGCCGTCACCACATCCTGTGGCAAGGAGTTCCACAGACCAACCACACGCTGAGTAAAGAAATATTTTCTCTTGTCTGTTCTAACTCTCCCAACACTCAATTTTAGTGGATGTCCCCTGGTACTGGTGTTATGGGCAGGAAGACGAGAAGGGCCACAGCTTCAAAATAAAACAGCTGTTTTAAACACAGTTTCAATTGCTGGCATTCTCAAGAGAGGGCTGAGAAAGACCCCCAAAGAACAGCTGCCAGGTTTTAGCAGACTAGATTGGGCAGGGAGCTCTGATGCAGGAGGAAAACTTCCTATGAGGGGCAACGTTACAACTAGCTGTCCCACCTTTGCAAGGATAATGCCGACTCACCATTGTGCATGGAGTCAATGTCCTCTTGAATGTAAGCGGAAAGGGTGCCTCCGAACCCTGGAAAGACTTGTGGGGCAAGTATTTAGGAAAGCACTACCTTTCTGGCCCCAGTATACCGGGCTTCAACACTGATCCTGCCTGCCTTTTAGGCCTTTGTTTTATACGGGCCTGCACAGATAATGTTGCTTGACAGCCCATTCCTCAGGCCATAGTCTCATCAGCAGCCCAAACCTTTCTCACTCTACTCCCACAGCCGATCCACCCTACAGGTGGCTACCAAGGCTGGAACATACAGCCAAAGAGGTGTCTCAAAAAATGTACATATGTTAATGATTTCTAATTCATAGATACTGTATTAGGATAAAATATTCAAGGCAGGTGGAATTAGCTTGCAAACTGGATATTCTTCAGAGCAAATATAAGATTGCGCATGGGTGAGGCTGCTGTTTCATAGAAGAAAGGAGCAGGACGCTGTCACTGAAGCTCTACTGACATGTGCTAAACAGGCCTTGTTCCACAGTCCTGGAATTTGAGTTGTTAAAGGCCTCTTAAGACAAGTGGTCAGAAAATTAGACAGTTTCAGAGTCCAAAGGTGAAATTATGAAGGTATCATGAAAAATACGAAGTGGATGAAATGGCCATTCCCTGAGAAGTGGAGGGGAGATGTGAGAAGCCATTTGCCTATCTTGCTCAGCACAGACTGATGAGTGGTCCCAAATCACCTCCTTCCACACACACATGGCTGGCAACCTTCAGTCTCGAAAGACTATGGTATAAGCCTACAGCACCCGGTATTCCCAGGCGGTCTCCCTTCCACATACTAACCAGGCCTGACCCTGCTTAGCTTCTAAGATCAGACAAGATTGGGCATGTGCAGGGTAACAGTTGCTGCTCACACACACATGTGCAGAAACAATGTGTGGACTGGACAGCCACTGGAGGATCGGTGGCACAGACAGTGGAACTCCTGGAGAGAAGCAGGACTTGTGGACCTGGTTAGAATGGAGCTTGAGCCATAGTTTACAAGAGCACAGCCTTTGTACACAGAAGGTCCCATGTTCAATCCCCAGCAACTTTAGTTCAGGCTGGGAAAGACCCTTCTATGTGGGAAACTCTGGCCAGCCACTGGCAGTCAGCACAGACAGGCACAGCCTAAGGCAGCATTGTCTGCTCACAGAAAAAGGCAACGTCTCTTGCCTCTAGAGCAGGGGTCTCTAAACTTTTCGGCCAAAAGGCTGCATCAAATATCTGGCATGGTGTCGAGGGCCAGAAAAAAAAATTAAATATAAAATTTAAATAAATACATTAGAGATGGGACTTAGATGAATGACTGAAATGAATGAATGAATGGGTTCCAATGTCCACGATTTCTCCAAGCACACAAACAGCCCAAGAAATGAAAGCACACACACTTAAATGGACCTCCATTCCCCCACCCCACAAGCACAACTCTGGTTGTGTTTGGTCAACTGGGCCAGAGGCTCTCAGGGGATCAGAGACTGGCCACAGGCCGGATAGAGGCACTTTGCAGGCCGCATCTGGCCCGCGGGCCGGGGTTTGGAGACCCCTGCTCTAGAGGAAGCTGGTGCCTGCTTTCTGGCTCAAGAGAGGAGGCAAAGCCACCTTAACATACAGAGCAGCTGCATGTGTAGTGTGGCAGGAGAGTGTGGGACTGCATCAGAGCTTCACATGTGTTACCAAAGGCAGTAGCCATGACTGGCCTGCAGCTCCCTTGAACATGCAAAGCTGCTTTGGACAGATTCAGGCCACTGCTCTGGTCTGCTCTCCCAAGAACTCTGGCAGGGTATTTTCCAAGCAAGGTTACTTTACCTGGTAGACAAATTCATGGAGGAGAACGGATCTATCAATTGATATTAGTCATAATGGTTATGTAGGCTGACCATCTTCAGAGGTTATATAGTGATTAATACCAGCTGTTGATTGGGGGGGAAGTGAGTGTGTGGGGAGGCTGTTGCTTTCATAGCCTTTGTGGAGGTTGCTGTGCTAGATGGACTTTTGGTCAGAGCCAGAAGATCTTGTCCAACTTTTCAAAAAAAAAAAAATTTGAGATGATGGGAATAAACCATCCTCTAGCTCTTGCAACCATGGCAACTGCCAAGTTTTCACCTTCTCAGGAGCCAGAGTCAAGAGTGCTCAGGTTCAAATGCAGGTACAAGAAAAATGTTTAGATTACTGTATATCTCAAAATATTGAGATGATCATAGTTGATGCCTTATGATAGGAAGGCAATGAATTGATGGCTTCCATCCACTCCCCATCTCACTTCACAGGGGATGGTTGTGTTTGCCACTTTTTCTTCTTCATTTAATCAGCTCTACATAAAAGTGGGGAAAAAATCCACAGAGAGCAGCCCTGCTCCCCAAAGTTTGCCTTCCGGTTCTTGTTGGCCTCTGAGCAAGTACCAGTGTAGACCATGTCCCTCCAGCACAGCAGCAATGCCACTGACACAGCCCAAAGCACTTGCTGTATTTGGCCTGCAGGAAGCCACACCAGAGCCTGGATGCCTCTTAGATACTTTTAACACAAATCTTTTGATCCCAGTCCCACATAACGTGGATACAGTCACAACTGGCCAGGAGGTTTTTCCACATACAACGAGTGGACTGAAGCAGCCAGAGAAGCTGCCAAACAGCCTGGAAGACCTGCAAGTCATGGGATGAGACAGCCTGGAAGACCAAAGGAAAATCAACTCTAAGCTTCACGTCTCCTTGAAGAGCTCCCGGACGGTGCTGCGTTCTTGGGGGCTGGCCCCGTTTGGCCTTTTTGGGAGGGGGGTGGCTGGGTTGGCAACTTCTTCTTGAGTACCGGAGTTTTGTTCTTGCTTTTGAAGACCTTGTTGGGGTCCAGCTTGTTCACAAAAGACTCAGCCTCCTCCGAGAGCTCTTCCGTGTTGAGGGTGATGGGTTTATACATGTTGAACCATTGCTAGAAAACAGAAAGTAAAAATGAGAGGCAACAACCAGCCAACCAGGTACATTAGACTGACAGTCTCAGAACTGGAAAGACACTTTCCTGCGAGTAAGCCCCACTGAACAGAGTGAGACATACTTCTGAGTAGACCTACATAGGATTAGTTAGTCTAACTCAGTGGTTCCCAAAGTCCCTCTCGGACTTTGGTACCACACTAAGTTGTTGTGAGGGCAGGGCAGGGGGTGCCCCTTGTAGTGCTGCAGTGATCCCACAAACCGGCTGTGAGCTCTGATAGCAGATCAGAGCTCACTGCAGATGCATGGAGGGTTGCAGAAGTGGCTGCAAGCCTTCAGGAGGCTGCAGGATGCTCCCAGGCACATTAGGATGCCCCTGGGTCCCTGCGGCACTGTGATTGCTGTGGCACCATGGGGACCCATTCCTGAGCCACTTCCTTTAAGGCAGAATAGCCTACTTCCAGTTCCCTGGAGGGTTGTGACCCACCAGTTTGGGAACCGCTGGACTAATCTGCTCAGGACCTTGCCTTGAAGGTACTTCAGGCAAGTCATTCCCAAGATAGTGTATACCCTTCAGTGTGTCTAAGTCACCAGGGGCCTCAAAGTGTAGACCGGCAGCAAACCAAGGCATCCTTCGCACATTGTCGAAGCTGCTTCTCTGCTCCCTTGTTTGCCAGCACAACCACTGCAGATGGCTGGGGAATTGTTTCACAGCTACCAGCTCAGCAGTACCCAGGTGACCAGTAGGGCCAATAGGATGCTACCAGATCCCTATCAAGCTGCTGACCCTTGCCTAGCTCTGCCTGCCTCTTCTTTGTGATGCCTGGGGCAGAGGCATGTTTGATGTCTGGAGCTGCTGGAGGCAGGGGCATGCTGTTCCTCTAGCACACCACAGTCCTTGGCGAGCATGGCTCTTGGTTTCATGTTGCTCTGAAACAGTTGATTAAAAGTAGGAGAGGATGGAAGAGAGGCAAAGTCCAGAGCACTGGGCAGGATCGCTTCCAAAAAAACCAGAAACACACACACACACACACACACCCCAGAGCTAGAGGTGCAAAATAATATATTTTCCGGAGGTCACCACCATCCCCTAAGGCAATGATTTTCAACCCTTTTCATCTCATGACACACTGAAAGGTATTAAAATTGTCAAGGTAGACCATCAGTTTTTTGATCATTGAGAAGGCACACCATGCTGTTGGTGGTGGTGGTGGTGGGGGCTCACGTCCCCCAATGGCCCTACTAATAAATGACCCTCTCCCAAACTCCTGTGGCACACCTGTAAAGCATCTGCATCACACCAGTGTGCCATGGCACAGCGGTTGAAAAAGCTGTCCTGAGAAGAGCACCTGGATTCCTGCCTTGATGCAGGTGCAGTTCTCAATTCCACAGAACAGGACTCTGCTCAGAGTGGGCTGTTAAGAGGAGCTGCCCATCTGATAACAAAGCTATTGAACTTCTGATAAAACAGCTGCCTGGGGTAAAGTCTGGCAGCTGACTTGTTTTCTCCTCTGGGTGTACCAGTGTGGTCAGTGTTATCACAAGGGTTTCCGTCAACCAATGGGAGTGCTCACTGCGTCACCCCCATGATGGACCTCCTCCCATACCAGACCATACAGAATAAATTACAATATCATATGCACAGTGTCAATGCAATGGCCGCTAATGTTGGTGTAACACCCATTAAATGCAGATAGAGGAGCTCAGAGGCAAAGGGCCTGCCTCCTTGGGATGTAGTGGGTCCCAAGGTCAATCCCTGGCCGGTTCAAGATTCTAAGGGAGCAGGGCTAAGAAATAACTTTGTCTCCTTGGGAACCTGTGAGAGGCACCACTTGTGGGTCAGGACAGGCAGTGCAGACTTAGGAGGATCCCAATTGGATACAGCAAGATTCTGTCCATTAGAAGGTCTTGCATGTTGTTTGTGACACAAAACTGTAACACAGACCTCCTATTTGAGTTTGAAAATACCATAAACAGGATTGTCATCCAAAAAAAAAAAAAACTTGGGCTGCAATCCCAAAGATGCTTACCTAGAAGTAAGTTCCATTGAACAAAATTTACTTCTGAGTAAGGCACAGGATTGCACTGTCAAACAATTAATGAGAAGACTGCCAGAATGAATTTGAATGGGAAGGCAATTTTACAGAAGACAGAATTTTCTTTGTTTTTCAACAGTGTCTGCACAGGCTATGGCTGGTATCACCCAAGAGGCATTTCCCTTCTCCTCTTTCACACAGGAGGGAATCGTCCTCTTTGAGGAGTTCTTCCATCTGCAGTTTTAAAATGTCACCTTGCTTTAAAAAAAAAAATAAAAAAATCAGGTGTCCAGTTAATAGTTGGCCCCATTTTAACCAATCAAAAAGTTTCCAATCAATTAACTGAGTGAATGTCCCAGCTCTAATCAAACAGAAAGACGCTCACGTTTTTCTGGTATCACTATAGTTGGGACCCTGCAGCATGTCTGTGTTAAATAAAATTCTATATATAGAAGACATCCAAATCCTCTGACAAAGTTGGGTTCTGTGGAGGTTTTTGTGAGTGTGAGAAACATGTACTAAGCTGCTTTTGGTAGTCATGGGACAAGGCACTGGGGAAGCCAGGTTGTCTGAGGTTCTTAACGAGCTACCTGTCAGTCTTTCTGAGATTTCAGATTTTAGCACAAAGGGAGAATGTAACCCACTCCCTACATGCGCCACAAACCCAACCCCTTTCACCCCTGCCCTTATTGCTGCTTTTGTGTAAAAGAGAGAAGCTTCCAGTTTTAAGCCCATCTCTTAATGACCTATGGATTATATTAAGACAGTGGTTCCCAAACCCTGGTCACAGCTCCCCTGTGGTCTTTCTGGCTCAACCTGGTGCCACCATCTTTGATTGTGCGAAATCTTGAGTAACCCAAGATAGTGAGTAATTGTGTGAAACTGTGCGAAATCTTGAGTAACCCAAACCTTGTGAGATTTGGGCATAGCCCACTTGGATCATGCAAGCTTTCACACGATGCAAGATGGCAGTGCCTGGGAGAGCTGGTAGGAGGGGACATCCCATGGCAGCCCTGTGAGTGCACTGCTGCATCCCAGGGCATTGTGATGCACACTTTGAGAACCTGTGCATTATGTGATTTGGTCTCTGGTTGACCTGAGCTCTGATTTAAAGCTCAGTCTTCACTACTGTACTCCAGAACCACTCAGACTATCAAAACTGTGTACAAATCCACACAGTGTATAAATCCGAATACAGCGAGTATTAGATGGGCAGCCCAATCCTATGCTGCCCAGAGCATGAGGCTTTCGGGGTGCCGAAAATGACTGCCACAGCATCCTGAGCGCTAATGAGGCAGCGCCGGCAGCATCTTGAGAGAAGGGGATTTTGTGCCCTTCCCCAGGTAAGGAAAGTAACCCTGCAATGGGGCTATTCGATTCTACAGCAACCCTTTGTTGGGCGGCAGACCCAAGACGGATGCTCAGGATGCAGTGCAGCAGAGCTCCACTGGTCCCACCTCCCTCCTGCCCTGGTCCCTTCCCTCGGCTTACCTCCTCTCTGCACTCTCCCCACCTGCCCCCATCCCAAAATGCTTCCTCCCTCCACCCCCCCACCTACCTCTCTGCCACCTGACGGTCTGTGTGACTACTGAGTGATGGAGTACTGGTGCCAGCCAGCGCTGAGCTAGCATGAGCACTCCACCAATGCTAGGGCTTCGCAAATGGGTTTTACGGCACATTTGCAACACATTTGCAACAGCTGGTAAGCCAGCGTGCACTTTCAGGATTGGGCCCTGAGTTATCCAGACTAGTCACATACACTTCTCTCCTGCAAGGGCTGAAGAGCAGGATTGGGGGAAGAGAGGCTTGCTTTCTCTCAGGTGGAGTTTTTTCAGCTGCAAACACTTAGGTACTGTTCTCTGCTACAGTTTCTCACCTTAGCCTGGGGGCTGATACCATAGCTGGTGAAGGCGTACTGCCACTGCGGAAGCCCAAGGTGGGTAATCAGGAGTCGGTAGTAGGCAGTGAAGGTTTTGGTGAGAAAATGCCAGTAGAGGGCTCGGTCCAGAAACCAGATCTCCGAGTCTGGTGTGACAACTGAAATTGATAATAAAATGCAGGGGTCTCAACACAAGCCACAGATGGAACGGATCTGCCTGTTCAGGCATTATAAGAGGGAACTTGGCTGACTGAAGCCCCAGAAAGGCGTTTTGGGCTGATGAATAGGGGAAAGGATGTGGCTAGGAAAGACAGGCTGGACCATGAGCCAGGGTTTACTTTTTTATAACGCCTTGGCTGGTATTTTGGAGCAGAAACTATTCGGACTTCAAGCACTCTTAAGGCCAAGTCACACAGGCTTGAAAATGGGTTGAAACACCAGGAGAGTTGTGGAGTTGATCAACTGCATGGTCAACCACCAATTTTTTTCAGCGAGTTGGGAAAAGCAGGACTCAGCCACAGAATGCTGACCAGAAGAAGCACAGCTGTAGTGAGGGCTGTTACGGGCCAGACAGGTGCAGGGGGGAAAAGAACTGGGCTTAGCAGATGGCAGATTGTATGCAGGAGGCAGAAGGAGATGAAGATAGAAGTAGATGAGGGGAGCTGGAAAAGGATGAGTTGGAGGAGGCAGAGGGCTGGGCAGGTAGAATCGGAACTAGATGTGGCAGGGTGGGGGGGAAGAAGGAGGAACTGAATCTACAAGAAGTTCGCAGAGCACAAAGCTTTGTGTTGCTGACAGAAAGAGGTGGGGGGAAGGCGAACAGGGAGCCACAGGGAAGGATGGCAAAGAGCAACAGGGGCAAAAGCTTGATTTCACTCACTGAACTGAAACAAAATTCACCATCTTGGCTGCTGGAGCCCAGGCGGTCACGTACCTGGCTTGGTGTTCTTATACACAAGACAGACTTTCCCATTCCCACCACAAGGGTCCAATTCAAATATGAGACTGCGAGAGTCCAAGTGAGGCTTCTCTGGCTGGTCCTGGTTACCTTGGCAGAAACAGGAGATAAAAAGAGCTGTTCGTTCAAGGATCCTGGGCATGGGATGAAGGGCTGGGGGAGGGGGCACGCAGCTCAGTTGCTGATCACATGATTCTCTGCATGCAGGTAGGGCTGGGAAATACTGGGCCTGGTGAAACAATAGTCTGTGGAAAGCAGCTTAATTTGTTCTTATGAGGAAAACCCAAACTACCTGGATAACTGGTAGTTAACAAAACTGGGGTTCTACTTCCACACAGCTATGCAAAAGACAAAGCTTGATGGCGGGGGGAGAAAAGAGGGACCAAGTTCCTTGTGGTCATGGGAACCGCACCTTCTTCCTCATCGGTATCCTCCAAGTCAGCAAGAGTCGGTGCACTGGGCAAGGTGTAGGCTGCAGATATCCCAAGACGGCTCAGCTTGGAGATGCTGTTGATGGTCATGTTGCCCAAGGGCATGGGGTTATCTGCAAGAGATGGTCATTTCTGGGTGGCTGTACTCAATATGCCACAACTGTGCAGGAGTCCCCAAAATCTACAGTGTTGGTTCTGAAGAGGGAAGTCTCTTCCTGAGGCTTCCTGAGAATTTCTGTTTTCAACCTGCCCCACACCCCTGCTTTAAACACAAAATGTTTCTAGTCCCTGCATCTGTGAGGAGGCACTTGAAAGCACGTGGAACATTTCTGTTGAAATAAGGAAGAACTGATAAGGTCTCAGGCAAAGTTTTGTCCCTTAACCAGAGATTGTTTTTTATTCCAGACTATGAAATTTCTACATTCTCTCAAGTTAATTCTGCTGCTGAACTGCTTAGCTAGTTTGCTTCTTACAGGCTGGATTAAACCTTAATGAAATTAAGATACAAAAAGGAACCATTTAACTTGAGAAAAAGGATTAGATAACAAAGAAGCTTGGAAAAGGAGAAGCGGAGGGCATGCTTACCATCAAACTTGACACTCCAAGTCATATGGAAGCCATCCGTCATCAGGTAGAAATTCTTTAAATCCTCAGGCAGGACACAAGCATTTTTCTGCAGGCAAAGGCGAGGGTGGAAGCAAAAGAGACACTGCTGGTACTGATGACTGTCTCACAACTTCCCTCTGCTGCCTTTGGAAATGAACTGGCCAGCAAACTCTTAATCCAACCAGTCCCGAGCTGGTCCTGGGTCTCAACTACAGCGAAGAGACTGGCAGCTGGTGACAGAATCACAGGCTCCATGCTGTCTCGCCAGCTGCACCAAACCACTGCATCTCAAGATTTTCTATGAATGCAACCACAGCCCTAGCCTGGGCTCCAGTTGCTGGTCTTACATTAAACAGATCCAACAAACAAGTCTTGGTTGGAGAATGACAATTTTACCAGAGCATGAAAAGTGGTGCGAAGAGGCACCATGACCTGAGATGTGTACTGCACTCACTCCATTATTGCTTTTCATCAAGACAGATGCGGTTGCATTTGAAGAACCTGCACTCTTTTGGATCAAAGAGGACAGCAGAGTACAAGAAACAAGTACATGCCTCTGTCTTACCATCTGCAAGTCCCTCAAAGCTATTCTCTGTCTCCAGCTTGGCTTGGTCTGACCTTTCCATACAGCTGGCCTTGAAGCACTGGCCTAGAGCACTTCCCCATCGCCTGGGGTGCTGTCATCCTGATATTCTTGTCAGCCTGTGTCAAGTCTGACCCCTTGCCCTGCTGCATCTATAACTTTGCACCACTGAAGCTTACTTTGTTCAAGTTTGTGACACCCTTCCACTGAGCTGCCTGCCTTCCTGCTGGCTGATGTCACTGCTATGCTGAATTCTCCAGCATCCTGGATTACATTCTTCTAAAATTTTGCTTCCTAAACTCTCTCCTCCCCCAGCAGAGTATTGAGCAGCACTATCAAGAGAAGGAGGACAGTGCATGAGGCAGATGTAGTCAAAACAAAATGCAACACCAGGTGAGGATTTCCTTTTTTTTCCTGTTTCACCAGTGCATGGATCCTAATGAAAGCAAGGAGCAAGTGGGTGGAACCTTGCAGGAAGAACTGAAAAACATTCACTGCATGAACAGTGGAGAGTATCTAACCCCATGCAAGATGTTTGAAAGGGTGGGAAATCTCTTGCAACCAACATAAAAACCAGTGTTACATTTTTCTTACAAGTGAAATATTATTATTATTATTATTAACAGTATTAAATAGACACTAAACTTTTCATTACACCTTGATTAACATTTGGCAGGGCTGCCAGATGATGGACAACAGATCTTGCTTCTGGCAGCTGGCTGCAGAGCTCACTCTGTTTCAATATGTTGAACTGCCAGCAGTGGTGAGAGTAAGGGTTGAGTAGGAAGCCCCTTCAAGCTCCCTACTCTTAGTATCCTGTAGCCTTAAAGAACCTCCTGAACGCAGACTAGGAGTACTGCTATACATTCTACTTGGGACTGTCTGTTGATCAGATCTATCACAAGAACAGCACTGTAAATCTGGACAAGGCATATAGAAAAGGGCAACTAAAACAGCTGGAGAATCTTGCCTACAAGGAAAGGCTAGAAAGGTTTGGGTTTTGATTCTCAGTGGCCCAGGCCAGATAGAGAAAAGTACTTCTTCACACCATTCATCATTACTTTGATTAATTGATCATTACTTTGATTAATTCAATAGAAGGTGTGGTTCTAGTCACTAACTTAGGTATCTGTTTCTAAAAAGCTTTGCTCAACCTCATAGAATTCTTGATATGACTATTAGCCATGATGTTTAAATGGAACTTCAGGCTTCAGGGATGGTATGTCTCTAATCACCAGTTGCGGGTGTGTGTGTGTGTGCTGCAACAGGCCAGAACCACTGCCTTCAAAGCCTGCTTGTAGGCCTCCTAGAGACCCTTGACTAGTGGCAATGCAAGGAGGATACTGGGTGTGAGAGATGCCTGTGAAGGGGGTCCCTGGGGGTTGCCCGGCAGGGTGCCAAAGGTCAGCTGGTTGGTCTCTTGGGGTCCCCTGGGCAGGTGTGACCACCTCCCTGGGGTTCCCTGCAGGGGAAGCCTCAGACCAAATAGGGGGAGGGGTTTACAACACCCTTGTCCTCCTCCCTGGAGGCAGGACCTGAGGCCCTTGGTCTCCAGGCAGAAGCTCCTGCTTTCCCTCTCCAGAACTGCCTGTCATCACAGGCTTCCCTGCTTTTATCCTCCCCAGTGACACCCTTGACTCCTCCTCTTCCTCCCTCTCCAGGCTTAAAGGGGCCCGACCTTAGCCAGCTTCTCTCATCTCTGGTGGTTAATGGTGATCCTGCCCTGCTCACTGCTCTAGTCAGGTGAGCTCTGGGGGGACAGTCTCTTCCACCCAGCTGCCCTGTGTCTCGCCTGGTCAGCGGGCAAGGCAGCAGCCGCTCTGTGGCCTGATGGTTCTGTCCCAGGCAAGCAGCCAGGTAAGGCGGGAATAAGACAAGGGCTCAACCCCTGACACTGGGCATTGGTTCTGATCTAGCAGGGTTTGTCACATGTTCAGATGGCCTAGTATGGTGCTTCTTATGTATCTTTCCCCTTTACTCAACACCAACTGCAACTCATGAGATTCAGCCAGCTATCTTCCAACCTATGAGATTTTAGCTGTCTATGGTCACACTAGGCTTGTTTTCTGAGGGACCAAACTAGGCATGATATTAATGAGTCATTTTATAGTTACAGCTACATGTGTGTAGTTTACACTGAAGCAGTGGTGCTGCTAGAGGATGTGCAAAGCATTAAAGTTTGCAGGGAGCCTCTCAGTGGCGTGCAAGCAGCCCCTCCCCTTTGGAATCACTCTGGGTGGCGGGAGCAAAACGGGGACATACCTGGAATGGCTCCAGGAGCCGCTTGCATGCCATCATGAGGATCCCTGCAAAACATGGTGCTTTGCACCCCGTCTAGTTATGTCACTGCTCTGAAGTAGCAGCTATGTGGCATCCCAATTCAAACCAAGACCATGATAGTAGGAGGCATTTAACTCCTTATTTCTGTGCTGCTTCCTTGCCTAAAATCCCCCCTTCTAAAAGAAGCTCTTTAATCCTGAAAGTGTGCCTTTGTAGCTAACATTACAGTGTAACCCGATGATGTGTCTGCTACACTCAGCCCAGGAAGGCAGTGACATCTAGTGGGAGTGGACAAAAATGCAGATAGGACGAACTATTCAAACTGGTTCTTCTGTAAAAGTTTCACACCCAAGAAATATCTTCTGAGTCAACAAAGGCAGCTGCACGCACAGAGCCCAGGCCCAACATTTAGTCTTGAGGCTCTGCTCACCCCAAACTCCAATCCAAAGAACAATCTCGTAAGAGACTCTGGTGAAGCCAACAGATCTGCCTGGCCTGTAAAACAAATACATCAATAAAAAATGCCAGCCTACCTGCTCCCAGGACACAATGGCGTGGCGCTCCGCTGGTTCCTTCTCTACAAACACCACTTCTGTAATTCCTGGAGAAGTTTCTACAAAGGAAAAGTAGAGCCTGTGATTTGTCCCCTGGCTGTGGAATCCAAGAAAGAGGCAGGGCACAGGAAAAAAGCGCAGAGTGGCTGCTGTGGAGATTCATACTCTGCCCATATGAAGATGCAGAGGGGCCTGCACTAGAACTAGCGGAGCAACATGCCCCTGAAATGACTACAGCAGTGTTTCTTAAACTGTGCGTTGGGACCCACTAGATGGGTCGTGAGCCAATTTCAGGTGGACCCCCATTCATTTCAATGTTTTATTTTTCATATATTAGACTTGATGCTACCATGGGATGTGACTGCATTTGGGGAGATCTGTACTTTTAACAGACTACTATGTATAGGCTTTCAACGTGATAGTTAATGGGGCTCACTGCTAGGTAAGTGTAGGTAGGATTGCAGCCTAGGATTGTTAAAAATTTTCCTGATTGATGATGTCACTTCTGGTCATGACATCACCTCCGGTGGGTCTTGACAAGATTCTCAATCTAAAAAGTGGGTCTCAGTGCTAAATGTGTGAGAACCACTGGTAGAACCAGTGCCAGCTCTGCAAGGAAATTGGGGCTTTTTAGGTTGGAAAACAAAGATGAATAATGGTGGGTGAAGTACCAAGATGAACAACTGTGTGAAGAGAGTGGAATGAGGGAAGGTTTGATTCAGAACAGACACCTGGAGGAACATGAATGCACTCAAGGGCAGGCAGGGAACTTGTTCTTGCATAACTTCCATTTAATGACTTGGGACCCACGTGCTTTTGAGCCAGCTTCTTCCTCTTGACATCCCCTCCACCAACAGCCCTGCTTCAGGGCGTAAGATGACTGCCGGAGGCAATGTTGACACCTGCAGGATGCGTGGCAGGAGCAGTCTGCAGAATCCGGCCTTGCCAACTGTTCATGTGCCAGAATATGGGTTCAAATGTATGATTTTGCCATACATGGTCAGGCTCCTGGTCCTTCTAAACTAGTACTGTCTACCGCAACTGACAGCATGGTCTTCAGGAGAGAAGAATCTTCCCTAGTGCTGATACCTGGGAATGAACTTGGGATTCAGTGCATGCAATGCAGGCACTTCACCACTGAACTACAGCGCCCTAAACCTGCTGAATAAGGACTTTTAATCTCTTGTGTGGCTCCAATGCTGAGACAAGGAAGAAACTCCTGGCCCTATTGCCAGGCAATGGAGACACATTCCCTTGTCTTCTGACCAGTGGCAGGCATGAGAAGCTTGGGAGGAAACAGGAAATAAGAATCAGCAGGAAAAGACCAGGACGCAAGTGTTGGGTGGGAGGCAGAAGGTCTGGAAGCACCTCTGCAAGAGGGAGGATTTTTCCAGATACTGACTTGGTTGCCTGGAACCTGAGTCAAGGCGGAAGAGAAAGATAGCTGGTGCTCTGTAAGCCCTAGCCTGAATCAGCTCCCTGGGCAAGGATCCCATGCTCTCCACCAAGTTCTGCCATGATTTCCCCTGACTATATTTAAAGGGATATCATGGATTTTGTTTTGTTTCTTAAAATGCTGTTATGAGCTGTCTCAAGCATAGAAAAGGTGGGAGAAAAATAGGTTAAATTAAATAAATAGAATAAAATTGAGCTTCAGAAAGCCTGAAATGTTAATTTCAGATCTGTACATAAATCAAATTACTGTAGTCTGACTGGCCTGTATAAGCATCTTACTACTTATATCTTTATATCTTCTTATACTTATGAGCATCTTATAGGGCTCACTTCTTTATACCTTTCAACAAGCGGGAAATTATACTTTAAATTAGAGGGAAAAAGGAGCAGCACAGGAAGGAACGGCTGGAAGGCATCAAGTGGAGCAATCATAGTGCTGCATGGAAATCACAGGAGACAGAAGGTCAGCCCAACCCTTCAGGAGCTGTTTGAACCATCAAAGGTAAAAATGACGAAAAGCCTGTTAGGTCATTTAGTTCATCCCCTTTGGCTCCCTCAGAAAATGTTCTAGTACTCCATCCTTGGGTTCACGCTTAAATGGTTTAGTTCCAGTTTTAATGCAAATATATTGCCATTTTGCATGAGGACCAATCGTCCAAGCAGCCTTCCTGTTATGCAACTTCCACGAGAAGCATTAACAAGCCAGCAAATGATAAACAGAATAAATGTGGGTGCTGAGAGATCAAAGGAAAACAGGCAGGCTGGCATGGAGGGAGATTGGATATTGTGTCACTTACACACATCCTGTAGGTGTTGAAAGACGACTGAACCACAGGTTCAAAACCAAATCCAACATCAAACGAGAAACTCTGCCTCCAAAGCCTGAACATTAGATTAAAAATATCCTCGGGGAAAATGGAAGATCATGCATAACGGAAGAGATAGGTGCAGCGTGGAAAATGAATGTTTTAAAAGAAGAGAAATGCAGAAGATGACATATTTCCTAGAGTACAGGTGGCCAACTTTTTTGCTACCTCTTTTGGAAAAAAATTGACTGGAAAACTTTTCTCCTAATGTCCTAATTACAGTATCTCAAATACACTAGCAACACTCTTCTAAGCAGAATATATTTCCTTGTTCAGTTGGGGTTGTGACTCCAATAGGGCACGAGGTTATAGAAAGTTAGGAGAACCAAAATGGCCACCAATCACGGCAAGCCTCTTCAGCCTAGAAAAGAGGTGCCTGAAGGGGGTCATGATTGAGACATACAAAATTATGCAGGGGATGGATAAAATGGATAGAGAGATGCTCTTTCCCCCATCACACAACACTAGAACCAGGGGACATCCACTAAAATTGAGTGTTGGGAGAGTTAGGACAGACAAAAGAAAGTATTTCTTTACTCAGCATGTAGTTGGTCTGTGGAACTCCTTGCCACAGGATGTGGTGATGGCATCTGGCCTGGGTGTCTTTAAAAGGGGATTGGACAAGTTTCTGGAGGAAAAATCCATTACGGGTTACAAACCATGATGTGTATATTCAACCTCCTGAATTTAGAAATGGGCTATGTCAGAATGCCAGATGCAAGGGAGGGCACCAGGATGCAGGTCTCTTGTTGTCTTGTGTGCTCCCTGGGCATTTGGTGCGCTGCTGTGAGATACAGGAAGCTGGACTAGATGGGCCTATGGCCTGATGGCAGACAGTAAGCAGAGGCTGGATAGTCAACAACGGAGAGACCACCACCTTCTGAGGCAGACTGCTCCACTGCAGGAAAGTTTGTATTGTCAAGAAGTTCTTAAGAGTTGATCAAAATCTCCTTTGTTATAATTTAACATGAGACCATAAGAAGAGCTCCACTGGATGAAGCCAAAGTGGACCCATCTAATCCAGCTTCCTGCATCCCACAATGGCCCACCAGATACCTCAGGGAGCACACAAGACATCTGTGGGGTAGGACAGAAGGTCACTTTGTACTGGATCAGACCTTTGGTCCATCTCACTCAGTATTATCTACACTTGCAGGCAGTGACTCTTCAGGAATTTAGACATATTTTTTCCTCATCTTACATGGAAGTTCTGGCAGACTGAATCTGGGATTTGCTATATGCTCTTTTGCACTGGGATTTGCACTTTTTGGTGGACTTAAGAACATAAGAACAGCCCTGCTGGATCAGGCCATAGGCCCATCTAGTCCAGTTTCCTGTATCTCACAGCGGCCCACCAAATGCCCAGGGAGCACACCAAATAACAAGAGACCTGCATCCTGGTGCCTCCCTTGCATCTGGCATAGCCCATTTCTAAAATGGCCTTGGATGCTTGTCCAAGGGAACATAAGAAAAGCCCTACTGGATTAGGCCAAAGGTGGCCCATCTAGTCCAGCTGCCTATATGTCACAGTGGCCCCACCAGATGCCTCAAGGAGCACACAAGACAAGCACACCTGCATCCTGGTGTCCTCCCCTGCATTTGGCATTCTGACACAACCCATTTCTAAAATCAGGAAGTTGCACATACGCATCATGGTTTGTAACCCGTAATGGATTTTTCCTCCAGAAACTTGTCCAATCCCCTTTTAAAGGTGCCCAGGCCAGATGCCATCACCACATCTTGTGACAAGGAGTTCCACAGACCAACTACATGCTGAGTAAACAAATATTTTAATATTAAAGGATGTGGTCAGATGCCATTACCACATCCTGTGGCAAGGAGTTCCACAGACCAACCACACGCTGAGTAAAGATATATTTTCTTTTGTCTGTCCTAACCCTCCCAACACTCAATTTTAGTGGCTGTCCCCTGGTTCTGGTGTTATGTGAGAGTGTAAAGAGCATCTCTCTATCCACTTTATACTTCTCCTGCATAATTTTGTATGACTCAATCATGTCCCCCTCAGGCGTATAAGAAACTTGGAGAGGCCTTGGAACAAGTTCCACATCCTTTCCCACTGATGTCAACGTCATGAGTGTCCTCGTCACCCAGTCCTTCTGACTGCGCTGGGGCTAGAAAGGGGCTTCTTGGTGGTGGCTCCCAGTTTGTGTGTATACACTGTGTGTGTGTGAGTGTGTATATACTGTGCACTGTATGTGAGTACACATTGTGTGTTTGCATATAGTGTATTTTGTATGTATATATATTGTGCATGTACACACTCTGTATATTGTGTGTATATATTGCTTAATCTGTATGTATATCTATATATCGTGCGTGTACATGTTGTGTGTGTGTAGACATTTTGTGTGCTTGTATATTGTGTGTGTAGACACTGTGTATGTATTGTGTGCGTATATATATGTTGTGCATTGTGTGTGTATGCATTGTGTACTGTTTGTGCACACATTGTGTGTGCAGTATGCATATATTGTGTGTGTGTTTGTGTAGTGTGCGCGTAGACACTGTGTGTGCATACATATTGCTTGTGTGTACTGTACAGGTATATATTTTGTGTGTCCACACCCTGATGGTTTGTGTGGCTGTGTGTAGACACCCCAGGCTGTGCACTGAGGCTCCTCTCTGGGCCCGCCCCGCCCGGTTTCCAGGGCGACGCGGCCCTCGGGCCACCCCCGCCGCGCTCACCTAAGACGCGGGTGACGCCCATGGTGAGCCTGTCCAGGTAGGGCTTCGCGATGCGCAGCGCCCGCTCCTCCATCCTCCTCGACGCCGGGCACCCCGCCCCGCCGCAGAGGCGCATGGGAGTTGTGGTTCTCTGAGAGCGCAGTGGCGCATGGGAATCGTAGTCCCTGAAGGGCCTCTCTGAGGCGCGCCTCCGTCGGAGAAAGGGACTGCAGTTCCCAGAGCGCACCGCGAGGGACCCCTCCCCGCCCCCGTCTTCCTTGCGAGGCGGCGATTGGCTGGCTCCCTCGCTCAGCGCGTCGTATCTGGGCAGAGCACGAGCGGGGCAGCCAATGGGAGCGGGCGGTGGGTGTGGCTGGGCGGAGGGACGCTGGGAGTGGCGGTTGTTTCAAGATGGCGGATGTGGCCGCGGGGCCGGGGCCGGAAGGAGCCGCTCGCTGGAGCAGGGACCGTATCCTTCCCGGGGGGGCGGCCTGCGCGTGGAGGGGGGGCGGCAGCGCCGGCTGACGAGGACTGTGTGCGTAGCCCCCGAGCATGTCAAGAGTGCCCCCCTGCTCCCTCAGAACCACCCCGTTCAGCCTCGGGCGTCCGCCCCGGGAGCCTCGGAGCCTCCCAGCCCCGTCCCGGGCACGCCCCGCCGCCTGCAGGAGTCTCGTGCCCTGCGGTGGGGGTTGGGAGGTCTTACTCCCAGGTAGGAAGCCTGCGCCTCATAGGCTGAGGGGGCTTGGGTGGGGGGCTGCCAGGCTTGCTATGGGGCTGCGCCTCTTGGCTAGCAGGGCTCGGAAGCCCTTGGGGACACCCCTGACAGGCTGCAGTCCTGGTCACACTTTCCCGAGAGTAAGTCGGGGCGAGGCAGGTGAGGCAGAGCCTCCCCACCAGGGGCAGGTGGCAGGTGAGGCAGAGCTTCTCCGCCGGAGTCCTTTGCAAAGCACTGCCGCCAAGAGAGGTGCCCAAGCTCTGCGCGTGGGTTGTGGGTGCTTGGGCACCTCCCACGGCGGTGGCACTTTGCAAAGGACTCCGGCGGGGAGGCTCTGCCTCACCTACCTCCCCACACGCCCCTAGAGTAAGCTCCAGTGACTATAATGGGACTTACTTCTGAATACACAGGCATAGGATTGGGCTCTCTGTTCCCGTCATCCCAAGAGGGGTGATTTACAGGAGGAGGCAGCAGCGTATTGTGTGTGTGTGCAACCTCGGCGCATGTCAAGAGTGCCTGCTGTTTCCACAGAAGCACCTTGTTGAGATTCAGGGGTTTGTGCCCTGTGAGCTTTGGAGCCTCCCAGCCCTGTCCTGGGCACACTCACCAGAAGGTGTTTCATTTCCTGGAGTGGGGTGGGGGTGGGGTTTTCTCCCAGGTAAGGAGCCTGCTGAGGGAGGCAGGGTCATTCAGGTGAGGAGCCTCCCGGCAGGCTTCTTATGGGGCTGGGCTTTGAGCCAGCATACCTGGGAAGCCCCTATTTGAGGCCTCACTCAAAACTTGAGCTCTCTTTTCCACCTGGGTCATTCCATGTCAGGTGGTCTAGGGCTCCTTGCGCGACCATCACAGATTTTAATGAAATTTTGAGTGCTAAGTCCCACGTGTCTCAAACGAACTTTGGTAAAGTTTTAGGTTCGCCGGTGGAATGCTTGTGAAGATGCAGCTTTTGTAGATATTGTGAATATTTGTGGAGATATTCTTTGACCCCATACTGCGACCATGTTCAGTACAATTGTGAGATGTTGACAACTTTGAGACATAATATCTCCTCTGCTGTTTTTTCAAAACAAATGAAACTTGGCTACCTTATACAACTTTTTGCGCTCCATTTAATGAAACTAATAACAATTTTTGTTGAGCGCATTAAAAGTGGATCCATTGCAGCAAAGTTGGCTGAAAAAATCCGTGCTCCAAAAAAACCCAAAGTTTAATGTTGAATAGCTCCAGCAATAATTAAGTAATAATTGTGAAATTTAGTGCATAATATCCCAACATAACTGCTTTCAAATATGTAATTTCAACCTCCTAGTTCTTTCCATTAGTTTACAAATTAAGTGTAAAGTTGATGAGTTTTGTAAAAAGGCCAAAAATACGGTATTTTTAACTGACTTTTACAAAAACGTACCTTCTAGAATAGGGATCTGCAAGAGGGATCTGAGGCCTTAGGATTGGACCTCAACAGATGGGAAACCTTGGCCTCTGAGCGTCCTGCTTGAAGACAGGCTGTGCAACTTGGCCTCTCCCAGTTTGACGAGACACTTGGCCAACTTCTATGAGGCAAAGAGGCATAGAAGGAAGGCTCATAGCCAGGGAGACGGAGCAGGGATGGACTACACTTGCTCCCAGTGTGTACCTTCTAGAAACACTTGTAAACTAATCTCATTAGAAAGAGCATGTTTTAAGCCCCTTAGAAAAGTGGGTTTGATTTTCCAATGTGGGCAAACAGTGCCCAAAAAAGAGGGACAGAGTTGGGAGATGTTGCCATAGCAACAACCTATATTTCAACTTAATTCTGTCACTTTTCATGTTGTTTTTTTCGTGCTTATTCTTATTGGAAAGCGTTCAGTTTCCTCTTCTGTTGCGAGCGAAGAGTCCATGACTCGCTGCAGTACAGAAGTGTACTCAGGACACAAGCTCTGTAGACCTGGATCTTGGTATGTTCCGTCAGCTTCTTGTTGGACCAGACTCTCTTTGTGAGTCTGGAAAACGTGGTAGCTGCTTTACCGATGCGCTTGTTTAGCTCGGTATCGAGAGAAAGAGTGTCGGAGATCATTGAGCCAAGGTACATAAAGTCACGGACAACCTCCAGTTCATGCGCAGAGATTGTAATACAGGGAGGTGAGTCCACATCCTGAACCATGACCTGTGTTTTCTTCAGGCTGATTGTCAGTCCAAAATCTTGGCAGGCCTTGCTAAAACGATCCATGAGCTGCTGGAGATGTTTGGCAGATGCATCCTTGGCATCACCTGGCAGGACAAAGTTCCAAACAACACAGTCCTGGAACGTGCTAGAATCCCTAGCATGTATGCACTGCTGAAACAGAAACGCCTGCGTTGGCTCGGTCATGTTGTGAGAATGGATGATGGCCGGATCCCAAAGGATCTCCTCTATGGAGAACTCGTGCAAGGAAAGCGCCCTACTGGTAGACCACAGCTGCGATACAAGGACATCTGCAAGAGGGATCTGAAGGCCTTAGGGATGGACCTCAACAAGTGGGAAACCCTGGCCTCTGAGCAGTCCGCTTGGAGGCAGGCTGTGCAGCATGGCCTTTCCCAGTTTGAAGAGACACTTGGCCAACAGTCTGAGGCAAAGAGGCAAAGAAGGAAGGCCCATAGCCAGGGAGACAGACCAGGGACAGACTACACTTGCTCCCGTTGTGGAAGGGATTGTCACTCCCTAAGTGGAACCAAGGCTCATTTTATTCCAACAAAATTAGGCTCAATTCTGTATGCAGTTTGTTGGGTGATGATAAATTACTTATTACTCGGTGATCAGAAGTTCAGCTTACAGACAATGACCAAATCTGCTTGCATCACAAAGCAAAGTATCTCGACAACTATGAAATGAAGCAAAAATCATGTTGCAATCCATTTGAAAGGCAAAATCACATTGATGAAAGTCCATCTTGCTGTGTCCGATGATTTGAAAGGAGTGGCAAAAACAAATGTAAAGCCAGGTCAGAAAATTTGCATTAAGTGCAAAACCAAATACATTTCCATGGTTGAAACCACAGCAGCATCTTTAACTTCGGATGATTTTGATAATGGACATTTCAGATGCTGTTAATAACAGCTTGGCTTCTTTAGGCACCTCTCCATTGAAGATTTGAAGGTTGAGAAGTAGAGATAAAGCTGGCTATGTGAAACGAAAAATTGTAGAGTTGCAGAAAATTATAGCAGGAAAGATAATGTCTGCTGCTGGAGTAGCTGAAGAATTGGGTACTCTAGTCGATCTGCAGAATGCAAGTTACGTAAAGATTACACTGACCTCATGGAAGAAATGAAAACAAAAATTGAAATATCGGATAGATTGACAAAAGTTCAATTATTGACTATGGCCCCCAAAAGTTGGTCAATAAAGGAAACAGCAAAGAAGTTTGGCGTTTCAGAGTGTGTGGTCAAAACTGCTTAAAGTCAGAGAAAGGCATTGGTGCAATACGCAGTGCAAAAGTTGGCAAACTACTGCCAAAAGAAGTCAGTAGAGTTTGAGATTTTTACAAAGGTGATGAATTCAGTAGAGTGTTTCCTGGCAAAAAAGATGATATTTCAGTTCAGTTTGATCGTGTTAAGTGCAAAAACAGAAGCGGTTGCTGTTGTGCAATCTGAAAGAGCTGTATATTGCTTATTGTAACAGATATGGAGCTGAAATTGGTTTCTCCAAAGTCTGTGACTTAGGCCAAAGTGGTGTGTAACTGTCGGTGCCTCAGGCACACATTCTGCCTGTACCTGCACCATACACCAGAATGTTAAGCTCGTACTACAAGGTGCTAATATCAAAGAGGAGTACAGGTTGCTTATGGAAAAGACAGTATGTGATTTGAATGCCAAGGACTGTATGTTACAATGATGTGAAAACTGTCCCAGTGAAGAGGCATTGATAGCATATTTGGAAGAAATATTCAAGGATTGGGATGCAGAAGACTCAATTGAATTCAACAGCGGCTCCACACTGACCACGAAACATTAGAAACAAGTGTACTAACGGTGGACAACTTCCTCAAAAAACTTGCTAGCAAAATTTGGAAGCTGACAGGCCACCATTTTGTTTCAAAACATCAAAGCAAACATTTGAAGTCACTGAAGACAGCCTTAAAAATAAAGGAATTGATTGTTTTGATGGATTTTGCTGAAAATTACTCATTTGTTGTCCAAGTTGCTGCTCAGGGCTTTCATTGGGAGAATTCACAAGCCATGAAACGTCCGTTTGTTGCTTATTACGTTGACGAAGTGGATATGCTGCAAATGGTTGACTGTTACATTATTTCTAATCATATGCAACACGATGCAGTATCCGTACACGTGTTTATTTCAAAGTTAAAAACATAAGAAGAGCCCCACTGGATCAGGTCAAAGGCCCATTTAGTCCAGCTTCCTGTATCTCACAGAGGCCCGCCAAATGCCCCAGGGAGCACACAAGACAACAGGCACAACCTGTGTCCTGGTGCCCTCCCCTACATCTGGCAATCAGAGGCAGCCTGCCTCTAAAAGCAAGAGCTGGCACATACCTACTATGACTTGTAACCTGTAATGAATTTTTCCTTCAGAAATTTGTCCAATCCCCTCTTAAAGGCATCCAGGCAAGATGCCATCACTACTTCCTGTGGCAAGGAGTTCCACAAACTAATCACATGCTGGGTAAAGAAATTTTTTTTCTGTCTGTCTTTCATGGATGTCCCCTGGTTCTGGTGTTATGTGAGAGGGAAAAGAGCATCTTCCTATCCACTCTGTCCATCCCCTGCATGCTTTTGTATGTGTCAATCATGTCCCCCCTCAGGTGCCTCTTTTCTAGGCTGAAGAGGCCCATACGCTGTAGCCTTTCCTCATAGGGAAGGTGCCCAAGCCCAGTAATCATTTTGGTTGCTCTCTTTTGCACCTTTTCCATCTCCACTATGTCCTTTTTGATATTTGGCGGCCAGAACTGGATGCAATACTCCAGGTGTGGCCTTACCATCAATTTGTACAATGGCATTACAATATTAGCTGTCTTATTCTCAATGCCTTTCCTAATGACCGCAAGCATAGAATTAGCCCTCTTCACTGCCGCTGCACGTTGGGTCGACACTTTTGTCGAGCTGTCTACTAGCACCCCAAGGTATCTCTCCTGTCTCAGACAGCTCAGAACCCATTAGCTTATATGAAAAGTTTTGATTTTTTTTGCCCTAATGTGCATTACTTTACACTTACTTACATTGAAACGCACCTGCTATTTTGCTGCCCATTCTGCCATTTTGCCAGATCTCTGCCAAAGATCCTTCTGAAGCTCCTCACAATCACTTCTGGTCTTTACCGCTCCGAAAAGTTTGGTGTCGTATGCAAACTTAACCACCTTATTGACATTTAGCCTTCTTTAACGTGCTCAGGGGGAAGGGTGAAGCCTGCAGAGAGAATGATTGATGGATTGTCAGCTGGCTGCCCTCTCTGGCATTATTAGACAACTGTTTTCCTTTAATTTCAAGGGTACTTCTAATCACATTGAGATAGAAAAATCTGTGGATAATTAGGTTATACCTGTAATCACTTGCATAACTGTCCCTTTGCAACAATAAAAAGCAGTTTTATTTAGTGCATTTTTTCCCTTCTCCAGGGATCAGCACATTACTTCTCATTTGTAGGGGCCATTCAAGTTGAGTCAAATCTGTGTATAAAAAATGTGTGTGTAACAAGGTTGGACCTGTACTACTTAGACCTGTGCAGCTGAGTGACGGCTCAGCTGCACAATATAAAACTACAAGAACTTTGTCAATTTGTGCAACCATAGAAATGATTTCAACATTGAGGCTGAATGGAACTTTTTTGGTACAAGCCGTGGAAAATCACCATGCTAGTTGGCGGCACAACTAAACGATTGGCCACCTGAGCAAGCCTCAAAAGACCACCATCTGACCAAAAGATCTGTTCAATTTTTGCGACCAAAATATACATGGAATTAAATATACGTATGTTCCAAAAGAAGAAGTCGAAGAAAGCAAAGTTTCAAGAAGAAAGATGGTAAGATAGCAGCACAATAGTCGGTACTAGAGAGCATCACCAATTTGTACCAGTTGACTCAAACTCATTTTATGACAGCAAAGTTTCAAATGACACAATATATTTTGTCGCCAAAATTTCTGATACCTCCTTCCTGTTTTTGAGTTTATCCGAACTGTTTCCTGGTTGTTATGTTGTGTGCATTTGACGGCAAATGGTGGATCAACAATGTTGTTGAAGTCTCAGCTGAACAAAATGATGCATTCATAAAATTTATGCATTCAAGGCTTTGGAACCTTGACAAAGAAACTAAATTACTGTCTTGGAAACCTGGATGAAGAACCCCACCCGTGGCTGGTATTGCACAGCTATCGGGCGTGACCCCTACGGCGATGGGGTTGCCAGTTCACATTCTTGAACTGGTAGTGACGATGTCACCATGGACCAACGCAATGGAATAGTTATAATGATGTGGATAAAAAATTGTTAAAAAAAAAAATAAGCCTGACCTGAAAATGACAGAATTGCATGTTAATATACAGGTGCAGCCTATTTATCCACGGATTTTTTATCTGTGGATTTGTCTCAATGCGAATGGGGTGGGGGAACCAAAAGTTTGCCCTACAGTGGCGTCTCGCTCCATTTCCGGGCAGCCCAAAACACTGCAAAAAGGCTCTGCCTCGCCCAGGCAGGGAAATAGTCCTGGAGCCCTGGAAGAGGTTCCCCTTGCAAAGGAACAGTAACACTCCTGGAGCCCCTGAGCCAGCAAAGAGGCTGAAGAGTTAAAGGGGTGTGTGTGAAAATCTCTGTAGCCAGAACACGTGCAGCAAGGTGGAGCTCTCACTCACTCACACTCACACACAGGGGCAGGTGTGGTAGCAACAGAGGGGATTGCTTTAAAAAAACCCAGGAAGTATTTGCCGAATTTCCCTCCCCCCCCCCATTGACATGGTGCAGGCAATCACCGACACAAGCAACCCCCCTCCCCCATGGTGCAGGCATTCACAAGCAAACCTTCCCACCAAGCAAAGCATGAGATTTAACCTACAATCCTCTCCACACTTTCCTGGGAGTAAGCCCCATTGACTGGAATGGGGGTTACTGCTGAGTAGAAACGCATACGGCTGGACTTTTAAAAGATCAGCATCCCATGTGAAAGAAGCCGGTTGGCTGGCAACGGGGAGGGCTGAGTACGGTGTGGAGGGGATTGATAACAGCTGCCTTAGTTTCCTTCCACTGTCAGGCTAAAGTATATTTGCATAACTCCATGGAATTTAGCATAACGCGTTTTTTGTTAATTGTGCTGAGTCACGGAATGGAACTAACATGGATAAATAGGCTCCACCTGTATACTCTGTTGCTGTGGCAATGTCTCCCAACTTTGTCCCTGTTTTTCAGGCACTGTTTGCCCGCGTTAGAAAATGAAACCCACTTTTCTAAAGGGTTTGAAATATGCTCTTTCTAATGAGATTAGTTTAAAAGCGTTTCTAAAAAGTACTTTTTTTGTAAAAGCAAGTGGAAAATACCCTATTTTTGGCCTTTTTACAAAACTCATCAGCTTTACACTTAATTTGTAAACTAATGGAAAGAGCTAGGAGGTTGAAATTACATATTTGAAAACAAAGTTATATTGGGATATTATGCACTAAATTTCACAATTCTTAATTACTTCAGGAACTATTCAACATTTAACTTTGGATTTTTTTGGAGCACTGATTTTTTCGGCCAACTTTGCTGCAGTTTAACCACTTTGGACACACTCAACAAAAATTGTTATTAGTTTCATTAAATGGAGCACAAAAAGTTGTATAAGGTAGCTAAGTTTCAAAAAATAGCAGGGGAGATATTATGTCTCAAAGTTGTCAACATCTCACAATCGTACTGAACATGATCGCAGTGTGGGGTCAAACAAATCCTATCTTGTGGAGATATAGAGCCCAATCCTATCCAGTTTTCCAGTGTTGGTGCTTCTCTGCCTAAGGGGTATGCACTGCTTCCTGTGTTGGGGATGCAGTTACAGAGGCTTCCTCAATGTATGGGAACATTTGTTCCCTTACCCCGTGGCTGCATTGTGGTTGCACCAGTGCTGGAAAATTAAATAGGATTGGGCCCTATATCTCCACAAGTATTCCACCAGCAAACCTAAAACCTTACCAAAGTTCATTTGAGACACGTGGGACTCTGCACACAAAATTTCATTAAAATCCATGATGGTAGTGCAGGGAGCCCTAGACCACTTGACATGGAATGACCCTTAAGTTGTTAAGCGAGCGTTCAGCCCAATCTAGTGCCTTTGTTGAGTAAACAGACATTCCCTGCCAGATGTTCACTGCTCAGGCTACTGGAGACCAATTACCTTTTCTTTGCATTAAGAGCCTCGTCTTCGTTATGTAAACAGATACTGTTGCAGGAAATGAGAGACGTGATTGCCTCATTAAGAGCCTATTTGTTGTGCATTTACTACCGTTATATACACGGTCCGTCATTAAGTAGTCTGTTGTTAAGCGACACATGCCTGTAGTTCCATTTTTTGTATCCTCAGTTCAAAGGATCTAGATTCAATGAGCCATGGGTCTCATCCAGTGTAATGTGACCTCATGTGTTCATGTACAGTTGATGACCAGTATCTTTCTGCTTACCCCAGTCTCTGTGAGAGGCAAAGTGTCAGTAGGACACTCATTGAAAGTAGTCCTTTGTCAACGCCTTAATGGTGGATCCAAGTCCAGTCATTTTCTAATAAGAATGAATGGTCGTCATTGTCATCATCATCGCATATTTATGTTATACTTGGGGATGCTGTTGGAGTTGGAGGGGGCTAGATCTGCCCCAGCCTCTAATGTGTTTCTTTGGAGAAGTGCAGGTTTGGCTTATTCCACTCCACTCCTAGCACTCTTCCTACTTGAAATGCGTGTACAAAATCCCTAGAAAAGCAGAGACTTTGGGGGGGGGGGCTCTGCTACATTGTGATGCTAGTGTATGGGACAAAAAGGAAGCTTTAGTAGGAGTCTGGACATCTGCAAGAGGGATCTGAAGGCCTTAGGAGTGGACCTCAACAAGTGGGAAACCCTGGCCTCTGAGCGGCCCACTTGGAGGCAGGCTGTGCAGCATGGCCTTTCCCAGTTTGAAGAGACACTTGGCCAACAGTCTGAGGCTAAGAGGCAAAGAAGGAAGGCCCATAGTCAGGGAGACAGACCAGGGACAGACTGCACTTGCTCCTGGTGTGGAAGGGATTATCACTCCCGAATTGGCCTTTTCAGCCACACTAGACGCTGTTCCGGAACCACCTTTCAGAGCGCGATACCATAGTCTTTCGAGACTGAAGGTTGCCAACAACCATGCCTTAAGTGATGGGTGGTGCTCTGGCATGTGTGTGGGGTGGGGGAGCAGGAGGACCCATATATTGTAAACACTTTTGGTAGAAAGCAGACCTGCTTGCAACACCCCGTCCTGAATCTGTGTAGAAGGGTCAAGATCACTCAGTTCCAGGGCTGGAATGCTCCTTTTGCCTGCACTGCAATGGTTTTCTTAAATTCAACTCTTTATTTTTCCTGAATGAAAGTTAAGGGGTGAGATGTTGAAAGCACTTTCTCCTTATAATTCTCACAATTGAGAATGAAGCCTGAATGTATCACGCCACCGCTTTGATTAATTCTGTCCTGGGTTCGGTTTCTTGGTCAGGCTAGAATGTGAGGAAATGTTCATAACTTGAAATCTTTATATACGTGATTATTATTATTATTATTATTATTGTAGTAGTATGGAATTTGGAACAATGTGTTGTACATTTAGCAATAGGGCAGAATTCTGTTTTGTGTGAGTTCGAGCAAATTCAAAATGACCCGTAAATGTGGAATAGATCAGCAGCTAAATGTTGCAGGAAGATTCAGCGATCCACACAACCCCTGGGCCTCTCCACAGCAGCCTTGGCTTTTGCCTGCTTTCTCAACTTACTCTCTGTCCCCTGCAATCGCAGGACTTTTGAGATTCTAGCCTGTTGATATCTTGGTCACCTGCAAGAACAGGCTGCTTAGCGTGGTGTTGGAGCACCTTTTCCTGGCCTTCTAAATTCTTAGGAACTGCTGGGGACTGGATGGGGTTGGTTGGGGGCTGCCAGAGTCTGGCAGAATCGGTGCAGCTTCCCTTCAGTAACAAGCACTGCCATAGTTGTGTATGTGCAATATGAAGTACCTTGCTGACACAGTGTGCTTATACTAGACAGGCACATGTGGTTCTATTACCCCTATCTTCTTAGACCAAGAAAGAAGGTGAACAGACTGGCTGAACCTGATGAATCTTGGCAGGAGAGCTCTTTAGCTAGATGGTTTCCCGTCTTCCAATTGAATGGTGTCTTGCTTTCAGATCCTCCTCCTTTACCAGCTAGTAGTCTTGTGTTGCTGACTTCCACTGTTCCCACTCCCACTTCTGGTGGGTCCTGACAGATTCTCATTCTAAAAAGTGGGTCCTGGTGCTAATTGTGTGAGAACTGGTCCAGATGCTTTGTAGCCTGCTGTGACTTATTTATTTTTTATTTTTTATTTATTTTATTAATTTATACCCGCCTTTTTGCCCAACGGGCACACAAGGCGGCTTACTACACTTTAAAAATACAACATTAAAAACAATCATTAAAAACAATTTACAATAATTAAAAAATCTAAAAACAAACAAACCCCGTGGATTTTCATATAAAAAG
Organism: Tiliqua scincoides; assembly: GCF_035046505.1. Taxonomy (NCBI): domain Eukaryota; kingdom Metazoa; phylum Chordata; class Lepidosauria; order Squamata; family Scincidae; genus Tiliqua; species Tiliqua scincoides. Next base: position 2,961,532 of record NC_089822.1, read on the forward strand.
CAAGAACGCCAGCCAGCCTGTCAACAATTAAAAGCTTTTTGAAATAAAAAGGTCTTCAGTCTATGCTGAAACGTTCATTATTTATTTTTTGCATTCCTCTTCCAAGGAGGTCTGAATGGTGTACATGGTTCCTCCCTTCCTTTTGTTCTCACAACAACCCTGTGAGGTAGATGAGGCTGAGAGCTAGTGATTGGCCCAAGGTCACCCAGGAAGCTTCATGACTGAGTGCGGATTTGAACCTGGATCTTATGCCATGTTATCTTTGTAGCATACTAGAACTGGGCTGAAAAAGGTGAGAACTAGTGACTGAGTGCTCCTTACGAGCAGGGTTTTGAACTTTTTCTACTATACAATGATGGCTTTGAGTTCTTCAGTCAGGTACAAGAAGAGACGAATGAGCAGGGGAGAATGTTAGAAAAGCCACCTCTAGTGAAGGAGCTAGCAGACGTTCCTTTCCCATTACTTGTGAGAGTGGAATGTGGTTGAACTGATGTGTAGGACTTTGCCTTCTAAGGCATTGGAGGTGATTGTAAGGAACCCAGAATAGCAGGCTGTGGAAACTGTGAGAGACATGTTCAAAGGCTGCTCTTTGGGGCTCAGTTAGAACTACATGTGGACTTCAAGTACTTCAGAGTTGTTATGCAACTTCCCTGCAGTTTCCTTCCAGGATGCCGCTTCCCTGCAGGATGAGGGCTCATTGAAGTGAAAGGGACTAGTTGCTAGTACTTAAGGAAATACATGATGCCCATATAGTGCTTTTTGAGTGTGAAAAAACTCGACTGAGCAAAAAATTTTTGTGAGTGTGGTTTCATATTGTCTTGATGCTTTCTTTACAACAACCTTGTAAGAAAAGTGATAAAATAATAGCATCCTCATGTTACCCCTGGGGACCTGAGACTGAGAGGCAGTGACCTGCTTAGTGAATTTGAAGCAGAGAGGTCTGGATTTGCAGCTCTTTCTTTTCTCTACAACACCATACCAGCTGTCCTTCATGGTGGTCCTTGATGACTTTAGTGGGAGTTCTCAGAGGGGGTGGTCTCGTTCAGAGGTATAACTTCTCTCGGTGAAGTTAGTTATTTGGATAAAATGTGTTGCGTTGTGTCTCCTGTATACATGTCCAGTGGAGGAATCAGCAGCACGTCCTAGAGAAACGAGTTCAACAAATCAAGATAGGGACCCTTAAGGTGCAGGTTCTGCATTTTTAATGGTTTTTGCTCTTTATAGGATTAGATAGTTCAGACACCTGACAAATGAAGCGGCTGTTGGTTGGTACCAGCAAGAGCTGGGAGATGCCCAGATCAAACTCTTCATTCAGCCATTAATCACCATATGGCCTTGAATGAGCCACAGTGTCCCAGCCTTAGCATCTTTTGTAATGAAGATAATGGTGCTGAGCTAACTTATGAGGTTGTCATAAGATGCACGAGAGGATGTTTGTGAAGTATTTGGAGCACTTATAGAAAGCATCATATAAATAAAGTACTGTTGCTGTTTGAAACCTCATGCCTCAATAAATTAGACTTTCATGGACTGCAGATCTCAGTCATCTTCTCTAGGAGGAGATTTAAAAAAAACAACTGTAAGCAGGATATCAAGGATTGGTGGCTTATAAGCGGCACAGCTAGGTCAGGGGCGTAGAATATATGGCTCAACCAGAGTGAGATCAGGAAAGCCTGGAGGAAGCAGGCAGCCTTTAAATTGAATTCAGACTATGCATACATAACAGTGACTGTACTGAATAAAAGTGAAACCCTGCTGGATCGGATCCAGGGTCCATCTAGTCCAGCTTCCTATATCTCACAATGGCCCACCTGATGCCTCTGGCATCTGGTATTCAGCAGTAGGTCACCTCTAAAACTCAGTTGAATATAGGCATTATGGCCTGTAACCTGCAACTGACTTTCTCCATGAGTCTGACCAATCTGCATTTAAAGGCAGCTAGGCCAGGCGCTATCACCACATCCTTTGACAAGGAGTTCCATAGATTAATGTTGCACTGGGTAAATATCTTCTTTTGTCTGCTCTGACTCTCATGCCAGTCAATTTTATTTGATGATCCCTGACTCTAGTGTTTCGTGAGAGGGAAAAGAACATCCCTCTATCCATCCCATGCATAATTCTATACATCTCAGTTATGTTCCCAGCTCAATCATGCCCCCCGTGCCTTCTTTCTAGGCTGAAGAGCCCCAAATGTAGCCTTTCCTTGTAAGGGAGGATCCTGAGCCTAGTAATCATTCTGATTGTTCTTTTCTGCACCTTTGCCAGTTTCACTATATCCTTTTTGAGATGTGGTGACCAGAACTGAACACAATACTCCAGATGTGGTCTAACTATCGATTGGTATAGTTGCATTATAATATTGGCTGTTTTAGTCTCAGTTCCTTTTTTAATGATCCTGAGTATGGCATTGACCTTCTTGACAACCACCACGCAATGGGTTGAGTATTCCACTGGGTCTACCACCACTCCAAGATCTCCTGATCTATCTCAGACAGCTTAGAACCCATCCACGTATATGTGAAATTTTGGTTTCTTGCCCCAATCTGCAGGAATTATCTGCTTTGGTTCTACGTGGTGTTCGTCCTGTGGTGCTTTCTACTTTGCAGATTTTGGTTATCTGAAATATTTGTATCTTGCATGTCGCTTCTCAATCGGGAAACACTCCAGGTGACACTTGTTCTAAAAGTGTTCTAATAAAACCATCAAAGAGCAAGGACCCAGAAACTAAAAGAGGCGAAACTATGAACGGAACATCAGAGCAGGGAAGAATAGAGCAGCCAAATGACAGCAGAGGAGATTAAACTGTGAACCCACCACATCCCCCTGCCCTGAAAATAAGTCACCACTGGAATGCAGCCAGAACGTGGGAACCACCCTTTTTTTTAAAGGCAGGCAAGGAGCTGCTGTGGAAGAGAACATAAGAACAGCCCCACTGGATCAGGCCATAGGCCCATCTAGTCCAGCTTCCTGTATCTCACAGCAGCCCACCAAATGCCCCAGGGAGCACACCAGATAACAAGAGACCTCATCCTGGTGCCCTCCCTTGCATCTGGCATTCTGACATAACCCATTTCTAAAATCAGGAGGTTGCGCATACACATCATGGCTTGTACCCCATAATGGATTTTTCCTCCAGAAACTTGTCCAATCCCCTTTTAAAGGCGTCTAGGCTAGACGCCATCACCACATCCTGTGGCAAGGAGTTCCACAGACCGACCACACGCTGAGTAAAGAAATATTTTCTTTTGTCTGTCCTAACCCGCCCAACACTCAATTTTAGTGGATGTCTCCTGGTTCTGGTATTATGTGAGAGTGTAAAGAGCATCTCCCTATCCACTCTGTCCATCCCCTGCATAATTTTGTATGTCTCAATCATGTCCCCCCTCAGGCGTCTCTTTTCTAGGCTGAAGAGGCCCAAACGCCGTAGCCTTTCCTCATAAGGAAGGTGCCCCAGCCCCGTAATCAACTTAGTCGCTCTCTTTTGCACCTTTTCCATTTCCACTATGTCTTTTTGAGATGCGGCGACCAGAACTGGACACAATACTCCAGGTTTGGCCTTACCATCGATTTGTACAACGGCATTATAATACTAGCCGTTTTGTTCTCAATACCCTTCCTAATGATCCCAAGCATAGAATTGGCCTTCTTCACTGCCGCCGCACATTGGGTCGACACTTTCATCCACCACCACCCCAAGATCTCTCTCCTGATCTGTCACAGACAGCTCAGAACCCATCAGCCTATATGTAAAGTTTTGATTTTTTTGCCCCAATGTGCATGACTTTACACTTTCTGACATTGAAGCGCATCTGCCATTTTGCTGCCCATTCTGCCAGTCTGGAGAGATCCTTCTGGAGCTCTTCACAATCACTTCTGGTCTTCACCACTCGGAAAAGTTTGGTGTCATCCGCAAACTTTGCAACCTCACTGCTCACCCCTGTCTCCAGGTCATTTATGAAGAGGTTGAAAAGCACCGGTGCCAGGCACACCGCTTTTCACCTCTCTCCATTGTGAAAATTGCCCATTGACACCCACTCTCTGCTTCCTGGCCTCCAACCAGTTCTCAATCCACGAGAGGACCTGTCCTCTAATTCCCTGACTGTGGAGTTTTTTCAGTAGCCTTTGGTGAGGGACCGTGTCAAACGCCTTCTGAAAGTCCAGATATATAATGTTCACGGGTTCTCCCGCATCCACATGCCTGTTGACCTTTTCAAAGAATTCTATAAGGTTTATGAGGCAAGACTTACCCTTACAGAAGCCATGCTGACTCTCCCTCAGCAAGACCTGTTCGTCTATGTGTTTTGAGATCCTATCTTTGATGAGGCATTCCACCATCTTACCCGGTATGGATGTTAGGCTGACCGGCCTATAGTTTCCCGGGTCCCCCCTCTTTCCCTTTTTAAAAATAGGCATGACATTTGCTATCCTCCAATCTTCTGGCACCATGGCCATTTTGAGGGACAAGTTGCATACCTTAGTCAAGAGGTCTGCAACTTCATTCTTCAATTCCTTAATAACTCTTGGGTGGATGCCATCAGGGCCCGGTGACTTATTGATCTTTAATTTATCAATGAGGTCTGAAACATCTTCTCTTTTAACCTCTATCTGACTTAACTCCTCGGTCAGGAGGGGCCGTTCGGGCAGCGGTATCTGCCCGAGGTCTTCTGCCGTGAAGACAGATGCAAAGAACTCATTTAATTTCTCTGCCATCTCTAAGTCTCCTTTTATCTCCCCTTTCCCTCCCTCACCATCCAGAGGGCCAACCGCTTCTCTGGCGGGTTTCCTGCTTCTAACATATTTGAAGAAGCTTTTATTATTCCCCTTAATGTTGCTGGCCATGCGTTCCTCATAGTCTCGCTTGGCCTCCAGTATCACCTTCTTACATTTCTTTTGCCACAGTTTATGTTAAAAGGCCTTTTTAGTCTTGCTAAGTTCTGTTTTTGAAGTCAGAAGGCTCCTAGTGGTGACTTTATCCTTAGGGCAACCTTGCAGAGCCAACCATGTGCAGTTCCCTCCTTAGAATTTTGGGGTAGACAGGCAGACAAGGCTCCATCTGATACATCCTGACAGAGAAGGAGGCGCTGTTGCTTTGACGGAGCAAATGTGCATCCTACTGTTTGGCCTGTGGATCTGAGGCCTCTTGTCATTAGTCCTGGAAGCTGGCAGCACCTTGGCTGTGCTATGCTGGGAGGCACCTAGCACCATGAACATGAGTACACATGCGTGTTCTCTGCATGCGTTCAGTAAGAGCTGTCAGGCAATGAGCTGCGGGCATAGGCCATCAGCAGGGACAACCAAGGCTGTTTTGGTCGCAAACTTTGGCTAGAAGCCAACTTGAAATGGGTCAAGATAATCACTTTCATCCAGGAATTCCTGCATGTGGGTCAGCATTACCTGCTTGGAAGTCTTGAGACTGTCCTGTAATTGTCCAGCCTGTTGGAATTCAGGGAGGGTTTTTTTTTAAAGAGTGCAAACAGGATTGTACCATGACTTATCCAAGAGACAAATTTATCACTTTTTTGCTCATTAAGCCAGTCATACCCTCCTAACTCTAATCAGCTAAAGTGGGCAAGAGTGAAGTGCACATGTGGGTGACCTCTCATTCCCAACCATCCTGCCTGCATCCTCAGGTTGTACAAGGGGAGACGAATCCAAGCAACAGGCAGCCGCAGAGAATGTATTCTCAAACCCAGTGAGATTCCGAATCACCTTCCTGCCAAATGGAAGCAGTTTTTCCCCCAAATCATATCTAAAGATTCCCCCAAATCATATATATCAGTTTCTGAAGCATACAAATATTTTCCCTCTTGCTTTCCTTGAATGAAAATCACATTCAGTTTCCGATGAAGACCAGCCACCTGTATTTGTTCCAGGTATGAACTCTGAATAGTTGCAAAATGTAACTGGTCTACAGCATGATATGTGGATAGTGGACTTGGAACTTGTTCAGATCTCAACACATGGGTTCTGCATTGGCACACTGTGGGGCTTCAGCCATCCCCTCTAGCAACAGGTCAAAATGGAATAGGTGGGCAGTGGTTCTTAAAATTTGTGCTGCTGTGATCCACTCTGTCCTCACTGGGTTGCGACCCAAAGCTCATGCTGCAAAGCATTACTGGGAGCCACCAGTGGCTGCATCCGTGTTGTACCCAACCTGAGACCCACTTCATTGGCCTCCATGGCCCACAGAATGCTTTGTGTTTGTAAACCGGAAGTTGTTTCTGATTGCTTCCCCAAGGCGTTCTGGGGCCCACAGAGGCCAATGGAGTGGATCATGGCTCAGTGTGACCCAGAAGTAGCCTCCCATGGCTTCCGGTAATGCTTTGCACCACGACCCATGGTTTGGGAAATGCTGCTCTAGAGTGTTTTACTCAGAGATAGATTTGGCTGGAATGAGACTAGTGAACTTCATATTGTAGAAGAAATGGACACAGAAGAGAGCTAAATTGTCGTTGCACCTGGCTTTGTATGATATACTGAATAACCTCAAAGTTGATTAGTAAAAAGCATAAAAGTTTAGTATACAAAACTGTTGACCTTGTTATTGGAAAGAGAAGTGTTAAAAAGTGGCAGACAGCTGACGTGACTGGAGTGTGTTGTTGTGGCCTTTGCAGAACTTCTCAGTCAAGGCCTTGGGCTTCAGTCCAATGGGAATAGCAAGTCCAAGATGCAGGATCAGTAAGGCACAGGGCAGGATTTCCTGAGGCTAGAAGCCTCTGCACACTTTTTCTGGGAGGAAGCCCACTGGACTCAGGGGGACTAGCTTCTGAGTGACGTGTAATATTATTATTATTATTAACAACTTTATTTTTACCCCGCCTTTCTCCCCGAAGGGACTCAAGGCGGTTTACAACAGATTAAAAACATAATTTAAAAACAAGTAAAAACATATTAACACATCATAAAAAACAGCAGTCAGAAATAAAAAATAGGTAAAAAGAGCATAGAGCAGCAGTAAGTCATAAAAGAACCAGGCCTGTAAAAAATATTAAAAGATGTTAAAAAGATGTTAAAAAGGCCGAGAACTCAGAAGGCTTGTTTAAACAGAAGGGTCTTCAGGCCTCGCCGAAAGGTCTCAAGAGAGGGAGCCATTCTTAAGTCAAGGGGAAGGGAGTTCCATAGCATTGGTGCCACTACTGAGAAGGCCCTATTTTTTGCAGCTGCCCCACGTACCTCCCTAGGCGGCGGCACTTGTAAAAAGGCCTTCTCTGATGACTTAAGAGGACGAGCCGGATTGTACGGGAGCAGGCGATCTCTAAGATACCCTGGCCCAGAGCAGTATAGGGCTTTAAAGGTCAATACCAGCACCTTGAATTGGGCCCGGAAACTAATGGGCAGCCAATGCAGCCGCTGGAGAAGCGGACTGACAGAGTCGAACCGCCTACCTCCAGTGACCACACGGGCCGCTGCATTCTGCACTAGTTGCAGTTTCTGAACTGTCTTCAAGGGCAGCCCCACATAGAGCGCGTTACAGTAATCTAATCTCGATGTCACCGAGGCATGGATCACCGTGGCCAGGTCTGCACGATCCAAGTACAGCCGCAGCTGGCACACCAGCCGAAGCTGAGCGAAGGCCCCCCTAGCCACAGCCGCCACCTGGGAATCCAGGAGTAGCTGCAAGTCCAGGTGGACCCCCAAGCTGTGGACCTGCTCCTTCAGAGGGAGTGCAACCCCATTCAGCGCAAGCCGATAGTCCAGCACCTGCATTGAGGATTTCCGAACCAGGAGAGCCTCTGTCTTATCCGGATTTAATTTCAGCTTGTTAGCCCCCATCCAGATCCTCACTGCCTCCAGACAGCGCTCCAGGCCCTCAACCGCCACCCTGGAGTCTGGAGAAAAGGAGAGATAGAGCTGGGTGTCATCGGCATATTGATGGCACCCCACTCCAAAGCCCCGGATGACCTCTCCCAGCGGTTTCATGTAGATGTTAAATAGCATGGAGGACAGAATTGAGCCCTGTGGCACCCTGCATCTCAAGACATGGATTGTAGGATTGTAGGATTGTGCAAGACATCCGACTGCTTGGGTTGTGCTGCTGAAAGTTTTTTGGTCTGACTTTCAATTCCTCTGTTCCGAGGGACCTTCGGGGAGGAGCGTTGTGAGAAGATTTCCTGATGTTGTTTGTTCAATCTCTAGGAGTGTCCACAGAGAGAATTTTTCGAGCAAGACATCTGCTGAAGGGGCGGAAAACAGAAGTGAAGGTGGAGGCTCCTGTGGCTACTGCTTCTGTCCCAATGGATGCCCCTCGGAGCACAGCAGAAGTGGCTGGGCAGCAGGTCAGTATGGCATTGCATGTCAAACATACGGTCATCTGAACCAATGAGTTGTGGCAAGCCTCTGTGATGCCTGTTCCCCTTTTTGGTGCAGGAGAGTGAAAGCTTTCACGTCTGATGAAATCAGTTTCCCATTACACCTGAATTTGGATGTTGTGGTTTAGTCTAGTTAGGTAACAGACTTGCTATTTTGATTTATTATTTTATTTTTTGAAGGTGGTTGTTAGCCCCTTTCTAAGGTTTTTTGTCTGAAAGTCAAGAAATAAATATTTTAACAGAGTTGAAATATACCCAGTTTCTTGAGTTTGTTAATAATGGGGAAGGTGGGGCATAGGCAATAGTGAGTACAAATGTTTTCTCGTTCTCCTCCAAAGGAAGGGAGCAGGAGTGTACGAACCTGAGGCTTTCTGTGGCTCCTTTGTGGGTTAGATCAGCGGTTCCCAAACTGAATTGTGACCCACCAATGGGATGTGAGCTGATTTTTGGTGGGTCATGGCCAGTGGCAACTGTGGCATCGCAAGGCCTTCTGGGGCACTACCCAGAAGCTGCAGGCGACAAAGTGCTAAAAATAAAGTTGTGCTGTTATAAATAAAGTTGCAGGTTGGTGCTGGCCAGTTCCAGCAGTGGTTCTACAAGGCTTTTTGGGGTGCTATCCAGAAACTGTAAGGTAGTCTGGAGAGCTACCTGGCTGCTGTGACCCATGAAGTAGGTTGCAGTGCTAAGAAGATTGGGAACCACTGTGTGGAGGTTAGGCTGCCTTTGATGCATGTTGCTGGTCTGCCTGTCCTTTACTGTATCCACATGTGCAGTTGGAGCAGCACCCCACAGTGCCTTGCGACAGATCTTCTGGAATAAGTGGCTCTGCCAACAAGGCTTTGCCAGGCTGATGCGAGCCAAGTAGCTGTCCAGCTCCAACAGCTTGTTGTTTTTCATGGTGGTGAAAAGCTGTTTCTTCTGTTTGGTGCCTGTGCAGGGTATCTAGCACTAGAGGCCTCCAGAGAGCACCAGTGGTGTCCGTGTCATCTTTGACTCGGGGCAGATACCTCTCTCAGTGCTCCCGTCAAATGCAGCGGGAGTGTGTGTATGTGTGGCGCCCGCATCTGCTGTGAATGCATGAAATGAGCAGTTGTCTTTGAAATGACTCATGTCTTTGAAAAGCACAGGAAAAGTTTTTAACAGATATAACCTGCAGCTATTAACTTGAAGTGCTTTGAGTGAAAAGCTAGTTTAAATTAAACACAAATCACAAGGTTTGAATGGAGGTCTCTAGTGCCTGGGGTTGCATGAAACATCACTCACCACACACGTTGATTGCTGCTATCCATTTCAACTCTGTTTAAAATAATAATTTTTTTAGCTTTTGAAGACTTCTTTGAAAGGAGCAGCTGAACCCAGAAGGGCCTGTTTCTTGGTAGTATCTAGCCACAGCTTCCAGCTTGTTCGTAGGGAGGCATGTGTGGTGCTTACAAGAGATGCATGGTTTCCCACCACAAGAAGGAGTCTTGAAAGGCTGCAGGGTTGCCCAGGAGTAGGAGAATGAAGACTTTCTGTTCTCTCTTGAAGAATAAACCACAGTTCTGGGTGGGGAACTACAATTAATTAAAGTTGGCAGTAGCCAGGAAATCAAACCATGCTTCAGTATCCCTAGGTTGTTTTAAATCTGAATAGTATAAGAACCATGAGAACATAAGAAGAATCCTGCTGCATCAGGCCAAAGGCCCATCTCGTCCAACTTCCTGTACCTCACAGTGGCCTACCAAATGCCCCAAGGAGCACACAAGACAACAGGCACAAACTGCATCCCAGTGCCCTCCCCTGCATCTGACAATTGGAGGCAGCCTACCTCTAAAACCAGGAGCTTGCACATACCTACTATGACTTGGAACTTCTGTGGTTGGTCAATGTCAGGCAGCAGTGTAGGACCCTAGATAGATACCTCCTTAAGTCTGTAGGCAGCGCAAACTAGTCTCTTCATGGTCCCTGTATTAGTGTGAAACCAGAGCATAATTATTGCTCAGTTTGCAAACTGGAATTGCAGGGATAAGGGACACAAGCAGTGCGGGAGAGGCTAGAGTGACTTGAGAGAAGAATGGAGGATTGCAAAAAACAGCCTTTGCAGGGGGAGGAAAAATGGCTTGGTGACAGAACACTTGATTTGCATGCAGGAGGCCCCTGGCAGCAGTTCAGAGTAGCCCTGGGAATGGGCTGCCTTTGAAAATCCAGTCAGTGGAGATAGCACTGGATGGACCAGTCAGGCTGTCTCAGTATACGTGTTCAAAGGTGGGTGTAGGGCAGAGTGCAAGGGATGGGAGAGTGACCATGCAGGCCCAGCACATCTTTGAAACTACCCTGTGCCAGAATCACTTTTCTGGGCAGACACCTTGGATTTTTTCTAGCTCAGGTTGTAAAATATGGTGGGGTGAGTGTGGATGGCTATAAATTGGATGCTTCTTGTACGAGTGTTTCCCCAGTTGCTAAGCCAGTTTTTCGTTCAGGAGCTAGACTTCAATTAGACCTCGGTTTAATTTTGTGGAGTTCAGTCATAGTGACCTACCTTTATAATTTCTAGTTCATTCTTGTAGGCTTTCCTGCGTTACTGCATTATTCCACTTTTGGTTCAGTGGAGAAAGTTGCTGTAAGCAGGGTGAAATTGAGAATTATATAGAAGAATCCCAGCTGGCATTCCAAGGTTCACATCCTATTAACTGTGACAGGTTAAGGCTTAGCTAGTGTAGGTATGCAGAAAGCTGGAGTGAACTGTGCATTTATGTGCAATGAAGTGCCCTCTGGTGGCCAGAACAAGTAATATTAGCTAGTTCTTGCAGCAAGTAAGACAGTGACCAAACCAACAGTGGTATAGAACAGAGGTACTTTTTTCAGTCACTTTTTGTTTGCACTTGTGACATGACAAATATTCGATAGGCGGTGATATGGCAGGCATGTATAGCATCAGGCCCAATTGACTGTGAATTTCCAGTGATGACTGTCCATTTGATGATACTTAACTTCTGTACATGCGTTGAATGGATCTCTCGTACGCTGGTGCTCTCTAAAAAGTTAGTGCCAGGGGCAGCAAGACCTCAGTCTTGGACAGAGGACAAATACACTGCAGACCAATAAAAATGGACCACTTAATACCTTTTCTAGAAGGCCCTTGACATGTCGTAGGTGCTCAAGCTTGTTCTTCCAGTTGGATCTTATATTTAGAAGTACTGTACAGATTAATAATGACTTTTCCAGCACCCAACTTAGGAAATTATCCTATTGGTTGATTCTTTATTATTATTTTTAGTTCTTAACTCATCTGGGGGCTGAAAATGCCGCCTTTGTTGCTTGAAATACTTCAGTTGCAGATTCTAAAACACTTGTTCCATGTTAATGATTGCTTTTTAAAATGTTGATTTTAATTTTCAGATGCCTGACAAAGGAGAAATAAAGAGTGCTTCTTTAAAGGATTTATGTCCCGAAGATAAGAGGCGCATTGCAAACTTAATTAAGGAGCTTGCAAGGTGAGGAAAAATGCTGCCTAATAATGTATTGGCTTTAGGTTGCAACTCCATTCAGTTACTCCGTTATGCAGTTTAAGTATTCATATTGTCCTTACTCTTGCTGGCACAGGTATTATTAGAAAGGTCACAAAGTAGTTATGTCTGCCTCACTCCCTTGGAAGAGGCTGCAGATGGTTTCTTGTGCACATGCATCCTGTGTTGCTAGAGCCTTGCTCCCCATTGCCACACTCTCACTGCCTGCATGCTCACCACAGTGAGTGAATGTGGTGAATGAACTGCTGCCATCTAGTGAGCAAGTTGACTGTCAGTTGGCATGAGCTCACAGACCTGAGTGGTGCAGCCTGGCATCAAGGCACACACTGTCTTTGGCAAGGGGGCATAGCACCAATGAGGGAAAATAAAAAGAAAGTCAGGAAAATCACCACAGCCAGCAAGCCCTGACCCCCCTCTACTGATGTACCAGCAGCAATCTCTCCACTCCACTCTCCTGTTAAACTCTCATGTCAAACTCTCTTGTTTTCTGTTAGCTTAAGGCCCAATCCTATCCAACTTTCCAATGCCAGTGCAGCCGCAATGCAGCCCTGAGGAAAGGGAACAAACATTCCCTTACTTGGAGGAGGTGTCCATGACTGCTCCCTCTACTGCAGGATGCAGCACATGCCCTGTTGGCACAGCTGCACCAGTGCTGGAAAATTGGAGAGGATTTGGCCCTTATTCTCTTTGCAAGCTCCATTTGTACACCCACAGCTGTGGATGTGGCTCCTGAAAGGGCCTGTCCTGAGTGAAGCTGGAGCAGACTCTTCCCAGTTGAGGAATGTGGCTCCATCCCTAAGGTGAGCAGTGAGACATGAAGTGTCAGCAGCAAGCTCTGCCTATTTTGCACTGTGTGCCCGACAGAAGGATGGAGGAAAAAAAATCTGACCCAATATGACCAGTGTCTCTGGGTTGTTTCTGATGCACAGGGGAGTTATTTAATACATCTCCTTCCCTCCACCCCCTGCCTTGATGCACTTAATATACTGCTCCCAGATGAATAGCTAAGCAGCATGGATTGATTAAATTAAGGTGATTTAAATCATGGAGAAAAAAGACCAGTTGATTTACATCACTTTCCCTGTTCTGAAATATCTCCTGAACAAGCATGTATACTAAACTGTTGCTACAACGAAAAACACATTGACTTGCCCTTAATAGAGCTTTGATCCAACATAGGTGCAGAATCCCAACACTTTGGCAATAGGACCCATGTGCAGTTCAGAATTATATCTGCTCAGAGATCAGAGACAGATCTCAGTTTGGTTTCCTCTGTATGCGTGTGAGGATACGAAGCAAGGTGTGCCTACAGCCCCATGCACATTTATTTCGAAACAAGCCCTCTTAATGAAGTGGGGCCTACTTCTAAATTAACATGCACAGGTTCAGGCTGAAGGTATCCAGAACTTTTATTCTGCAAGGGTTTGGTAGTTCCTGGGTAAAAGAGTGTATCTGCAGAAGAGGAAAGGAAAATGTCCGTGCAGTCTGGAGTCTGGTCCTATTCTGAAGCATTACGAAACTTAGATATGTGTCTGTGATAAAAATCCCCTATTTTGGACCCATTTTTCCAGATACAGTAAAAGTTGCATTTTCTGGCACTCCCAGGGATTGAGGGTCATCCATTAGGAGTAGAATTGCAACGTCTCTGAGTTGGTTCATGTTCTGCTACTGTTTGGTTTTAGAGAAATCCTTGCCTTACTCTGGACCTTGGGAGAAGCGCTTTTCCAAGGTGGACCCTTTCTGGCTGGGCTCCCAAACTTCAAATGTTGGCAGTGAGTGAACTGCCAGTTCACCCCACTATTCCACTAAGCTTCAGTGGAGCAGGGGCTGCATGCTTTACGTGAATCACTAGGACCTCTGCCCAGTAAGTGCTCTGCTTCCCTCACACATCCTAATTCAAACATTTCACTACCGTTTCATCGTCATTCTTCCTTGAACAAGGATATTCATGGAGTCTTACAGAGCTCATTGAGCAATGGTAGTTTGACTCCTTGTCCTTTGGAACTATGTCTCGGAGAAAGAGGTAGTTGGTGCTGGTGGAACAGTGGGAACAGGCTCTTCTGTTGCTGCTGTGATCATCTTGCCAGGCCTGTGGTGGCCACCTAAACAGCCCCCTGCCCTGGATGAGTGTTACGGGGCACTTATTCCAGATACCATAAACTGTTAGTGTCCTGAAAGGAGCGGAGACTTCTCTTCACCTGGACAGAGGGTTATGACCTGCTTCTGAGAGAACTAAAAATTAAAGAACATCCATTCAATTCATATTAGATTTTTAAAGTGGCTTAGTTTTGAAAAGAGACACCAACCGACATTCTTTTTTAAAATTCAGAAATATAATGGATTTTTAAAAAACCTGTGGATTTTATCTGTTGTAAAGCAGAGCATGAATGCTTTGGAAAACCATTTCCTTTTTAAGCCCTGGTGCTGTGATTCCACCTCACCCCAGTTCCACGCAGCTCAATATTTCTACCTGACATTGCTTGGAAGAAAAATAGAAAGTTGCAGCAACATTAATTTTGAGAAGTAAAATCACCATAATGCTCTTATACTTGGTTCTGTTTTCATTTTTGAACCAAATCATATTTTAATGGACATAATTAAAAGACCTCTTTGGTGTAATAGAGGAATTAAGTGTTAGTTTCTTTCACCTCATTCAGTTTTTTAAAACTTGCCGTAATTTTCTTCTCCATTTGGAAAAATAAAAGGGCTTGGTTCTGCGTTTTTTGTTTGTTTTAAATAAAACAGTGATGGCGCATTCCCTCAGAAGTCCTAGTAGCAAAATAGGAGACAAATTTCTTATTCCAGGTGGCGCCTCTTTCACGGCTTGTAACCTGGGCAGAGATTTCTTGACCACTGTTTGTCCTGGGCTTATGCCTGGGTTGTTCACAGGTCACATGCCAGTTCCATTCAGACAAAGAAATGACTCTAATCAAATATCACTAGTGAGTTTTTAAAAAAATAAAATAATGTAAGTAAGATGAAATAATTTTAGTGGCTTTTATCTGTGCTATTTGGTATTTTAAGCGTATTACTGCAGGGATTTTACGGTGCTGTCTTTGACTGTCTTATGTTTTTGTATTTAAAAACATGTGGACTGTTCCCAAAAAGTGGGAAATAACTACTCTCATGCTATACCTATCCATGTAACTAACTTCTTTTTGGCCAAATGCACCGTCAGGAACCCAAAGAAGTGATATGGCATACCTACCTGACCTTGTTTCTGATTGGAGGATAGCAAATGTCACTCCGATCTTTAAAAAGGGAAGGAGAGGGGACCTGGGAAATTATAGGCTAGTTAGCCTAACGTCTGTTCCGGGTAAAATGGTGGAATGCATCATCAAAGACAAAATCTTAAAGCACATAGACGAAAAAGCCTTGCTGAGGGAGAATCAGCATGGCTTCCATAAGGGTAAGTCTTACCTCACGACCCTTTTAGAATTCTTTGAAAAGGTCAACAGGCATGTGAATGCAGGAGAACCTATGGACATTATATATCTGGACTTTCAGAAGGCGTTTGACATGGTGCCTCACCAAAGGCTGCTGAGAAAACTCCACAGTCAGGGAATTAGAGGGCCGGTCCTCTCCTGGATTAGGAACTGGTTGACGTCCAGGAAACAAAGAGTGGGTGTCAATGGGCAGTTTTCCCAATGGAGGGGGGTGAAAAGCAGTGTGCCCCAAGGATCTGTCCTGGGACTGGTGCTTTTCAACCTGTTCATAAACGACCTGGAGGCAGGGCGAAGCAGCTAGGTGGCCAAGTTTGCAGACGACACCAAACTTTTCTGAGTGGTGAAGACCAGAAGTGATTGTGAGGAGCTCCAGAAGGATCTCTCCAAACTGGGAGACTGGGCTGCAAAATGGCAGATGCGTTTCAATGTCAGTAAGTGTAAGATCATGCACATTGGGGCAAAGAATCAAAACTTTAGATATAGGCTAATGCAGTGGTTCTCACCCTTTTTAGCCCGGGACCCATTTCTGAGAATGATAATCTGTCTGGGGCCCACTGGAATTGATGTCATAGCCAGAAATGACATCAAACAGGAAGTGACCGCACTGTGATGTCAGAGCCGGAAGTGATGTCATCATGCAGGAAGTTCTTGCCTAGGAACTCAAACTGTAAATGACAAGAGACAGTATTCCAGCTCTGAAGCTTCTTCCAATTCTCCCTGCTCTCACTACCATTGCTATCAAGCAAAAAATAAAACAACATCTGGAAGAAAATATTTGTGTATTTATCTACTACTGTTTTTATTTCTGTCTTTATTTACAAAATCTCAAGCTACTTCTTGTATTGCGCTTGAAACTAACAAACATTGATGTGGCTATTGATACGGTGCCCAGCACTAGCCAGAAACAAGCGCACCCAACTCATGCACCTCAATACAAGAAGTAGCTTGAGATTTTGTAAATAAAGGAAACAAAAACAGTAGTATCCCCCTCAGAAGGAAGATAAGCAGGGACGCTTCCCCTCCCCTCCCCTCCCCCAAGCCTAAGCACGTCTACTCAGAATTGACTCCCATTATTGGCAATGGGGCTTACTCCCAGGTAAGAGTAGTCAGAATTGCAGCCTAAGAAAGAAGCAAGAGGAGGGGAAGGGTGCACATCAGAGAAGTGGCTGGGGGAGCAGCACTCTCCCTGGGTGCTTCCCCCCACATGCCAGGCTTGCCCTCCCTCCTGCCCCCCCCTCCTGGCTGCTCTCTTGGCAACCAGGCAACCAGGGATCCCCCTTTACCCCAGCAAAGATATAAAGAGAGGACATGCTAGCCAGGGCAGGAAAGGAAAGGATTGTGTCTTCCAGGCGATTTCAGAAAGGGGGAGAGGTTGTGATGCAGAGGACGAGAACGGCAGTGGGGTGGCGGCAGCAGCGATGCTGCTTTCAAAGCAGGCTCACAAGAGGGGAGATTGCGCCGGTCTGCCTCTACTCACCCAAGCCCTGTGTTCAGGTCTCCACCTACACTCTCCAGCCCAGTCCAGCTGCAGGGGGGAGCTGCTCTGTCTTGCAGCCCATCCCTTTAAGGCAGCCAAGCTTGAGAAGCCTGGCTGGCTCGTCCACGTCTCTCCCGGCCCTTCTTTGCCTGCAATTCAAGCCTGCACTCTGTGATTGGCCCCCCTGAGGGAAGCCTCCAAGTGCAGAGGGAGGTCCAGCTGGAAGGCAGCAGCACGTTTTCTGGGGAAAAGCGGCATGCTGCTTTCTTTGCACATGTGCAAGCCGCTCTTAGTTACACCTCAATGCCGGGAAGCTTAAAATGGCAACGCCCAGGCTTTGCCCACTTCCAAAATGGCGCCGCCTAGGTCTTTTGCCATCTTCCAACATGGCTGCCGCCAGCTTCTCGCATCCCACAAGAAATCAGATCACGACCCGCCAAGTGGGTCCCGACCCACAGTTTGAGTACCACTGGGCTAATGGGTTCTGAGCTGTCTGAGACAGGAGAGATACCTTGGGGTGCTGGTGGACAGCTCGATGAAAGTGTTGACCCAATGTGCGGCGGCAGTGAAGGGGGCTAATTCCATGCTTGGGGTCATTAGGAAAGGCATAAAACAGCTAATATTGTAATGCCGTTGTACAAATCAATGGTAAGGCCACACCTGGAGTATTGTGTCCAGTTCTGGTTGCCACATCTCAAAAAGGATATAGTGGAGATGGAAAAGGTGCACTAAGATGATTACTGGGCTGGGGCACCTTCCTTAGGAGGAAAGGCTACAGTGTTTGGGCCTCTTCAGTCTAGAAAAGAGGCGCCTGAGGGGGGGCATGATTGAGAGATACAAAATTATGCAGGGGATGGACAGAGTGGATAGAGAGATGCTCTTTTCCCTCTCAAAAAACACCAGAACCAGGGGACATCCACGAAAGTTGAGTGTTGGGAGAGTTAGGACAGACAGAAGAAAATATTTCTTTACCCAGTGTGTAATTAGTTTGTGGAACTCTTTGTCACAGGAAGTAGTGATGGCATCTGGCCTGGATGCCTTTAAGAGGGGATTGGACAAATTTCTGAAGGAGAAGTTCATTACGGATTCCAAGTCATAGCAGGTCTGTGCAAGCTCTTGGTTTTAGAGGCAGGCTGCCTCTGATTACCAGATGCAGGGGAGGGCACCAGTACGCAGATTGTGTCTGTTGTCTTGAGTGCTCCCTGGGGCATTTGGAGGGCCACTGTGAGATACAGGAAGCTGGACTAGATGGACCTTTGGCCTGATCCAGCAGGGCTCTTCTTATGTTCTTATGTATGGCTGCTGTTTGGGTAGAAGCTGTTTGGGTAGTGTGCAGTCTCTTGATCAACAAGCACCCAGAGCCACAGATGGCCAATACTCTGGATGCGTGTTGCGGACATGTATCTCTCTCACAAGTGTTTGTGGTCATCCTAGGCCGACTGCAAGATATGCTGGCACATTCCTGTTCATAATGTCTGAGGCTGCTGTTTGTGGCTAAAAACCACCCACTGAAGAGAAACTGCCCCCTTGCATAGGATTTTGTGTAATAGCTTTGAACCCTGAATTTTATTGCAGTGTGCTGCAAAGTGAATAAACATTCTGGGAGAGCAACCAGGTCTGCTCCTCTTTCTAAGAACAGGAGAATTGCCTTTTTAGGTCAGACCCCGGGAATTATCTAGTCCTGCAGTCTCTCTTCTAATGGTGGTCAGCTAGAATGCTGGACTAGGTGGGTCCTTGTTAGAATCCTGCAAAGCAATTCTTATGTTCTTGGAAATGATCTTATCATCCATGTTAAATCCATACAGGAACTATTGCTATTACCTCTGAAGTGCTTTGCCTAGCGAGTCTCAAGAGGTGGGGATAAATCTGCAACTGACCAATCACTTTCTACCCATTTCTATGTGTGCTGTTCCTTTTGAGCGAGGGTGTCCAAAGTTTTTGGCAGGAGGGCCACATCATTTCTTTGACACTGTATTGGGGGCCAGGAAAAAAAAGTATTAATTTACATTTAAAATTTGAGTACATTTACATAAGTATACATAAATGAATATATTAAAGACGAACTTATATGAATGAATGAATGGTCTTGCAATAGCTCAAGGCCTATAAAAGGCCTTGTACAAAGCAAGGCTGGCCTCTCCTTTGGTGCCGCTACTGCATCACAGACGTGAAACAGCAAGCAGTGGAGGAAGTCCTCATCCCGCAGCTCACACGAGAGGTCAAACTATCGCTCCCACGCTGAGAGCAGTGTGTCGGACCAGTGCGGGTTCCAACAAATCTCTGGAGGGCCAGAGGCTCATTGGAGATTGGGGGCTTCCTGAGGGCCACATTGAGAGGCCTTGAGGCCCATGTGGCCCCAGGGCCGGGGTTTGGGCACCCCTGCTTTTGAGAAATAAGGCTGGTTCATCAGCTCTGGATTAGCTCATGATTGGGGCTGCACTGTCTTGTCCTTTAGTTATCTCTCTGCGTGAAGATTCAAGCTGAGAATCTTTGTACATCTCAAATCTGTGTCCATACAGAAGACTTTTGAGGCTGTGTCATGATAGAGGATGTGGACTTTCACTGGTGAAAACATGATGATTTCTATCTTCTTCTCCCCCCATTCCCCCCCCCCCATGCAGCTTCTGTTTTGCTAATTGGCTTTTTCTCTTAGCAAGAGACTTTTCCTCTTTCTCTTTCAAATCTTTAATTAAGAGGTTTTTGTTTCAATGCTGGTGCAGAGTTGGGAGGTGATTCACTGTTAATGAGCTGAAATGAATATAATCTTTTGTCTAGTCCTGTTCAGGCATTCAGGAGGGTGGAGGAATCTAGTTCCTTTTTGGAAGGCTTTTACAGGACCTTTAGGTGCTACTCTGGAAAAATAAAGCTTGCCAACTAGCTGCAAAGGCCTTTGGACACTTGGGTGCAGTTTTGGGCCTGTCATATTCTGTAAATGATACAGGAGGAGAAAATGCTTTCCACATGCACTGCCTCCGACGCATTCTCGGTATCACCTGGCAGGACAGAGTTCCAAACAACACAGTCCTGGAACGTGCTGGAATCCCCAGCATGTATGCACTGCTGAAACAGAGACGCCTGCGTTGGCTCGGTCATGTCGTGAGAATGGATGATGGCCGGATCCCAAAGGATCTCATCTATGGAGAACTTGTGCAAGGAAAGCGCCCTACAGGTAGACCACAGCTGCGATACAAGGACATCTGCAAGAGGGATCTGAAGGCCTTAGGAGTGGACCTCAACAGGTGGGAAACCCTGGCCTCTGAGCGGCCCGCTTGGAGGCAGGCTGTGCAGCATGGCCTTTCTCAGTTTGAAGAGACACTTGGCCAACAGTCTGAGGCAAAGAGGCAAAGAAGGAAGGCCCATAACCAGGGAGACAGAGCAGGGACAGACTGCACTTGCTCCTGGTGTGGAAAGGATTGTCACTCCCGAATTGGCCTTTTCAGCCACACTAGACGCTGTTCCAGAACCACCATTCAGAGCGCGATACCATAGTCTTTTGAGACTGAAGGTTGCCAACATGATACAGGAGGAGAGATGGTGGCTGGGGTATGAAACCCTGGAACTGTATTTGCAGCATTGAAGATGCATTATGAAGCCAACTTTGGCAACAGACAGTTCCCATGTCAAAAGTGTTGGGTTTGGAGAACAGGTTTGGCTGAAGTTTGGTTGTCTGAGCAGCTGACTTGGGGGCCTTGAGCATGTTCCTCTCTGAGTCTTTACCTACTTAATTTGTCATGCAGATAATTGAGTATGGTACATCACATTTGTAGACTGAGAAGTGCCATCATCCTAACAAATGACATGTAGGTCAATCTGTGGGTTGAATACAGGCCGAGGCCAAAAGATGGAGGTGGGAAGAAAGAAGTTGAGCACAGAAACTGAGTCAAAGTTTTTGTTTAGCCTGCAGTGGTTTCCTTCCACACAGACCCAGAAATCATTTCTGGCATCTCTGCCATGAGACACAAAGCACTAAAGTACACAGTAATCTCCACCAGGTCTTGAATAGGCCTTGACATAAATCCGACATAATCTGACAAAGCACCTGTATCCATTTTCTCTGCCTCTTCTTTGGTCACCTGAGAGTAATTGTATCTTCTGAGGCTCATCTTCTTTGCTAAAGCTGCCTCTCTCCCCCTCCCCACGCACTCTCACTCTCCAGCTCTGTGAAACATCAACCCGAAATTGCTTGGTTGTATCATGAGCTGGAGAAATAGGGGTGTGCATCTATGTACTGGAGGAAAGGGGGTAATTGCCAGTGTTGGGGGCAGTGGCTGTACCCTATCGAAGACTGTTGCGTGTGGTACTTCAGTTTAGGAATGGAGTGTTCAGGGTCTCAGAACTGACTGTCAGCAGCTGCCCCACACAGTCATTATAGAACCTCATTACGCAAAACTGATACTTGAATTTGTTTGCTGTCCTCTTTCTTCTGCATCCCTTGTTTTTTTGTATCATTTCTTTTGGAAATTGTATGTTGTATTAAGTTGTAAACCGTCCTGGGTGCTTTTGCAGAGAAACGATGTAGAAAGTATAGGACATAAATAAAACAGTCAACTTAAAATATATATAGGTGTGTGCCACTTAACCACGGGGATACGTTCTACTATCCCTGTTGTTATATGATTAAGTTGTTAAGTCAACATTCCACCCAATCTAGTGCCTCTGATGTGTAAACAGACACTCCCTGCCAGACACTTGCTGGCTGCATAGGCTACTGGAGATAGACTGCCTCTTTTTTGCGTTAAGAGCCTCTGTTGTGTAAACAGACACTGCTGCAGGCCATGGGAGACTTGATTTCCTCATTAATAATCTCTTTGTTGTGCTTTGACCACCGTCATATATGTGATCCGTTGTTTTGCGGTGCAAACCTGTATTGCTGGAATATTCCATTTTGGTCTGAAGGTGGGGCTCAGATGTTCTTTCACTTTTTAAAAAAGTATCCTACTATATACAAAAATAGTAGGTTACAAAGAAGTCTGGCCTAGAACTGCCTCCCTAATGGTCTAGTTTAGTTAATGTAGGGAGTATCTTGTGGGGTGGGTGGAGGACCTTCAAGCAGCTGATTTCCCACCTGCAGCCTGAAACGGTACAGTCCAGCAGCAGAGATCTTTATTTGGAAAGATTTTGATATGCAAACCAGCTTAGGGACCTATGGCAAGCCTCAGGAAAACAGCTGCTCTCCAGGAAGTGTGCTGCTGGATAGCACCAGTTGACCATCATGTCACTTGGGCTTCTGCTTGTGAATTTCAGTTCTCAAGTTTGGACCCAGAAGACTTAGCTTCTCCTACCCCTGCCATCGGCTCACTGTTTTAGCCTGGAACAAGTTGTATTCTCTGTCCCTTCGCTTGCTTTTGGTAATGGGGGCCTATTTCATCTGGTGGCTGGTGAAATTGACACACTTTTTAAAAAAAATTGTGTTCTATCACTGTTCAAGTTAAAAGTGCTGCGCAAAATGAATAGTGGGAGCAGCAGGTACATCCGGAGAGCCTTCCAAGTGATTGGGGGAGGATGGGGTTGCCCTGCTGACTGAGGCTGGCCCTGATCAGAGGCCTTTTTCTTGTGTCCATGCATCGTATTTGTTTGATAGCATGTTTGTTCTTTCATCCTTTCAGGGTGAGTGAGGAAAAAGAGGTGACAGAGGAGCGGCTGAAAACTGAGCAGGAGTCGTTTGAGAAGAAGATCAGACAACTTGAGGAACAGAATGAACTCATCATCAAAGAAAGGGAAGATATCCTTTTTATTAAAGAAGCTGTGTGTATGTGGGGGGGGGGGGGGGCTGCAAGAAAGTAACACACAGAGCTTGCTGCCTGGAACAAAAAGTAAACCAGAGAGAAATAATTGTCCTAATTTATAGCTGGGCATAAATCTCCATGTGCTGCCATTCAGAAGCAATCGGAGGTGACTTGCCAGCATATGCTTCTGGCTCATTTGAGCTTGAAACTGCCACCCAGCTGTTCTCAGGATGTTGCTTTGCCATGAAATAGATATTTGTCAACTTAAAAACAGCAGCATGGAATTTGTGTGTTTGTAAAATGTGGACTGCTCCCTCCCTCCTCTTGCGCTTAATCTTATTCCAGCAGCTTCGTCAGAGGGCTAATGTGGCCTTGAACTTCAGCTTGCAGAGAGGTGCCACAGAGACAATTTCTTGTCACACAAACACCTTCAAGATCCTCAAATCTGTAACCAGAATGAATGACACAATGCTAATACTTACATTGCCATATTTCTGATTGCAGAATGGATTTTTGTGCGGAACAGGCAATGCTGGGCACCATCCCATGAGGATCTGTTGGTGCTAAGGTAAAATATTTGCCTTGATTCAGGTCCCCCCCCCCTTAGAGAGAGACTTGTGTTACTGGGATCAGAATGAATGTTGTGAAGTAATCCCCTGACTATATCTGTTCTGGTTCCAAGAGTGAAGTCTGCCTCTGCAACTTTTTAGACTCAGAAGTTGTAGGAGGGCAACTAGGACATGAACAAAAGACCCCTGAGCTGGAGCTTGGAAACCAGTGGTGCTTCTGGTAATCTGACTGCAGGGCAAAATACTTTTACTTGTAGTTCTCACAGAATGCAGGAAAACCAACAAATAACCAAACAAAATGATAGTTGGCATTTTAAAGTGTGTTTTCTCATCTTTTATTGCCATGTTAGCCTCTTTGAGAAGAAGAAAAATGGTACGTTCCTACCTCTTTGGTAGAAAAATAGTACATCAATAAATCAGAACAAGACCAGAACAAAACAGAAGAGTGCTTGGATCTGGCAAATGGTGCATTGCAAGGTTAATTTGATGTGATGTGCCTCTCCTTTCTATGATCCTACAATTGATAGAACGGGACAGTATCTTGCAAGCACTTGGTGGGAGCGATGTTGAAATGGATGGAGTGTTTGTCTTACATTGAGATACTCAGAATATGTTATTTTCTTTTAAGCCTCACCCCGAGGTAGGAGGTTTGGGCTGAGTGGCACAGAATAAAAGAGCTAGAGATCTGTGGTGGATAGTGGGCTTTGATCAGGTGGGGTTCAGATGCCTGGGTTATCATCATGTTCTGGTTGGATCAGACACTGACACACACGCACAGAAGTTGTTCCTGTGAGTTCATTTTTTGACAGTGCTAGGCCAGGAAAACCAAATGGCTGGATCATGGAACAGACACTGTTAATTTGGGGATTGCAAAATGTTTTCTCTGTCTTCTGCTTACAGTGATGCTATGAATGTAGGTCTTGTTGGGTTTGCTGCTGCTGAAGGATGGAGAGGATTGCTAGGAGGAGAGCAGTAAGCAAAGCTGAACTTGGACTGGGAGACTTTCCCTAGACATCCTTCAGGTGCTCACTTTCCCCACTGTTGTTCGGGCCCAGTTGTGCACAGTAGAAGCCTAAGAAATATCCTGCAGAAAACCAGGGATACCTCCTCCCTGTCTCAGAATACCTTCTGGCAGAGTATGGGAAGCCAGTGGGGCCAACTGCACTGCCTGTCCTGGGGTTGTCAGCATGTGCCAGGAGCCAGAGGGGGCTGCAGCACCCCCCATTTCTTGGACGAAGCATTCCCTGAGATCCTGCATAAGCCTGTATTGTGCATCCAACTGTGAATAGCTTTGGAAATGCTATACCTAAGATGGTCTCTGTGCCCCCTCCCCACCTGGCAGGTCAGGAAAGTCCAGGTACTGCCTTCTTTTTGTTGGGAAACAAAAGAAAACCTAGGTCCGTACTTTAATTTGAATTAAACAGCTGCTCTTCTAAGGTTTTTCATTTGAATTGGAAATGGTCGTTCTCACAATTGGCTGCTTCATTTAAACACATTCATGGGTCCAAAATCTCCCATAAAAGAGAGAGATGGAGCTGTTTGAAGAGCTTGCCATGGAGCAGGAAGCGACAGGGACATGTCCCCAGCTGCCCCCTTGCAGTATCCCAGAACGTGCTGTGCAGGAAACCTCTTACAGGTCCTGAGCTTTAATGCTCTGAGAACAGAGTGTTCAACATTGTGCCTCTTTGCTGTGTTGGATGCCTGGCGCTTGTTTTAGTAGCTCAAGGCTGAGTTTTGCATATACTTATGGATTTGAGGTGGGATTCACACTCTGGGGGGAATTCTTTCTCCTTCAGTGCATGTCTGCTTTGCGTATCTTCCGTTAATGCTAATGAGTGCTCCTGAGCTATCGAGAAGGAAATATATCCCTTTGGGTTTTTGTTGTTACCTTTATTGGTGAGGGACTATTGAAGCATAAATACTACTTTCAGAAGAAGTCTGGCAAAGATGGCAGAAGGTTAATACATGCAATTTTACACCACATAAAACTCTATAAAAACTTGAAACATAAAACAAGAACATAATTTAAAACAATATAATTTTAACTATGCGAACACTTATCCATCATACATGAATGATTCAAAATGTTTCACATACCTCTGATCAGTTAATTTCAGATCTCTTGAAGACTGCTCAGTAGCCAAGGAACTGTATAAATGACTTCTAAAACTGGAATATAAATGCTGCTGCTTGACAAAGAATGGGATCTGCCATAGTCTTCTTTTGGAAGGAATTTCTTAGGGATGTGCTCAAAACAAATATGGGATGCCCAGTGTACCTGCTAACTGGGTAAGATGCACTTTTTGAAGTGATGCTGAGTTTGTTTGCATTAAAAATAACAATGTTTCTATACTTTTTGGCTGCTAACTGGAAAATTTGATTATGATTTGGCCTTGTCCAAGGTACAGTAATGTTGGAAGAAAACTTGGCTGGGCAGATCAGTAACAGGCTAGATGGCGAGAGTTCCGGGCACCACATCTGAAGAAGGCCATTCGACAAGCTGGAATGGATTTAGAGCAGGGTTTCTTAACCAGGAGTATCCATACCCCTTGGGGATACTTGAACCAAATTATGGGGGTGTGACTTGAGATCTGAACAATAAAAAAACAAACAAAAAACACCCTGTTAGATTAGAAGATTATCAACTATCACCATTATCAATTTGGATTGAGGTGTTCCGTTCCATATGTAAAGTAAAACCAAGCTATTGGCATCTTTTGAAGTCATACTGGCTCCTAATAAGACTGGTGATGGTGATTATTTTAACAGTCTGGCAAAGGGGTTCTGGAGGCATACCGGGCAATCCACTGGGGGTCTGTAATCGTGAAAAGGTTAATAACTCCTGGTTTAGTGGATGGCAACAGAGATGTTGAAGAGTCTGGAAGCAAAAGTCCTGTTGAAAGAGCTTGTTATGGAGAAGAGAGGATTAATGGGAAATATGATAGTCATCCTCAGGTACCTGAAAAGCTGTGGCACCAAAGAAGGGGTGGACTTGCTCATTGTTGTTCCTGAGGGCAGGACTAGAACCAATGGATTGAAACTATAGGGAAGTGGGTTTAGGCTAGACCTGAGGAAGAATTTCCTAGCTGTACAAGCTGTACAGCACTGAATCTGTCTGGACTGGATTGCGCAGTTGTGAATCCCCCTTGCTGGAGATTTTCAAGGAGAGCATGGAGGGCCATCTGTCAGGGATGCTGCATTAGTTGCCTATGTTGAGCAGGGACTGGGCTTGAATCATGGTTTCTCAACCCTTTCTTTGCTCATAGTCCCATTCTGAGCCTCTTTTCATCATACATCTGGCAGTTAACTTTGGGTAGCCCCCTCAGAAACGTACTATGGCCCCAATGTTCTGTTTTTTCCCATGTGGCCTCCTAGAAGCATGGCATGGCCCTGTGGGAGCCGTGTGGCCCTTTGTTGAGGACCACTGGACTAGACAACTTCCACGATTCTTCCAGCTTCAGCATTCTATGATTCTCTATGTAAAGAAGGGAGCTAGTTGATCAGAGTCCCCTGTATAATTGCCAGGTGGGATTGAGTCCTGTGGCAGCAGAGGAGCTTGCCAGAAAGACTTGCTGATCCCCAGTGTGCTGTGTGATGGCAGCAAGCAGTGCCAATAACTATGTCTTGATATTCTATGTGATAATAAATCAGAGGAGGCTTTATTGCACAATACCTGCATTTATGCAAGAGGTATATAATTGGAGAGAAGCATTCATTTTCCCCCAGAATCCATCAAGAAGGTAAGTGAAGAGGCACTTCAGAAGCCAAGTTCTGATGTGGAGAACAGCCACCATTTTTCCACTGACAACAGAGAGGTTGTGGGGGGTCAGACTGTGAAGCAGATCAGCTTTAATCAAGACAGCGAGCAACAGTGTTTGTACCCTGCAGTGGTTGTACTGTGATGTTCCTATTTCTAAGTAATTTCCTTAAGAGGAACTGCTCTTGCCCCACCTTGTTGAGATAACAAATAAAAATCTTTGAGCAGAAAAGATTCAGAAGCCTAGCTGATTTCTGTCGCTTGAAATACCTGCAAGTGCTTCTAGTTATAAGAGTGATGTGGCTTCCCTGTTGGTGCTCTGTAGGCACGAAACCTGGAGTCTGATGGAAAGGCATAGACTACGAAACCTGGAGTCTGATGGAAAGGCATAGACTACTTTCACAAGAGACACAACACTGTTTTTTGGTGTACTTTCTGTGGCTGCCTGGAGATGTAGCAACCTGCACTGAGCTGGGTGTCTGTTTATAAAATATGCCTATTGGTTTTCCAGTCGAGATGCTCAGTGATGAATTGTAAGGTATAAAAATAAAGAGTCAGGCAGAATCCACCAAGACAAAGATCTTTAACAGAAAACAGCAACACTACTCCAAACAAGTCCCTGTCCTTAAGCATGCAAAGAGGTTTGTCATTCTTAAATACCCTTTACAACATAATGGATCTTGTCCTCAGGAGGGGCTTGAGGCTCCATAGCCAGTTGGCGTGTCTCTGGGATTGGAACCCTCTGGCAGCTTTGGGGGGTGGGGTGGGGTGAGCATTTTGCTCAGCACACACTCTAACCTCACTGCCACAAGGGGGAGCTTCAGAAGCCAGGCCTAATACACAATAGTGTACTCATGATCGATTTCAGTGTTTCCTATAGTGCTGAAGATGTGATAGAGTTTAGTTTGCTGAAGTCATAGTGCTTAAAGGTAACCTTACCAAAATGTTACAATCTTTTGTCCATTTCATGTTTTCCTCCTTCCCTTCCACCAGGCTGCAGCTGAGAAATCTGTTGGCTTGGTCAGAACCGATTGACCTCTTCCCAGTCTCCTGCAGTGGCCATTCCTACTTGCCATGCACCATATATTTAGACTTGTGAAGCATGATACCTGACTTGACTGATCCTACCCGCTTTTGCTTTTGTAGTATGTCTGTTGGATTGGGACTATGATGTTGTTTAGAACATGACATCTTTATGCACTGCCTAGAAAACTTCAGTGCTTTACAAATAACAGTTATACAGGCATGAGAAGAGGGGTGTAAAAAAACCCATTCATTTCTGAGAGCTGTCTTGGGAGAGGGTCCTGGAGTGGGGGTGGGATCATTGTTCCTCCTCTCCCCATTAAGAGACTGAGGCCTTTTCGGATTCTATGGCAAGAAGACAATGGACAGTTGTCCAGAGTGGACAACTAGCTACATGCTTACTCAGAAGTAGGCCTCAGTGTGTTTTCAAAGAGTCTTACTCCCAGCTGCTTCTGCATAGGATGAAAACGTATTTACTGATGGCATGCCTCTTTGAACTCCCAATAGAGTTTTCTTCTGAATAAAAACACTGATGATTGCAGTTAGTTTCCTGCACGTGTTTGTTTTAAAAAGAAGTCTGTTTTAGAAGTCTGTTTTAAAAAAGAGAAAATGGTGACAGGTGAAGCTTTTTCTTCAGCTGGGGATGCAGTCACAGGGGAAAACTTCTTCCTGGTTGAATTTCTGCCTTCCAGGTCGTTGTCGAAAGGCACAGTAACTCGCTCAGTAAAAGGATCACAAATTTTGGGAAGGGAAAATACTGTATAGTTCAGAAATTATTTGTTCCTAGGTCCTTGTCAGAAGCTATGCTGGATTCATGGTAGGAGGACAGGAGGAAAAAAGGCAGAGAGACTAAATGATTTCTGGTGACCCAGTCTTTGAAGATGGTGCCCAATGTGAGCATCATGGCTCTCACCCCGGGAGGATTTTCTAGTGGCCATTGCGGCCAAATGGATCAAAGCTTGTTAAAAGGCCCTTGAATATTTAAATGCTCACAGTGGTGTCAGTTAAATGATATACGTATTTTGGAATTTGTAAATTGTGGGATGCAGCCACGGGCTCCTGGGCAAATTAACACATGCTCTGAAAACGTTATGAACTCCTAAACTAACATCAGGGAAGACGGCATTAAAATAATGCTAAGTGTTTAAATTTATCAAAGCTGAGAAATGCTTTTGAAGCTGAAGTTGTGGTCTTAATTCACTTGGTTTAGCTGGTCTCTTGAAAAATTGGATGCTTTTGAGAACAAAGGCGGATCGGGTTGCCTGTGGTGGTGGAAGCTGGGATTAGCAGGGGGTGCTTAGAGAATGACATTTTGCCCTTAATGCTGGCTCTGTGGGATTAGACCTCAAAGCATTGTCAGTACAGAAGTGCATGGAAATCTGCAAGAGGCAGTATTGTCATGCAGCACAGCCCCCTGCCAAGTTTCATGTGCAGGCAAAGGCCCTGGCCCCTATTAGCTCCATAGTGCTGGCCATAGGATTAACCCAGACTGCCATTTTAAGCAGAGATGCTGCTTCACTTGCTTTGTGATGCTGACAGTGAGAAGTTTTAACTGTTTCCTGCCTGCGTACACTTATGGCACGGGTCTCTGGCTTGTCTTGTGGCATACTGTGTTTGGGAAGATGCTGGTTAAGGTTGCAATCCTAACCTTGCTTTCCTGGGAGTAAGTCCCACTGAACACAATAGGACTTACTTCTGTGTAAACCTGTTTAGGATTGCGCCCTAAGTCTTTGAGGTTGATTGTGCATTGATGCATTGGGCTGTGTGTATGTTGGACCAGATGTCTCTCAGACCATGTTGCTCTGGGTGATGCTTGCCTGTCTGTCTTCCTGTATGTTGGGATGGTAGTTCTCAGATTCTTTCATCTTGGAACATCTTTCTAAACTCACTCTCAATGTGTCTCTCCATTGCTCTTTTCCTCCTTCCCATCAAGGAAGGATGGGATGCAGGTATGCATTTGTTTAGTGGCTACACCAAGGCACTTTGGTACAGCAGTGATGGGCAGGGATCCTTAAGTCTTGCTGACCTCTGCAAGGCCCACTGTGTGCAGCTAGTCCTGACTTTCTCTTGTGTTTCTCAGTCGATAGCTTGAATCTGATATTCTTCAGAGACTGCTTTGAGCTTCCTCCTGTGCACTATTGGTGATGGAGCTGTCTAATAGTTCTTTCAGACAGGATAGTTTATTTGATCTGAATCCTGTAATTTGTCCAGCAGGCCCCCCCTCCCCCGCCTGGGCATATCGTGGATCCCCACAATCTTGGAACTCCCCCTTCCCCTGGACTCACAGCAGAGTTAGGGCCTGAGGACTTCTGGGTATTTGTATTTGTTAGCTACTTTTCTGATTACTGTATAGAATGACAGGTTGTCAATCAGCAGACTAATCAGGTTTTACTGCCAGGTCTGAGTTCTGGTTTTGGTGTGAAGCTAATAGTGGGTGTCGCATATTGCTTAAAAGCCGGAGTTGGTCAGGCCTTGTAGTTCACAACACAGTTCTATGCATACTTGCTATGTGTCCTCCAGATAAGATCCTGTCTGAACCTTTGCCCCCTGTTTCTAGCATGGGGCTAATTCTGGCCTCCTTTCATGTTATTGCCACGATTATTGAGAAGCATTCAATGTGTTTTACTTCATAAAAATCATTATATATGCATACCATGTTATGGGCTACCTTTATTTTCAACATCTGTACTCTGCCCTTTAGCACAAGTGTTTCCAGTGTGACTTTCAAATAAAGATGATAAAACAAGAAAAGAAACACTGAAAGGAAATGCCAATAAATAGCAGTTGGAGCAGAGACACAGGAATATCCAAGGGGTTGAATATTTACCAAGTGGGTCTCCTTGGGGACAGCATTCCAAAACTCGACCAACTGTTTGCTTGTTATTTACAGTATTTTATTATGATATTTATATGCTGACTTTCTCAGTAGACTCAGGGCAGTTTTCGTAGGCAGGCTGAACACATTTCCATTTTTCAATGAGATTTTTACAAGTGATTTTCCATGAGTCACCTCCGTTTCTCCAGGTGTTTCCCCCTTGGTAGTGCATTCATCATCCTGGCTTCTGGCTCTTGCACCTTTCAAGGCAGCTGCAAACCAAGCTGCAGGCTGCCTTCTCAAGGACAGAATATGTTTTTTTGCCAGCAGGCTCCTCCTCCGCAGAGACACGCCAGTGGCCCTAGTTTCCCATCCAAGCTACCAATTGTGCTTCGCTTTTTCAGGCAAGGTGACAGCTCAGCCTCCAGACCCTCCTGCCCCTCCTCCTGCCCCTGTTAAGATAGTTCCAATGCCCTTCTTCTCTCACCCATGGACAGGCATTCAGGGAAAAGTTGATTTTTCATCTGTAAGCGCCTAGTTTATGGAATGCTATCTACTGGGAGGCTTACCTGGTGCCAAATATAATGGACCTGTTACATACTGGGCAAATACCTTTTTGTTTACATAGAGCTTTCAAAATACTAAATTCTGATGTTTCTGTCTACTGTGACTTTATGCTTTTGACTGCTCTGCTCTGCATTAAAATTTGTTTCAATTTTTTATTGGATTGTATTATTTTTTCTTCTGAATTTTTAGAAGCTTTAAAACTGAAAGTAGGGGCAGAAGTGTTCAAAGTAAAATACTCACCAGACCAGATGCTTAGTGCTAGGAAAGAAGGGAAAAGAATGAACTGATAAGAGGCCAGCCACGCTATTTGTTTTAGTGAGTAGTTGCTCCTTAGTGGAGGATTGTTGCCACTGGCTCCTTAATGTTGAAATATTTTGGGGGCGCTTGATAGATTGCAAGATTGTTCCCTCATTAACAAAACTTCCAAATTTTTCAGCCCCAGGGCCACATCCTGTATCTTAACATGGTGTCAAGGGCCAGATGTCGCCTGGATGTGGAGACCCCTTGCTTTAGGACATATTCAGTGCTTATTGAAAACAAACATGTTTTAACTCTCTGTGAGTTGGAGACTGCATGGAGCAAATCCCCCAATCTACGCCATAGTGCCCTTTATGGAAGCAAATTTCACAAAGAGTATTTTAAAGCAGACTCCACAGTATGGCTGTTTTGTGCACATGGGTTGTGTTTCTGAGTTATGGTTCGCTTACTGAGACATGAACCCCAAAGGAGGCCAAGACTGAGGTCTCTGAAATGGAGGCGCAAGTGGCAAATGAGATCATTAATTGCTGGAGCCTGCACTGTAGCAAATTGACGAGAAATGTGGATTCAGAGGAAATTGATATACTTTATTGCTCCCACTGAAATGAATTCCCCAGCCTCTCCTGGCTTCTCGGAGGTAATGAGCACATCGGGCTGGGCCTGCCATTGGCATTGCTGTCTTCCTGAACTATTTTGCAAAGTTTTAAACATTTCTTGCATGATTAAATGCACTTTCAATAAATCAATCTCATAATAATTGTTGTTCAGGAGAGTTCATTATTCAGTTTAGTCTTTTAAATTACAGTTCTTCTTTAAAGGATTTTCCTGACGTAATAATGGCTTCAGCTAAATCCATTTGCCATACTCTGGCTTGTAATTACTTTAGATTTGAAGAATAAAATGAATGGCTTTATTATTAATCAGCTGCAAATTTGTCTTACTGTTTTTAACCTTAGAATGGCCTTCACTTGTAAAATGGTTTCAGTGATTCAGATGGCAGAATACTTTTTATCTTTTTTCCTCCCTTTTGGATAAAGGATTTATTTGGTGAAAGCAATTGGTGCTGCTTCTTCTTCTTCTTTTTTTGGCAAGCCATTTATCATAATGATTGTAACTGTGCAGTGTTGAACAAATTAGCTTCCATCACCCTCTTGGTGTCTCAATGGCTTCTTGTCTGGCCTTTTGTGCTTCCCTCCGATTGTACATTTGTTGCAACTGAGGCTGTGTTGTCTGTGAGGACACTGGGAAGTCTGGAGAAAAGTGGAGTAAGCTTGTGTCCAGTTGACATGAACTATCATAGACTTTATTGTGAGCAGCTATCCCTTTAGTTTTAATTGGAGGTCATTAAGCAGATGGCTTTTTAAATTTTTAAAAAAAGTATTGCATTTTTTAAGGTTTTTAACAATATTAGAGAATCTATTTGAACCCAGATCTTCCCCCCAACTGCAGTACCTCAGGGAGGGGGTAGTGTGAGAAAAAGAGCCTGATGTGAAAAATGGCTCTAAAAGAAACAATTTCAGATAAAACCAAATGGGAAAAGAAACAATAGAGGGGGAGGAGGAGAGAAAAGGAGGCTTGGGGTGGGGCATAAGAAGAGCCCCACTGAATCAGGCCCAGGGCCCATCCAGTCCAGCTTCCTGTATCTCACAGCAGCCCACCAGATGCTTTAGGGAGCAAGACCACAAGATACTTGCATCTCATTACCACTTCCCTGCATATGGCATTCTATTTACCTTTGCAACCCCTATGTAAATGTGAAATTAGAAAACATGTCAGGGGCTCAACCTTGAAACAAGCAACAACATTTTGCCAAAATAAGGTACATTTGGCTCACATCTTATATGATGGTGCTGCTGAACGCTTGTTCTGAGTTGATGTGTAAAGTGAAAACTATCTATGTAAGAACTAAAATTGATGGTATGAGAAGATGTGGGAATTGAGAGCCCAATCCTGGGCTTGACTCGCTGGCGAACTGCTGGTGCGCACTGTCACAAATGTACCATAAAGCACGTTTGAGAGGCTTACCACTGGACAAGCACCTGTGCTAGCCCAGTGCTGGCTAGCAATGGGCTAGCGCCGGGCAGGTGCCTGGCCTCTGCCATTCGGCGGTTGCATGGACCGCCGAGCCGTGGTAAGGTAAGTGGAGGCGGGAAGAGGGTGGGGAGGAGGCATGCCTGGGGGAGGGAACGGGGAGGGAGGTGGGTCCAGCACCCTACACAAACGCTCTTCCCTCACCGCTGACCTTTTGGTTGGCAGTGAATCGAGTAGCCCCATTGTGGGGCTACTTCCCTTACCCAGGAGAATGGGACAAAAGTCCCTTTCTCTCATTGGATGCGGCGGCGGCCGTTTTTGGTGCCACCGCAGCTGAGTGCCGTGGGAGCGCAGGATTGGGCTGTGAGACGACTGAGGAAGCAGCAGCTTCATTCTCCCATTTCACAGTTGTTCCCCGGGCATTTGCTGAGTGGTATGGTGGGCAGAGTCACCTGCATTGGTGTTTTTCCTGTCTTTTCTGCCTGAGCCTATATATTTACATTTGTGCAAGTACAGTGTGCATAAGATGTGGGTTGACTGTGTATGTACTGAGTGTCTCACATCTCTTATTACTCTTTGTTTCACACCAAGCTCCAAGTATCCTCTTGGCATTTATTGACCTGGGGAAAGATGTACTGTATACATCCAGTATACATGACTGTTGGCAACCTTCAGTCTTGAAAGACTATGGTATCGCGCTCTGAATGGTGGTTCTGGAACAGCGTCTAGTCTGAGTGCAGTCTGTCCCTGGTCAGTCTCCCTGGCTATGGGCCTTCCTTCTTTGCCTCTTAGCCTCAGACTGTTGGCCAAGTGTCTCTTCAAACTGGGAAAGGCCATGCTGCACAGCCTGCCTCCAAGCGGGCCGCTCAGATGCCAGGGTTTCCCACCTGTTGAGGTCCACTCCTAAGGCCTTCAGATCCGTCTTGCAGATGTACATATACTTCCAGTACTGAAGTGTAATTCCCTTCATCACTAAGAAGGATTGATCAGTCCAGGAGACACTTTTAAAAGGCACCTGAGGAGACTGTAACTAAGAAAGTAGAAGAAAGGAAATGCGATAAGCTTAGAAATGGTCAGTTTGGTGTTCAGCATCCAGACAGAAAACCACAACCACCTCATTTCATCCAGTTCTCCCTGCTGCCATGTGTCATCACTAAATAATGAGAATCAGACTAGCACCACCACTAAGGAACCCAGAGATTAGCATGAACCTTTCTTCTTTTGCTGTGGAATTGCCCTTAACAAACTGATTCATTCATTTGCACAGTCTGGGCAGTCTTTTAAGAATCTGGGGTAGATGTAAGGAACCTCTCTATCTGGGAGTAGCTTAGCATAAGAACATAATGTTGATTTTGTGAAAAAGAATTCCTGAAGCTGAAAACCTTTGCTACCAGTAAGCAAAAAGCTGGTCAGTCTAATTTGCAGCTCAGCAATTTGTTTTTTTTTTTTTTCTTGAAGGTTAGTTGAGGGTTTCTCCAGCATGGCTATACAGTGAAGAATCTTCCACTATTCTCATCCAGGGACTAATCTCTGATAGGATGTAGTTTTGTTCAGAATTTGATAGGAAATTGCCCTCATAATTGCAGTAGAGTTTCTCTGTTTCAACAAAGTTCTGGCTTACTTTGAATGTTTCTGGACTGAACTCGAGTTTTGAAGTGGTAAAGTCTTCTGTAGCAGTCTGTTCTTCCAGTGATATCTGTCTGGGAGGGCAATTGGGTTATATAAAATTGGCAAATCAAGTAAAATCTTTAGAGATCTTTTGTACAGGTAGGTCTTGAACTTGGGTTCTAGCTCCAAGCATGGGAAGTCTTAAGATTCATGATTAGTGTGAATGGAGTAAATAACCAGCAACATGTACAGTGTTCATTAGCCTCTCTCTTTCTCTCTCTCTTCTCTGAAATATTCTTGGATCAGGTTCAACATCTTGGGCCAAGTTCTCCCTACCTGACTTACTATGGTGTCTAGGTGATACTTTTGCTGGAAGCAGGGCTTTGATTTATGTTGGAAAAGTTTCTTTAGGTTTCCAGGCTTTCACTTGTGATTCAGGTGCATTTTAAGTTTCACAGAAAGCGTAGCTCTTTTTGGGACAGGAGAAATACCCCTGGGTTAAAATGCAGGAAGTGCAGTTGTAGCAATAAAGATTATGTTGCTGATAAGTTTCCCTCCAGGCCCCCTGGCAGTAATACCTCTATATTTTGTCTTTAAGGAAAACTGCTGAGAGGCAATAATTTTTTTTGTATGTGTCCCATTTTCATTAATGCTGGGTAATTGATGGAGTTGCAGTGACTTGTAACAGTGATGAGTTCTAAACATAAGAATGCACTCCTTCCTAATAAGTGAGCACTGCTGGGCTTTAAAAGCGTACTAAATCAGTTGCTTTAGTGTG
This sequence comes from Tiliqua scincoides, assembly GCF_035046505.1. Classification (NCBI taxonomy): domain Eukaryota; kingdom Metazoa; phylum Chordata; class Lepidosauria; order Squamata; family Scincidae; genus Tiliqua; species Tiliqua scincoides. Next base: position 2,997,402 of record NC_089822.1, read on the forward strand.
AATTTATTAGTTTTTTTCAGCATTAGCTTTAATAGTAGTTATTTACATAAGCGTACATCCCATTAACCGCCATCAGGGCTGGAAAACATGCTGAACTGTTCATATTTTCATATAATTATTGAACATAATGGTTTCATTTGCATTTCTAAACAGTGATGTTTCTGTCAAGCTTGGAAATAGTGGCTTTACGCAGTCCCTATTTCACATCCACTTATTTGACATCGTTAAATTTTATGCTAATGTGCTTCCCTAGAATATCATCAGTAGGACAGATGTTTGTGCTTTAATATACAAATCAGAGATGCTTTGCCTTCCTCGATCCCTCCCCAAATTGCAAAGGAAATTAAAAAAAAATCCACTCTTGGCACTTTTTAGATATAGTTTGTGTCATTCCAACTAGCTGGGAGAAGACAAAACTTCAATCCTGACCCCTCAGTGACGGGCTCTGACATGTTCTAATGCTGTACCTTTCTTGAAGGGGAGTAAGAGGCAACCTTCCCTCCCTGTGGAGGAGCATATCTGGAGAGAGAGAGAGAGAGAGCGAGAGAGAGAGGTATTTTGCTTGTAAGATAATTTTGGAAGAAATAAAGCAAGCTGCCATATGCAGAGGTCAGCAGATTCTCTGAAGTGAGGAAACAAACGCTGGATGAGTTGAATCAAGAGCGTGACCCTGGGAGTGTGAAAGGAATAAAGTTAAGGGAATTGCCCTTCATAGTTATGCTTGAAGACCCAAAGAGATGTCAGAAGAGAGAAGCACAGTGAATTTACTGGAGTATTTCACCACTCTTCAGCCTTATCAGACCCAGGGCTCGCTTTTCATCCCAACTTTCAAGATGGAACCTAGTTTAAATTATTATTGAATATGTCCATCATTCTCATTCTCTCAAGGATGTTCCGAGATAAAGGAGGGTGCAATTTTAATCATCATGTTGAAGAGGTAACTTCAGTTGGTGCAGACATTCAGGGGTGGAGAAGGTTGCATTCCCTAAACCCCTCAGTACTGCATGCACCCTTTAGAGTTCTAGGATCTCCTTGTTTCATTCTTGCTCTTCTCCTGTTTGGAGAGAAAAAAGAACTCGTGTTCTGGCAGTCCAATGTGCTTTATGGCTGTCACAAAATGTGACCCGCTATGCAGCACGGCCCGGCTGCTGCTGCAACATTTTGGCTGGCAGTAGCTATTCCCAATGTATTATCACTGGGATCCTACCTCAGTGGTGGGTTTTGTCTGTATCATGTTGAGGTTTGGAGATGCTCAGAGTGCCTTGGAAGCTCTGTAGGAACAATCTCACATGTACCCTCCTCAATTTCAGACTTGGGAAGAGAACTGGTATTCTCTTTGCTCATCTTGGCAAGTGAATTCGTACACCCTTGAGCAGAGGATCCTTTGCAAAGGCTTCAGGCTCCCTAGTTCCAAGCACAAATGTGTGGGAAACTGGTGGATGACTGGAGAGAAGTCTGGTTTTTCCTCTGCTTTACTGCTGCTGTTTCTCCAGTTAGGAATGACTTACTGTGCAAAGGAGGATTTTGCTTGCTTGTCTTATCCAGGAACTTATGATCAATATCGCATGCTGACAACACTCAATAAAGACTTTGTGGCCAGATCCACCTTTTTCAGAAACAGGTCAGCAGGTGCACCTGTCTAGGTTGTTCAGAAGCAGTCCAGATCAGGATTGCCACTTGGCGGTCTGGAAACCAACTGGGATCCAGGAACGCTTCCCAAACTGCAAACCTAACTGTTGAAGAGGAGTGCAGTCCCATCTAACACAGGCTGAGCTGCTAACAAAGGACCAAGTGTCCTAACGACTAAGTGTTTCTGCTGTTTTAGGATTACAATTCAATTTTCTAGACCACATCTGCTTTATTACCTTTTGCAGACAACAGCTTGGAACCTCAGGGGAGCAGTGGTGGGAGAGAAACCTGCTTTGGTTTCCTGCTTGTGGGCTTCCCAATTGGTGTGGGTAGTGGTCCACCACAGGACTAGATGGGCCCTTTTGGGCTTGATTCAGAAGAGCTTTCCTTTCATTCTGAAGATATTTGGGTTGTGGGGCTCTCCTGGTACCATAGCATTTGTAAAAACCGAAGACCCATCCAGCTCTTCCTCCTTCTGAAGATCAGGTGGTAGCTGTGCAGAGAAGCACAGGGACTATGACAGGATTCTGAGTTATGATCTACTAAAAGAGGGAAAGGGTGGATCTAAAGTACTCCTCAGTCTGCTCTTGGTTTCTCTGAGAATTTTTTGCACCTGCTATTGATGTTCTTTTTTGGGATTCCCACCTTACATGACCTTAATTGTGAAATGATGCTGCTGCCAGTCAGAGGAGGGCAAGATCAATTCTTAGGACAATTTCCCTCAAATATTTCAAATCACTGTTCTGACTCTTGTTGATACAACATTTTAAGAAGCCACTTGGATCCTGCCATTCTGCAAATCAAGTAATAGTACTTGGAGCTTTGTGAGGCTTAGAGCTGGCTCTTTAGGAGCAAAAAGAAGTGCTTGTCATTCCCCCCCCCCCCCAAATTAAAATGAGATTGTCCAAAGAGATCATTGCTAAAAAGAAAATATTTCATCCTTTGGCAAGTCTTCGTTACTCTTAAGTCACCAAAAACTTTGTGGAAACAAAGGGATTTCTCAGGGTGCACTCAGTGGAGATGGATTCTCTCTAATCCTAGAACGAGGGCTGTGAGAGATTGGCGTGTATTTCAGGTTTTATCGGTGTTGTAATAAAATGGTGAAGATTGGACTGTTTTTAAAGGAAGCTTTAAATCCTTCCTTTAACCTTAGGCAAAAAGTTACTGACACCTGTATGACAGATTTATGTTCTGGCAGGGCTCGGTATAGCCCAACCGCACAGATGTGACACTTAAATACCAGAGGGGTTTAAAAGTGAGTCGCCTGAAGGGTGTATTCTGAAGACTAAGAGTAAAACAGTTTGCAGCTATTCCTATTCCAGTGTTGAGGAGCCAGGAGAACCAAGAGAGGCTAGCTATCTCGGGCCTCCTCTTCTCTGGGCCAATGCAGGTGCAGACAGAGAAAGCAGCTGGCATGTTGGACCAGGATCCTACACTGAGTCCAGCCTTGCCAAGGACATTGGCTGCTTAGGCCTGATTGTCCAGCCAAGAGGGCTGCTGCTGTCTGAGATGTCTACTTTCCGCCAAGGGCAGCAACCAACCTGCAAAGTCCATCCTCATTTTGTGTGACTCATCCAGCCAGTTTTCCGCTGCTGTGCCAAGTTTGTTCCAGTCTTAGTGAACGGATTTCCCCTCAAAAAGCTTCTGTCAGGCATGTAATGGTTAAAGACTTGCACGGGGGGGGGGAGGCCCAGTGAGAGGTCATTGGAAACCATGTTGCTGGATTACACGTTCATTTGGATACAAAATGGTGTGCATTTAATAACTGGATGAGTGGTTCTGCCTGAGGCCTGAAAGTTGTGGATGTTTCTTGTGGCCAAATGATGAGGTACTGTTGTCCAAATTGGGTGTTCAGCACCACCTGTGCAACCTGATTGTATTTGGTTTCAGTGATGGAGATGGAGGAACAGGATCTGGCGCCCTTCCTTTGGAAAGTCAGAACTAATGTGTTCCAGCATCTACTCTTGGAAGGTGTGACGCAGTGAACATTTTGCTCTTCAGTATTTATTTAAAAGCTTTTTATCCTCCCCCCCCAATAATAGGGTGCCCAGAGTAGCTTATAATATTCATTAAAATACAATAGAACAGTAAAAAGTAAATAGTATACAATACTATTAAAAGACAGAGAATACCTAAAATGAAGCAGCAGCAGCAATAATAATAATAATAATAAGAGCATCATAAGAAAACACAACTACCCCAAAGAAATCAAAACAGAAGACCAGGAGGAACCTCAGTTGAAACTACAGCGGGAAGGCCAATTAAGAAGAGAGGGTTTTGGCTACCAGGAAGGGCATTGTTCTCAGTTGGAGGAAGTTGTATAGTGTTTGTGACCATCTCATGAACTGAAATAGTGGGCTGAAGCTAGTATGTACCCAAATGAAGTGATTTCTATAGCAGGTTCTAAAGAACTCGTAAAGGATTTATTCTAACCAACAAGGTTGTTGTTGGTGCCATATGAATAAATGCACAAAGTGTTCAGCGCATAGAGCTCTGGGCATGTCTGTGCCCTGAGGAATGTACAGTCTAAAATTCAATAAAGGGGAGATAACAAAGGATGGGAAGGTAAAGGAAATACAGGGAGAAATAGTGGAAGAGTATGAAGCTGTTTCAGTTCCCAGTACTTAATCTTAACCGGGTAGATGGGACTCGTCAGCCTAGGAAGGCAGCTCATCTAAGAGAAGGAAACTCTGACCTCAAACCTCCACTGCCTTGTGGCTACATCCAGTTGTGGAAAAGGCTTCAGGAGTCAACCTTGAGGCAAAATCAGGAGCCGGAGTCCCTTAGGCAGTTCATGGCTGAACACAGTCACGTTCTGGCAACTCCTGCGACGCCACTGGAACCAACCGTATTGGCTTCTGCCTTTCCATTGGACCATTCCAGCGACGTGGAGAGGGGGGATTTGCTGCATGGGTAACAGCCTATCCTCCATACCTTCTTTACCCAGGCTTCGCGCACTGGAGAGGACACTCCAACTTCGCCATACGGCGCCGGCACAACACGGGAAGCAGCAGTTTACCGGTTATAAGTCTTTGCTCGATTGGCGTAGAGCATGACACCAGGGGCTGCTTCCGACGGTGGGAGAGATCATTGCATCTCATTGGGCAGCTACCGCCCGCCTTAAGCTGGGCAGTCCCCAGCCAGTAAGGTGTTGCCTCGCCACGGTCCGTTAACCTCATGGGGTGCGTGGGGTTTAGGGTGAAAACCGACAAGCGGATCGACAACTCTGCACCATGCAACAGAAAACAGAAAACTACTGCCCTAAAGCTGGGCACCTGGAACGTTAGGACAATGACACCTGGCTTCTCTGATGACCTGCAAGAAATAGACGACGCACGCAAAACAGCTGTCATCGACATGGAGCTGAGCAGACTGCAGATGGACATCGTCGCCCTTCAAGAGACTAGGCTGCCAGATTCTGGATCTGTCAAGGAGAGAAATTTCTCATTTTTCTGGCAGGGAAAACCACCAAACGAAACCAGGGAACATGGCGTTGGCTTTGTGGTCAGAAATACCCTGCTGAAATCCATCATCCCACCTACTGTGGGAAGTGAAAGAATTTTGTCCCTGCAGCTCCAGTCATCAGCAGGACCTGTCACTCTCATCAGTGCTTATGCACCGACTCTGTCGTCTCCAGCAGAAGCCAAAGACAAATTCTATGATGACCTGGCCACCACTGTCAAGAAAATCCCTGTAAAAGAGCCATTGTTCATCCTCGGCGATTTCAATGCTAGAGTTGGTGCTGATAACAGTTCATGGCCCACTTGCTTAGGTCAGTTTGGCACTGGGAGGATGAACGAAAATGGCCAACGCCTGCTAGAGTTTTGCTGTCATCACGGTCTCTGTGTCAGCAACATGTTCTTCAACACAAAGATCAAAGCACTGGCACCAGCTCGACCTGATCCTCACCAGACGCTCCAGCCTTCCCAGCATCAAGATCACACGCAGTTATCATGGTGCTGCCTGCGACACTGACCACTCCCTGGTGTGCAGCAGAGTGAAACTGCAAACAAAGCGACTGTATCACACGAAAAAGGAAGGAAGACCTCGCATTGATACCAGCAAGACCCGGGATCAGAGAAAAGTGGAGGAATTTGCACAAGCGCTTGAGGAATCTCTTCCAGGCCCGGCCGACGCAAACGCATCCAACAGATGGGAACATTTCAAGAATACCGTTTACAACACCGCCTTGTCCATATTCGGCAAGAAGACCAACAAGGCGGCAGACTGGTTTGAAGCCCACTCTGAGGAGTTGACACCAGTCATTGAGGAAAAGAGGAGAGCTCAAGCAGCATACAAGGCCTGTCCCAGTGAGCGCAACCTGCAGGTCCTCCGAACTGCTCGCAGCAAAGTCCAACAGACTGCCAGGAGATGTGCTAACGACTACTGGCTCCAGCTCTGTCCCGAGATACAGATAGCAGCTGACACGGGCAACATCAAGGGGATGTATGATGGTATCAAGCAGGCCCTAGGTCCAACACAGAAGAAAATTGCCCCTCTGAAGTCTGCCACAGGCGAGGTCATCCAGGATCGGGCGCAGCAGATGGAACGCTGGGTGCAGCACTACTCTGAGCTATATTCCAGAGAAAATGTAGTCACCGAAGAAGCACTGAACAACATTGAGTGCCTGCCTGTGCTGGAAGAGCTTGACAGTGAACCAACCCTAGAAGAACTTCACGTGGCCCTGGACTCCCTTGCCTTTGGCAAGGCACCTGGAAAAGACAGCATCCTTGCTGAAGTCCTAAAATGCTGCAAAGAGATCATCGTCACTGAACTGCATGAAATCCTCTGTCTCTGCTGGAGAGAAGGTGGAGTACCTCAAGACATGAGGGATGCAAACATCATCACGCTGTACAAGAACAAAGGTGACAGGGGTGACTGCAACAACTACCGCGGCATCTCTCTCCTTAGCGTTGTAGGAAAGCTGTTTGCCCGAGTTGTACTAAAGAGGCTCCAGGTACTTGCAGAGAGCGTCTATCCAGAATCGCAGTGTGGATTCCGAGCCAACAGGTCCACCACTGATATGGTATTCTCCCTTAGACAACTGCAGGAGAAATGCAGGGAACAACGACAGCCACTCTTTATAGCCTTCATAGATCTCACAAAGGCTTTCGACCTGGTCAGCAGAGACGGCCTCTTCAAGATCCTCCCCAAGATTGGATGTCCACCCAGGCTCCTCAGCATCATCAGATCTTTCCACAAGGACATGAAGGGCACTGTTGACTTCGATGGCTCCACATCAGACCCTTTTGACATCCGAAGCGGAGTGAAGCAGGGCTGTGTTCTTGCACCAACCTTGTTTGGGATTTTCTTGGCTGTCCTGCTGAAGCAGGCCTTTGGAACTGCAACAGAAGGCATCTATCTCCAGACCAGATCAGACGGAAAGCTCTTCAACCTCTCCAGACTGAGAGCAAAATCCAAAGTCCAGCTGAAATGTCTGCGTGACTTCCTCTTTGCCGACGATGCAGCTGTCACTACCCACTCTGCCAAAGATCTCCAGCAGCTCATGGATCGTTTTAGCAAGGCCTGCCAAGATTTTGGACTGACAATCAGCCTGAAGAAAACACAGGTCATGGTTCAGGATGTGGACTCACCTCCCTGCATTACAATCTCTGAGCATGAACTGGAGGTTGTCCATGACTTTGTGTACCTTGGCTCAACAATCTCCGACACTCATTCTCTCGATACCGAGCTAAACAAACGCATCAGTAAAGCAGCTACCACGTTTTCCAGACTCACAAAGAGAGTCTGGTCCAACAAGAAGCTGACGGAACATACCAAGATCCAGGTCTACAGAGCTTGTGTCCTGAGTACACTTCTGTACTGCAGCGAGTCATGGACTCTTCGCTCACAACAGGAGAGGAAACTGAGCGCTTTCCACATGCGCTGCCTCCGACGCATCCTCGGCATCACCTGGCAGGACAAAGTTCCTAACAACACAGTCCTGGAACGTGCTGGAATCCCTAGCATGTATTCACTGCTGAAACAGAGACGCCTGCGTTGGCTTGGTCATGTTGTGAGAATGGATGATGGGCGGATCCCAAAGGATCTCCTCTATGGAGAACTTGTGCAAGGAAAGCGCCCTACAGGTAGACCACAGCTGCGATACAAGGACATCTGCAAGAGGGATCTGAAGGCCTTAGGGATGGACCTCAACAAGTGGGAAACCCTGGCCTCTGAGCGGCCCGCTTGGAGGCAGGCTGTGCAGCATGGCCTTTCCCAGTTTGAAGAGACACTTTGCCAACAGTCTGAGGCTAAGAGGCAAAGAAGGAAGGCCCATAGCCAGGGAGACAGACCAGGGACAGATTGCACTTGCTCCCGGTGTGGAAGGGATTGTCACTCCCGGATTGGCCTTTTCAGCCACACTAGACGCTGTTCCAGAACCACCTTTCAGAGCGCGATACCATAGTCTTTCGAGACTGAAGGTTGCCAATACAATACTTAATCTTAGCTGCAGTAGGGAAGGGGGTGCAAGGGATTTTACTAACTAAAGGTTTCAACAGTCCTGCACACTGTTGGTGTATGTATTTGTGCCCATGATCTTGGGGGTGTGTGTGGCCTCGCCCCTAGAAAATATGTCTCTTCTTGGAAGATTTCCAAAAGAACACATTAATAATCTGGACTCTTGTCTTGTTGGGATGTGTGTGCATGTGAGCTGGAGGCTGTTCTAGATGACCCATTGCAACCTTTCCAGCCCTAGGATTCTGCAGTCTTTAAGCTGAAATTGAGATTCACTTGTAGGATGAATGGTGACCTTTGGCTGTGTATTTGATTCTGAGGAAGTGAGTCATCCTAGGATTTTCAAGTCTAAGCTGTGTTGCTTGAGCTTTCATAAATTTGATGGTCTTGTTCTCTCACTCCTCTCAAAGAATTCTGGTGTGCCTTGTAAATCACATGGGCAGATTGAGTAATGAATGTCCGTTTCAAACCCTCTGTCGGAGTCCCTGTCTGCAGCTGGAGCTGCCTCTGACAGGTGTGAGGCTCCTGGTGCAAGTCATGTGCAGTGTAATCTTTTATTTAAGCCTCAGCTGGCTCTTTGTTCTCAGACTTTAATAGAAATGTACTCTATATTGCTGCAGCACCAGATTTCCTGTAGCTTCATCATGTAAAGATTCTGGGGGCTGTCAGTTTTGATCTGGCAGGAATATTTTAAATTAAGGGCCCTCAAACTTCCATTTCCATAATGAAAGATAATTCCACTCTATTATAAGCTAGTTTTGATAAAGGCTGCTGCTGAACTGCAAGGATGACAACTCCAACTTTTTTGTAAATAACCAAAGGATAGAGAAGAAAAATAGTTTTTTTTTCCCAAGGGCAGATTAAATACTTTGCTGCAATTGAAGTAATATCACATGAAATATGTGATCAAGTCCTGCATCCGTTCTGTGGGGTACAGAGTTTCTAACAGACTGGTGATTTTCTTTAGCAGCAGCAGTGGCAGCAGTATTTCCTGGGCTTACAACTTGAACACTCCTTGTTAGCTAACCCATCTGTAGAAGCTGAGCTTCTGAGACTTGGGGATGACTCGTGTGGTCTACTGGCGAGACTCGTTGACGTTCTAGTTGTACCTGGCTCTATTTGATCTTTGTGTCTTGTAATATTTAGTGACAGAAAAATAACTTTGACTGGTCAAAAAATAATTTAGTCAACTGATGTTTCAGATACTGTCAAATAATGCTCAAGTGGTTTTAAAGCATTTACTTGGCTAGAACAAAAGTTGCCTTGTCAACAGGTTTGATATTTATGCTAAATACAAAAACAAATTACTGTTGATACTTGTCTGTTGGTTGATCCTGTAGATTAGGAGTCTACAAACTTTTTGGCCAGAGGGCCACATCAAATATCTGGTGCAGTGTTGAGGGTCAGAAAAAAAATTTAAATATAAAATTTAAATAAATAAATTAGAGATGTAACTTAGATGAGTGAATAAATGAATGAATGGGCTCATTCATTCAATCTGTCTGGCCCTCAGAACAACCTCCAGACGCAACCAGAGCATAATTCTGGTCATGTTCAGTTGAGCGGGCCAGAGGCTTCAGGGGACAAGAGGCTGGACGCGGGCCGGATAGAGGCTTACCGCGGGCCGCATCTGGCCACCAGGCCGGGGTTTGGAGACCCCTGTTGTAGATGAATTGGCAAGGTTTGGAGCAAAAATACATGACATTTTCTAAGACCCATGAGTAGGTTGAGCTTGGGTAAGGTTATCGCCTCTGAGGAGGCCATTCCAGTGCGGCTGCACCACTGGAAGTCAAAAACAATGCAGTTGCCAAAGAAGTGACAGAAATGCTTTGTCCTCTCTGTAGGTGGGAGGCATTCTGGTCCTGAGGAAGTGCAGGGAGAAGGCATGATTACCCTTTGGGTTACTCACTTCCTGGTTTTCTCCTGCTCTTCCTCCCTGGCTGTGATGCTTCTTGCCAAGGGGGGATACTGAGGATTGACTCTGCCCTTTGCCCTTTGGCTACCTCTCTACTAGCTCTCAGCTAGGTTTATGGAGAGGTAGCCAAAGAGCAGAGTTGATCCTCAGTATCTGGCTGCCCACCTACCTCCTTGACTCTGCCCTTTGCCCTTTGGCTACCTCTCTACTAGCTCTCAGCTAGGTTTATGGAGAGGTAGCCAAAGAGCAGAGTTGATCCTCAGTATCTGGCTGCCCACCTACCTCCTTTACCAGAATGAGCTCGGAATCCCTGGGCTCTCAGTGTTTCATGTCATGAAGGCTTCCTTCCCTTCAACCTACCCAGGCTGGTGTTGCTGCAACACATTTAATGCTGCTGCCAGCAGCACGTGCCTCCTGGGTCAACCCTCCACTGCCCAGCACAACGTTCCATTCACTGTGCCCTCTGGGAAGAGCATCAAAGTCTGCTGAGGTGCTCCTCATATAGCACTGTGGCAACCACTAAATTAAAGCTGGAGGTTCCGCATTGACTCGCTGCCCAGCAACAGAGGTTGCAGTGGCAAGGCCTGCTGGAACATTCCTGGCCAATGTGGCTGCTGTGGAGGCCGGCCATGCCAAACTGTGGCAACTTCTGGTGCTGGGTGGTGAACCTGGAAAGGACGGTGAGCCTTCTCTCTGCTCCAGAGAGTGACGTGGGACCTCTGGCTGTAATTTAGTGGCTGCTCTGGCACCAGCCAGGGTGTGGCACCTCAGCAGGCTTTGTGGCTCTACCCAACTGGTGGGGCGAATGGAATGTTGTGCTGGGTGGCCACTGGCCAGCCTCTGTTGACTCGCGGATAGTTCGACCGGGACTTTTAAGGTACATTTTAAGAGTAAAATTTTTTGTCTTCTAGGTAGGTATCTACAGTAGTTAACAGGAACACAGTTTTGGAGCACCCTGAAGCAGCTTCATTCTTAAGCCACTCGCATCCGTGTGTCTGCAGACTGCCTGCTTCAGAGTCTGTGTGCTTGTTGGGTACTGTTGTGCCTTTTCTTTAACATGTTTTGAAATTATTTTTTTGTTGTGCCTCTGCAACTTCATCAGTCTTGCAGCTGGCTTCTGGCTGATCGCCATTGTCTTTCTTTACAGTATGTCAGGTAATGAACCTAAAGGAGGGAGGGGTGGGGGATCCACTGTCATAGGGCCAGATAGCACTAACTGCATTTGAAAGAAGTAGGTAGAGAACACCAACCTTCAAGTTACCTCTCTCAGATAGATGAGTTTGGTTATTCAGGATGTTTTCTTGTGTGTAGATACCAGCTACACATTACACCTCCCCATCTGTTGTGAAGGGTACACCCATGTTTTGGATTTGGGTCTCTGCTGGTTTGAAGCACTAATTAGGCAACTGATCTCTGAATTCCAGTATTATCCAGTGTTGCCTTTGGCTCCCCAGCAACTTACCCCTTTAATTGTTGCTTCACATGTCTCATTTCCTATGCTGGATTATGCTGGCTGCACTTTCCCCACTCTGCACCTGAAATATAGTGAGTGGAAGCGTTGAAAAGAAGGCAGAAAGGCCAACTGATGGGCTTGAAACAGAGATAGATAGGAATCCTTTAGTTAAGTGATTTGAAAGGTGTAAAGGAAACAGTCTGCCGGTATCTAGAACGTATTTCCTATTCAAAACATTTGAGCACATCATAAACGTTAAATACCACTGAGAAAATTGGTTGTTTATCTAAAGAGGATGTATGGTTTGGGAGGAAGAGGTATTTATGGCTTCCAGTATGACTCTGAAACCATTTTCCTTATGCATGGGCATGTATAATATCTGCTGTTTGGTTGCTCTGCCCTTCCAATTCTGCCACCTTTTAAAATATTGTGCATGGATTCTTGGCTTTCTTGTGTACGTGCATCAAAATCCTGCTCATTTGCATTGGCGTATGCAGGGAATTGTCCCCTATTGCTTGTTGTGGGTGCTTATTTTGAAGGGGCTGAGCTTCCTCTTGATATAATGCTCCTTTGGATCTGGGTTCACGGGATTGCCCTTGCCGATGATACAGAGAGCCCTTTCTCTTGTAACATGTCCATGGACCTGCAGAAAGTCCAGAACTCTGCCCCATATCATGTTGAATCTATCCATCATCATACCTTCATGAAGATTTGCTTTAAAGTAGCTTCAGCCCTACTCATTTCTTTCCTAAGGGACTAGTGCTGGACAGGTTGATGCTTATTTGCTCTCCATTGAACGCAGTAATATGCTGGCATTAGTGCTGTTGAACTGTGTGTTTGGCAAACTTTACAGCTAATCATCCCTGTTCTCCCTGAATTTCCAGAGCACTTGCTGTTGTGCGCGAATGGCTTTATTTCATTTGGTGTCATCCCAAAGTTTTAAGCAGATGTTCCACATGCAGCTAATTTGGCAGTAATAGACTTGGATTGCTAGCGCAGTAGCTTCCAATGTATTGTACTCCAAGTTTCCTACTGTGCTCCCTTAAATTCTCCAGCACAATAAAAAGTGAGCAGCTCAAACTGCTGCTCAGTTGACATTTCCATTGCCTGTTCTCACACGTGATGAAGCTTGAAGGTTTGTGGGACTGCTTTAATGGTGTGTTGCAGGCTTTTAGGGTTCCTTTCCTATGGCTCAAATTACCTTGTAGAAACTACGTAGAAGCAGCTTTGTGTATTGTGAGGGTGGAATAAAGGAAAAAAAATAGCAGTTTGAAATAGCAGTAATGCTCTTTAGGGTCATGGAAATGGACATGCATTGTGAACAGGAGTGAGGGTAGAGAAGGAAGCAGCAACCATACGTGCAACTTCTGATACAATCTTCACACTGTTCCTCCTGTTAGGTTAGGTATGGTAGGTGTTCCATCACACCAAGCAAACAAGATTATCGCCCATCCTCCCTTTCACAGGATGCACACTTGGAGGGTTTGAGTAGTTTTGTGCTGATGGGTAGAGCGTAGAAATGGCATTGACCCTTCTGAGGCAGAGATTCCCATCTTGCTGTTCCTTCTTTGCAATGCCCTGTAGGGAGGTGGTTTGGGAAGATGCCCTGAACAAAGTGGGGTGGCCTGCAGCTCTTCTAATACAGTATGCACAGCTTGAGGTTATTAAAGATTTGGTGGGCATACTTCAGTTGGGAGGGGTCCACTTTTGTAGTTCACTGGACCCCAAGTTTCACTAAGCAGAGCCAGGTGCAAAATGGTGGCTGGGGTAGGACCTACACACAGAGTTAGGAGCAGGGTGTTTTTTGAGGATATTGGTCTTCAATATCAAAACTGGGCTCACCATCTCTTCCACTCCTGGTTTCTCTGAAGCTTTGTTTCAGCCTCTTAACTTGGAACAAAAAGAAGCCTCTGTGTTGCACTTGTTAAACAATCGGCAACCAGAAATTCTTGCTGATCTAGTTCAGAGCACCCAGAGAGATCCAAGTAGTAGATCCTGATCTACCTTCTGCTACTCCTGGGCACAGCATGCTTCTTGACCAAAGCCTTGATGCAAAACATAGTGGTTGCATGTGGCTGTGGTATTGGGAGTGTGAAATTGCCTTGTAGTGGTAGTGCCTTGTTGGAGTCTCTGATAGAAAACTGTAGTTCACAAAATAGGGACTTTCAAAGGCAGGCTATAAAGGTAAGAGTCCCCCGTTTGTCCCTAGCTGTTAGTGTTCAGAGGCATTCCAACTCTGAACCCCCAACAAAACTACCCCCTGTTTGGTACACAAGGACCTAGTGATGGATGTAAATGTTATGGAACTGCTGAGGAACCATGCTGATGGACCATGCAGTGATCCATTTCGATGTTTATGTCTTGGGAAAAGTGTCAAGCAAATGTGACATAACACTTGATTTCCAAAGGGTGGATTTCTCAAAAATGACAAGACTAGTTAGAAGGAGAAAGTAAACAGAATCAAAACCCTCCAAAGAGCAGGGAGGCTGTTTAGAACATCAATAACAGAGGCCCAGCTGGAGTGTATACAATGAAGAAGGGCTCACTTAAGTTCAGAAGGGTGCCAATATGGCTCTTGAGCAGTCCGAGGCTATAAAGGGCAAGATTTGTCCTAATTGTTAGGATAAAAAGGAACACAAACTCTGGCAAAAGAAAAGAGACAATACAGTAGGTGAAGACAGATTTTGAGGAGCTTATGGCCAGCAACATTAAGTGAAATAATAAAAGTTTTTTCAAACATGTTAGAAACAGGAAATTTGCTAGAGAAGTGGTTGACCAGCTATACAGTGAGGGAGAGAAAGGGCAGAAGAAAGGAACTTGGGAGATTGAATAGAAATGAAAAGAGTTCTTTGCATCTGTCTTCACAGCGGTAGAGCTTGGACAGATATTACTGCCTGAATAGTGCCCCTCCCCAAAGGATGACCAAAGAATTAAGTCAAATAGAGAAGACATTTCAGAACTTATTAACAAGTCACCACATCCAGATGACATCCATCTAAGGATGAGTTCTTAAGGAACTCAAGTGTGAAATTACTGATCTTCTGACTGAAAGATACAAATTGTCTCTTAAAATGGCCAAAGTGCCAGAGTACTGGAGGATAGTTAATGTCATGCCAATCTTTAAAAAAGGAGGGCGAGGGGACCTGGGAATCTCCAGTCTAGTCAGCCTATCATTTGTTCCAAGTAAGATGGTGAAAAGCCTAATCAAAGATAAAATCTTGAAACGTATAGAAGAACAAGTTTTGATGAGGGAGAGTCAGCATGGCTTCTGTAAGGGTAAGTCTTGACTCACTAACCTTTTAAAATTCTTTGAAAAGGTCAGCAGGCATGTGGATGTGGGAGAACCTGTGGGTATTATATATTTGGACTTTCAGAAGGCATTTGACAGATAACAGCCCTGCTGGATCAGGCCAAAGGCCCATCCAGTCTGGCTTCCTGTATCTCACAGTGGCCAACTACATGCCTTAGAGAGTACACAAGACAACAAGAGACCTGTATCTTATTGCCATTCCCTTGCACCTGGCGTTCAGGTTTTAGGCGACCTTAAACATGGAGGTTGCCTACACCCATTATGTCTGTGGGTTACCAGTTGCCTGTGATGACTTTTCCTCCATAATCCTGCCATCATCACATCCTGTGGCAAAGAGTTCCACAGCTGAATCACACGCTATGTAAAGAAATATTTTCTTTTGTCTGTTCTCTCCCGACATCCAGTTTTAGTGGATGTCATCTGGTTCTGGTGCTGTGTGAGGGAAAAGAACTTCCCTATATCCACTCTGTCTATCCTCTGCATAATTTTTTACATCTCAATTATGTCCCCCCCCCCAGGCACCTTTTTTCTAAAGAGCCACAAACACTGTAACCTTTCCTTTCAAGGGAGGTGCCCCAGCCCCATTAATCATTGTGGTTGCTCTCTTCTGCACCATTTCCAGTTCCACTATATCTTTTTTAGAGAAATATATCCCCTCATCTTTTTGAGATGTGGCAACCTGAGCTGTACCTAGTACTCTAGATCAGGGGTGCCCAAACCCTGGCCCTGGGGCCACTTGTGGCCCTTGAAGACTCCCAATGCGGCCCTCAGAGAGACCCCAGCCTCCAATGAACCTCTGGTCCTCCGGAAACTTGCTGGAGCCGGCACTGGCCTGACGCAACTGCTGTCAGTGTGAGGGCCACTGTTTGACCTCTTGCATTAGCTGTGGGATGAGGGCTCCCTCCGCCACTTGCTGTTTCACGTCTGTGATGCAGTAGCGGCAGCAAAGACCAGCCTTGCTTTGTGCAAGGCCTTTTATAGACCTTGAGCTATTGCAAGACCTTCATTCATTCGTATAAGTTCCACCTCTAGTATATTAATTTATGTAAATTTATTCAAATTTTAAATGTAAATTAATTATTTTTCCCCTGGTCCCCAACACAGTGTCAGAGAGATGATGTGGCCCTCCTGCCAAAAACTTTGGACACTCCTGCTCTAGATCAGTGGTTCCCAAAGCTTTTAGCAACGGGACCCACTTTTTAAAAAGACACTCTACTGGAACCCACAGAGCTTTACAAGACTAAAACAAAAGTTTAACTTCATTAGCCACTCAAGTGTCTGTTTTTATCCAGGAGGGGACTGCTTCCTGGAGCAGTACTGAGTTCCATATTCATCTGATCAGAACCATTCTGGTGGCCTGGTGTCCCCCTTTGCAGGGGACCAAGATAGCATTGTCTACTCATGAATAAATGTGCATGTGCTGCTTTGTTTCAGTTTCCACAAGGCTCAATTTTCCTTGTTCGCTCAGTACATTTTCCTTGTTAGGTACCAGTTTTGTGACCCATCAAAAATTGACAGTATTTATTATTAACAGTATTTATATACTGCTTTTCAACTAAAAGTTCCCAAAGCGGTTTAAAAATGAGGTCATGCCCCAGTGGTGCGTCCCAAAACACAGTTTGGGAACCACTTCTTTAGATATTGGCCTTTTTAGTCTCAATTCTTTTTTAATGACCCCAAGCATGGAATTGACCTTCTTCACAGCTGCCACACACTGGGTGACCCTGTTTTGTGGATGGCCCCGATTTGTGTACAAGTTGTACACATCTTAACCATCTTTGTTGGTAGTATGTTTTATGGTCCGTACTGTATAGATGGGCAGGGATTAGGACTGAGATGAAGAGATGTTGGTTTGTCTAAAGTTTCCTAGTGAATTCACTGCAGAGGCAAGCTTTGAACCAGAAACGTCATAGAAACATCCTATGCGTGTTTACTAGGAAGAAAGTTCTGCTGTGTTCAATGGGATTTGCTCTTGTAAATGGACTTGAGTGTACCCTTAGTGATTGCACTGCAGTAATTCTCCATGTGGAACTGTTGTTTGCTGCTGCTTTTATATGTGACTGCAGATGACACAGAAGTGTTTCAGAGGTCAAACGCTTCTCACATTTAGCAAACGATTAACAGTATTTCAAATCAAAGATTCTTTTAATTCAAGATTTATCTGAATGCAATTTAGACTCTCCTATCTTGGATTGCTCTTTCAAGTTTCCATCACTGCACTGCTTAAATGCATCCATATGGTAGTCTTATCTTACTGAGCGCAGTTCTTTAATGCTCTTCTAATTAGACAAATATCATTAGAGATAAAGTTACTGTATGAACCAAACTTTATGGCCTGATCGTAAAAGGAATCCAATAAACAGGCATACTTATCCAAATTTATGTTGAAGTGACATCAAGGGCCATGCTCAAAATCATATTAAGGGGTGACAAAGTTTGGAACAGTTGAGGCTGGTGACATCAACCCAGAGATGAACATAAGATTAAGATTCTGATTGTGTGGTTAAGATTTTGTTTGTGAAATCAGCTAACCCCCAGTTTGAATCTTACCTTGATCAACAACCACTAGATGACTGTAGGTAAGCCACTGTCTTTCAATGTATGCCCTCCCTGCAACTGCAATATGAGCAGCTGTATCTTCAGATATGTTAAACGACCACACTTCTCACACACTATATGTAATCACAGCAATTACTGATGCCTGGCACTTGATACCCTGCTGTTAAGATCTGTTAGCTCAGGTTATAAATAAACTTTGATCTATAGTGGTTTTGGTTTTGTTGTACAAGCCACAGATGTAATACTTGTGTTTCAAAAATTGGCTTCTTAGCGGTTTTGTGCCTTTCCCTAGTTTCATCAGCCATGGCCCATTTGACCCACGGGAAGGAAAACCTACTACACAGAACTCACTGGTTAACTGTGGGTTAATGTGTTAACTGGTTAATGTGTAATGTGTGACACATCCCCCCCCCCCCAAAAAAAACCCCAAACTTTTGCTTGGTTTGGGAGGTTCTCTGCTGACTACTTACCTGCTAAAACCTGAGTTTGCTTTTAGCACTTGGAGGTATTGAACATGACCAAATCTGGCTTTTGATGTGCCTGTTGTTAGGAAGTATGATCATTTCAAGCAAAAACGGTGCTAAGGTTCTCTACCTGATTGTGGTAGGAAACAGCTGCAGACCTGTATGAAAATGGTGAACTTATTTTGGGGGGAGGGGCTCCTTAAATGCCACCTGAAAGCCAATTTTTGTGTGTGTGCAAAAATTGTTAACTGAAGAACATCCGGGCCAGTCTTGATCAGAAGTACTTTATTCTTTTGTCTTCAAAATAAGGACTATAAAACATCCAGCAGTGCGCTGTAGCTTCTCAAGACATTCATTTTTGCAGTTCTGTTCTACACTGAAACGATAATGCAGGATTAAGCCTTATACATTTAATTCTTCTTAGCTCTTTGATGTCTGTCAATAAACCTGACAACCTTAACATTATTGCCTCAAAAGTGACAGAATAAGTGTTAAATGTTTTGAAAGAAGCTTCCTTAGAATTTCTTGTTGGAACGTTTGAGAATATACAAGAATTTATATTCTGCAAATATATATTATAATTCTGGGCTTATTGGAAGGCACCTTCACACATCTTTAATTTTGGTAACTAGTTCTGATAATTCCCCTGGGTCTCCACTGAAAATAGATCTTTTCTGGATAATATCTCAGTTTCAAAATAGATGTAGGTTTTTCTATCACTTTCTTGTGATCTGGTTAAGTATACAAAAACATGCAACTACAGATGTTAAATTAGATCTCATTTTTATAATATTAGCTGGATTGTTTGTCTCCTGCAGTAGGAACCTGGTATACCATATATCTTTCTGGAATTTCCTCCAAACAATACAATTATTGCTTTAATGAAAGTAACTGGAATTTCTGTGATGGTTGATTGTCCAAGTCTACATTTAACTGATTCGGGGTTCCTAAAACTTGAGTCTATTACAAACCGAATACAATTTCTTCCCTTCATTTTCCTCTTTTCCTGATTATTTTGGTTTACAATGGGAAGGCCAAAAACGTTCGTCCCAGAGCCTCAGCGTAAAATGCAGATTAGATGCTTCTATACTTAGAGCTGTAGTAAAAGCATCTAATTGACCTTTGAACATTTGACTTTTATTTTTTTTGCCATAAACTGAAAAGATTAAGAAAATAGAGGCAAAGGGAAGGCTAACAACATATGTAGAGAGCATTTCCATGAACTGTAGGTTATTTGGGTTGGGAAGTTTCCCAAAATCTGGTCAGTGATTCCATAGAATCAGTCTTAATGATTCCATAGTTTCCTTCTCCTAAACAGAGCCTGCCTTAGGGTGCAATCCTAACCCCTTATGTCAGTGCTTTCCAGTACTGACATAAGGGCAATGCAGCTCTGAGGTAAGGGAACAAACATTCCCTGACTTTGAGGAGGCCTCCGTGAGTGCCACCCAGCTGCAGGATTCAGCACATGTCCCATTGGCACCGCTATGCCAGTGCCAGAAAGCACTGACATAAGGGGTTAGGATTGCACCCTTAGGGCACAATCCTAACCAGGTCTACTCAAAAGTAAGTCCTATTTTGTTCAGTGGGGCTTACTCTCAGGAAAGTGTGGTTAGGATTGCAGCCAAAGTCTCCTTCTACAGAGCCTGCTTTAGTCTTGTTGCTGCTGTATTTCAGCGAATGAACATCCTGGAATCAGGAGTTGCAAAGAGCCTTATGGTTCAGTCTCCAAGTCCACTGTCAGAAACAGGAATCCTACCCAAGTCTCTTGTTGCTGAAGATCTATACATTGTCAGATTTTCTTATGTGCTTCCTGGACTAAATAATTGAAAGTAGCCTTACATTGTCATAAATACATTGCTCTGACTTGATGGATTTTTGAACCATTTTTTTTTTCAGGTTCTCAGCTGTGGAAGTCCTACCACAACTAGCTTACTTCAAACCTTCAATTTCAACTCAGTTTTCTTTCTTGCTGTGTTTGGAAGACAAGAGCAGTTGAACCCTGTCTTCCTTAAAGCATGTAGTTGTCTTGCAATAGACATGTCTACTCAGAAGTAAGCCCACTGAGTTTAATCATACTTACCCCCAGATGAGTGTCTATAGAAATGCAACCTTAATGTATCGGGTTGGTTTCTCTTACTCCATGCTCAATGAGGGCCTGTCCATTTTTCTTCATGTCAGGCTCTTCTGGCCAGACATTTTTGTTGCTCTTCTTTTAAATATCAGAAGTTGTATGTTGTTCACTTGATACTATGTCAGACTGTTGGTCTGTATAGGCCAGTATTGCTACTTTCAGCAGCATCTCGACTCCATGATCTCTTATCTCCAAAGTTTTCTCTTTCACCTTTTTGCATTGAATCCACCCATGTTTGTAGAACCCTTCTTGCTTTGTTGGAATCTTGTTGCTGTTTGGAATCTCCAAACACTTTTCAAGGGGAGCCCACATGTTGTAGTTGCCCAGGCTTGAGGTAACAAGAAGTGCTTGTGGCATACATGGGGCAGGAAGGTTCACTAGCTTGTGAAGGTAACTTCAGTGGTGTGTTTGTGAAACTAGAGCGCAGCAGACTTTGTTACTCCCACACAGGTCCACTGAGAAGTAAGTCCCACTGAGTTTAATGGGGCATACTCCTAGGTAAGTGTACTTAGGATTGCAGCCTTAGGGTTAAACTTCATGTTCCTTTTGGCCTGAGCTATGCAGTTGAGTACTTGTTTTTTTTCTTTGTAAAACAGTGTATGGGGGAGGGGGAGTGATTCAGATTGATGGGACCACTCCCTCCCTTTCTATGTTCCTGATCCAGTGTGGGGCTCTGTGCATACCATTTGTCTAGAAGAAGCAAGTACACTGTTGCATAGTGCATGCTTCCCATTGCTTGCAGTTTGACCCTTGACCTTATTGATGGAGCTGAGAGTGCTGTGCCAAGGGGTGAAAGGCTTGTCTCTTTTTGGGTTGTTTCTTTGCCATCCTGTGACATAGACAAGGTGAGGGGGCCAATCCCTTTCTTGGATCTGCATGCAGCTTTCATTTCTGCTGTTGCCCAGTTTGGGCAGTATTGTCAGAGTGGTGGGCAGGTGGAGTAGTGCTGTTCTGCTCTAACCAAGGCGCTGTCAGGCAATAGCTTGGTTTCTTTAAAATTCTTTCTGGTTTCTATCTTAGACATTTTTCCCACTGACACTACTATTGGAAATCACATTAGACTGGCCATTTTCAATCTTTTTCAGCTCATGGCACACTGACAAGGCACTAAAATTGTCAAGGCACACTACCAGTTTTTTACTTACATTAAATCACTACATTACAATTAATTGTTAATATAATTAATACAATTATATTATTACATGACAAAGAAACTCACAAGAAGCTTGGAGAGGAAAGGATACGTGATTGTGGAAAGGATGAAAAATGTTATTCAGGTGTTATGCGAGAAAGTGCTGGCAAAGAGAGGTCAGACTGAGCACAGAGGAGAGCTATGGGGTGAAGGGCAATGAAGAGACAGGAGTGAAACAACTACAGGATTCAGCTGGAGTGGGGGAAGAGAGAATTTGAAGCAAGTGATTCTGAACCTTTGGAGGTGCGGAGGAGTGAAGGGAGGGACAGGAAGAGAGGTGCTGACTGCAATTATGAGATTTGGGGGGCAAGTGCCCGTGGGAGGGAGTGGGGTGGGGAGAAGTGCCAATTGCCTGCTCCTGTATTTAAGGAAAAAAAAAAGTGTGACCAAAAGCCCAATCCTAGGCATGTCTACTCAGAAGTAAGCCCCATTATAGTCAATGGGGCTTAATCCCAGGTAAGTATGGAGAGGATTGGGGCCCAATGCCCTTCACCTAAAAGGCAATGCAGGGAGGGTCGCTTTGGGGAGTTGCAGGCAAACTGTGGCCAGGAAAAGGGCCTATCCAGGACCCTTTGATCCAGCCAGTTCTTAGGCTGGTAGCCTCAGCAGACTCATTCACTTCATACCTGCTTGCCTGTTCCTGACTCCCTTGTTCTCACTCACTCCACCCGCAGGTTTCAGCCTTCCTCTTGCTCAGGAGCAAAGCAGCCAAGATCAGCCCCTTTGCTGGCTGGCTGCCTGCTCCTTTTCCTTCTG
The DNA here is from genome assembly GCF_035046505.1 of Tiliqua scincoides. Lineage (NCBI taxonomy): Eukaryota > Metazoa > Chordata > Lepidosauria > Squamata > Scincidae > Tiliqua > Tiliqua scincoides. The sequence continues at coordinate 3,019,270 of NC_089822.1, forward strand.
CTGCGCGTAAGGCTCAAAGCAGCCGCTTCCCCCCGCATGCGTGGCTGCTGCCTGTCTGCTCTGATCTCATGGCACACCTGAGGAAGCCTCGCGGCACACTAGTATAACACGGCACAGCGGTTGAAAAACGCTGCATTAGACTCTCATATTTTTTCTGGTCTCCAGTACTTTAGCCCTACACCTCAATAAATATAAAGGCAATTCCCTTTTCCTCCTCATAGGCCCAGCAGGTATTCTGAGTTCTTTTCTCTTCTTTTCTTAATCGTGTTTGGGTCCATAAATTCTCCAGATGCCTTTGTTGTATTAACCCATCTAACATGATTTTATGAATATTGGTACAGATGTTCTCCACAGCTTTTGTCTCTTTTGATTTTCCTAGATTTTTTTTTCTCCACTCAGTGCCAGCTTTAATCTCTCTGGAACAGTTAGATATTTTCTGTAAGTAGGTTTATGTACTGGACGCTGATTCTTTGCATAACCGAAGGGAATCCAGAAAATCAAATCTTGGCATTTGAAGCAGGATCTTATTCCACTTCAGTTTAAACATCTGTTTGAGTCTATAGGCCATGATGTTTTAAAGAAATCTTTCATTCAGACAAGGCATAACATTCTGGCTGGTTATTGCCTAGCAGAGATGCGTTAAGCTGAATTTAGACAGATTTCTTTCTAAATGGATGGTGAGAAGTAAGTGAGGAAAACAGTTTGGCAGAGAGAGGTGGTGGCGAGCTTTTTTTCTGGGATACTTGGGCTAAGATTTGTCGTGGGTTCGTGCCTAGAAAATACATTGCACTGACTAAGCAGCTACGCAGGCGCGCTGGAAATGGGGGCACGTTAAAATAAATGTAGCTTATGCTCGATGTCTTCGGAGGTAGAAGGACCAATGAAAAAGGGCAGTTATTTATGGCAGGGAGAGCCTCTCCATTTTGAAATGTGCCACCACTGTGTGAGGTGTACAAACACAAACCATGTGCTCTGCCTTACCTGCCTCCTCACCCACCACACATCCCTGCATTATGGGGATCTGCAGATTTGAATTTGGCTCACCAGCTGCCTGTTGCTGGCCCCTTCTGTCTCTGACTTGGACACATGCAAAGGTCTTAGGAGAAAATTGGGTGTGTGCGCATGTGTGTGTTTTTCCCTCTGCCTTCATATCAGCAGTTGCTTCTACTTTTTGTAAAAGCAGAGCTGGAAAGGAAGGATGATTACTTCTCTCCTTTCCCTTTGTCTCTACTTCAGTCTCTACCCTTCAGTGTCTACTGCCTTCTGCAAAAACTTAGTACAGAGGCAAAGAAAACACCCTCTCTCGCTCCCATTGCCCAAGGTCTCCTACTTGGGAGAGAGGGTTTTGTGCTGGGTGTGTAGGGCGGGGCTGACTTCCTCCGGTGAACTGGCAAATGATTTTAGGAACCCTGAGGATCAGGCCCCCACTCCACTAAAAAGAGGGGAAAAAGCAGATGCTCAAATCTATGTTGGTGAGAAGTTTAGGCATGACATTACAGAGCTTGGCACTGTGTACCACCCATTCGCTTAGCATGCATCTTGGCAATTGTGTTTTGACTGAGTTCAGCAGCCATTATGCAGCATTCTAATGATAACTTGACCAGTGTTTAGCAGTGGTCAGGGTGCCCTTCTGCAAGAGGTATGCTGTCCTGTTAGGCATGTGGATTTGTTGGCTTCTGCTGAAATATCCACATCTAAAATAAAACACAATCATGAGATCATGCAGGAAGTAGAAGCCACTCCCATTTCATAATGAAATTGAGAGTTAATTGCAAATTTGAGGGTCAGAAAATCGTTTTTCCAAATTTATAGTGGTTTGATATGAACTTGGGGTGCTGATCCCAAAAATGGCATCAGTTTTATTCTATCATGTCTAGTTTTGTAGATATGGTATAACCATGTTTTAGTGAATGGCTCAAGCAGCTTCCTCAGAGGAAGCAGTGGAATAGGCTTGCTTATTTAGGAAGGTGCTTGAGCAATTCACTAATGTGGCTATGCCGTATCTCCAAAACTAGTCATGATAGGGCAAAACTGCTGCCATTTTTGGAATCAGTGCCCCAAATATACCCAGGAACAGATCTAACTTAAAAGTTAAAATGTGTGTTGGCCTGGGTATTCCACTTCTCTGATTCCATCTGACTCTGTTGAAAATAGCCTGCCTCATCTAGGAATTTTTCCCTTTAAAAATGCATGTCTTGTGGGAAGAATATACACTCTTTCCAGTGGCTTAACCACCAAGGAATTACCTGCTCGTAGGTGGTCCTGGACCAACCCCTGGGGGCTGGGGGATAAGAATAGGCCCTCGGTTTGGCTGTACTTGTTGTAAGAGGCGACTGAACAGCCACCGGGTAGATGGGACTTGTCAGCCTGGGAAGGCAGCTCATCTGAGAGCAGGAAAACTCTGATCTCAAACCTCTACTGCCTTGTGGCTACATCCAGTTATGGAAAAGGTTTCAGGAGTCAACCTCCTGAAGGAGGCAAAATACGGAGCCGGAGTCCCTGAGGCAGTTCATGGCTGAACACAGTCACGTTCTGGCAACTGCTGCAACGCCGCTGGAATCAACCGTATTGGCTTCTGTCTTTCCATTGGACCATTTCAGCAACGTGGAGAGGGGGGATTTGCTGCATGGGTAACAGTCTATCCTCCATGTCTACTTTACCCAGGCTTTGCGCACTGGAGAGGGCACTCTGTTCCAGAACCACCATTCAGAACGCGATACCATAGTCTTCCAAGACTGAAGTATGCCAACTAGATGGTCCTGGGCAACAAACAATAACTTTGGATGTCCTTTTTTCATTTCATAGTTTGCAAACAAACTAGAAGCCTCTTGTGAATCCAAAGGTGTCAAGGCTTTTATTCAGCCTTTTGGGTTCAATTCTTATGTTTCATGGATTTGATTGGGATTATGGGCAGGATTGCAGACAGGAAATGCAACACAAATTAGACTTCCTGCTGCATAGTGCTCTGCTTCTGGAATATGAGGCCTGGTGTAAACAAATTCAGAGATCTGGGCTGAATCAGGATCCTCTCTTGATCCTGATTTAATGTTTTCTTTGCTAAAACATTATTAATGTTAAGCTTTATTAAAAACACAAAGCTATAACCCATACCAAGAGTAGGAGGAAACCCAGACTTGCCCTGCTTGTTTCCTAGAGTAGAAATCCTAGGATATCAAGCATTTTTAACAAGATGTTGCTATTAACAGGTTTGGGCACAAGATGGCGGCATCCTCCAACATCTACCCTTTTGCCCATCTCAATGGAAAAGAGATCTTTCTTTTCCTTGGGTCCATTTTTGGTAGCTAGGAACTGGAGAGATGAATCCAGGTTTGGGGGAGAGTTGGGGCTTCACCCTCTTATTGATACGTGTGGACATGCACGTGCCCATCTCTTTCAAGGCAGGAAATCTTTTTCTTCCAAGGTGAGAATATTTAGTACGGGCAAAAGAGAGCTTCCTGATTCATTTTTGTTTCTGAGAGTTTGTCTGCATCCTGGTCTGCAAATCGTTCGCATCTCTCATCTTTCCTTTACCCACAGCACAAAATGTCATCTGGAGGGGGAGAAAAATTAGTCCTAATGTAGCGGCAAAACTGTTGCCTGGAGAGTGTGCCTGCTGAGAGGCAGAGACAATTTGAAAACTGTAATAAGTTTCTCTTGATATGATTATCTTTCCTGTGCTTTAAGGGGGGAGTGGAGAGACTGGTGTTTGTTCCTAATGGAAATGCCCTTGAAAGAACAAGTAGGCTCAATCAAAGGGTGAGGAGAAGGGGGGGGGGAGTGAAAAGATTGCAGATCTGCAGAGCAGGACCAATTTTCAGGTTGTCTTGATACATCTAAGCCACTACTAGATCCATTCCAGATTTTGGGGTGTGTGGATTTTGTTGGATGTCTTGGGTGGGTGCGGTGTCACTAGCTGTGGGGCTGCCTGTAACCTGCCCCAATGAGCTTGCTGTGTGTCTGCTGCTGCCAGTTGCTAACCATGATATAACCACGAAGCTGCCTCATATGGAGTCAGACCATTGGTCCATTTCGCTCAGTGCTGCTGCTTTGACTGGCAGTGGCACTCCAGAGTTTCAAATGGGTCTTTCCCGGCCTCACTCAGAAATCCCACCAAGGACTGTTCTGGGTCCTTCTATAGGCAGGGCAGGTATTCTACCAATGAGCTGCATTCTGCCCACTAAATGGGGTCAGTTAACTCCTGTACCCCATGAGTCATATGCTGGGATGGTATAGTACAAATCTGCTTATACAAATGCATATCTACATCTGACTTCCTACATATCTGGGATTCTTGCATCATAATGCAGAAAACAGAGCCTTTTAGTTGTTGCTGCTATTAAAACAATTGGGGGTTGGAAAAGGTTGCTGATCTATTACAAATCATCCAGCAATCTACCAGTAAATCTACGTAACTATTTAAAATAGTTTTATCCAGTTTTTCCTCACCAAAATGGAAACCTCAATGCAACTTACAAATAAATGTAATCAATTTACAGTGCAAAATAAAACATAAAATTAAAACTATCTAATTACCAACCTCAAAACAAGAAAGTCAGAGCAGCAAAAATCATCAGGAACCAATGCAGTAATCTCAGAGCAGAAACAAAATTGATGGAAGGCTTATGGAAATAGAAATACTTTTGCACCTTTCTTATTGCCAACACGAAGGGTGTGTCCTGATCTCAGCCTGTTGGGAACTCCACCACCTGAGCAGCGCAACCAAGAAGACTGTGTAAGCCAGTAAAGAGCTGAGATTCTGAACAACCTTTGACCTGTTCTGAGTATAGGGTATAACTTGTGGAAGAGGAGCAGGCAAACATCTTTAAATGAAAGGGGCTACCATTTGCTGTCAGACCACCGACTCATGTAGCCTGTTTCTGGGTTCTGACTATCACTGACTCTCAAGGCTTCAGCCAGTGGCCTTGTCCAGCCTTTCTACTTGAGATTTTTATATTGCCAGGGATGAACCTGATACCTTCTATGTGCAAAGCAGGTGCTCTATCAGTGAAGTGTGACCTGTGCCTTGAAAGGCCAGATATGCCCGGTTAGGAACAAGGGTCTACAGGTGGCTGGTGTAGCTGCCATCAGTGCAGTAGATATAATTGATTGCTAAGCTGAGGGAAAAATATATGTATGTGTATGTAAGAGAGTTTTTTTTCCCCCCCTTGCCACTGCAGTCAGAGGGAAGAGTACAAGCCTGTTTCCACAATCTGTTGAAAGTGGTCTGGAGTCATCTTGTCAGCTATGTTCACAGAGAGTGCTAGGGAAATGTCAAATCCTTGGCAGATCTGGGGGCATGACTTTCATAGAATGGTGGAGCCAGCCTGGAAAAGACTGGAGGGCTCTTGAAGCCTGTCCCAAGAAGGGGGCCCTGCACACAGACCCTTTTCAGCATAACCAAGAATATCTAATCCACAGTGTTGTAATGAGCAGAGAGCAGGAATTGCTGTCCCACTCCGAACGTGTCTGGAGGGGTCTGCAGATGATTTGAGAGATGAGTACAGGCTCCATGCCAGCTTTGTTTTCTTCCTGCATTGTTTTTACAAATCCAGCCACATCTTTAAGACTGCAGAGCACAGCACAGCGTGCCATTGGGGCTGCAGGCAGAAATAGTTCAGCGGAACCATTCTGATAGCTCAAGTGATGTGGGAGCTGACACCAAGACACATGCAATAGGTTTATATTTATTTTCACAGTTTTTCACCCACATGCTCAGCTCTTGTAGTGGCTTACAAAATTAAAAACACAGTTAAGATCAAGATAAACATGACTGCCAAAGGTCAGCATGAAAAGCACAGCTGAACATTAGTACACCATTCCAGCTGCCTCACAAGGCCAAAAAGAAGGTATTAAAGTGCCTATGGAGTTCAAAAACTCACCTTCTTGGGTAGGATGTTCTGCAGAGAAGAGTTAGAACAGTCCAAAGAAAGGGTAATCTCCGGAGTAACACCTTAACATAAGAAGAGCTGGATCAGGCCAAAGGCCCATCTAGACTGTATCTCACAGTGGCCTACCAGATGCCTCAGGGAGCATACAAGTCAACAACATACCTACATCCTGGTACCACTCCCTTGAACCTGGCATTCAGAGTAAGGCTACCTCTAAAACAAGGAGGTTGCACATGGTCATCATGGTTTGTGATGGACCTTCTTCTAGAAATCTGTTCAATTCCCTTTTAAAGGCATCTAGGTCAGGTGCCATCACCACATCTTGTGGCAAGAAGTTCCACAAATTAATTACATGCTTAGTTAGTTGGCAACCTTCAGTCTCAAAAGACTATGGTATCGCGCTCTGAAAGGTGGTTCTGGAACAGCGTCTAGTGTGGCTGAAAAGGCCGATTCGGGAGTGACAATCCCTTCCACACTGGGAGCAAGTGCAGTCTGTCCCTGGCCTGTCTCCCTGGCTATGGGCCTTCCTTCTTTGCCTCTTTGCCTCAGACTGTTGGCCAAGTGTCTCTTCAAACTGGGAAAGGCCATGTTGCACAGCCTGCCTCCAAGCGGGCCGCTCAGAGGCCAGGGTTTCCCACCTGTTGAGGTCCACTCCTAAGGCCTTCAGATCCCTCTTGCAGATGTCCTTGTATCGCAGCTGTGGTCTACCTGTAGGGCGCTTTCCTTGCACGAGTTCTCCATAGAGAAGATCCTTTGGGATCCGGCCATCATCCATTCTCACGACATGACCGAGCCAACGCAGGCGTCTCTGTTTCAGTAGTGCATACATGCTAGGGATTCCAGCACGTTCCAGGACTGTGTTGTTTGAAACTTTGTCCTGCCAGGTGATGCCGAGAATACGTCGGAGGCAGCGCATGTGGAAAGCATTCAGTTTCCTCTCCTGTTGTGAGTGAAGAGTCCATGACTCGCTGCAGTACAGAAGTGTACTCAGGACGCAAGCTCTGTAGACCTGGATCTTGGTATGTTCCGTCAGCTTCTTGTTGGACCAGACTCTCTTTGTGAGTCTAAGCATCTATTACATGCTTAATAGATAAATATTTTCTTTCGTCTGTCCTAACCATTCTGACACTCAATTTTAGTTTATGTTCCCTGATTCTGGTGTTGTTTGAGAGGGAAAAGAACATCTCTCTATCTGTCTCCTGCATAATTTTGTACATCTGTCTCCCCCGGCACCTTTTTTTTAAGAGCCCCAAATGATGCAGCCTTTCCTCATAAGGGAGGTGCCCCAGCCCAATAATCATTTTGTTTGTTCTCTTCTGCACCTTTTCTAGTTGCATTATGTCCTTTTTGAGATGTGGTGACTGGAACTGGATGCAGTACTTCAGATGTGACCTTACCATTGATTTGCACAATGGCATAATAATATTGCTCATTTTATTCCCAATCTCCTTCTTTATTATCCTGAACATGGAATTGGCCTTCTTCACCGCTGCCGGACACTGGGTCTACACTTTTATTGAGCTGTCCACCAGCACCCGAAGATCTCTTTTGTGACCTGTCACAGATGGCTCAGAACCCATTAACCCAGAGGTTCTCAAACGTTTTGCACTGGGACCCACTTTTTAGAATGGCAGTCTGACTGGGACCCATCGGAAGTGATGTCATGGCTTGAAGCGACATCTTCAAGCAGGAAGTAAACATTAAGAATTTTTTAAAAATTCGTGATTTTGAGTTGCCGTGTGTGATGAAGAGATGATTAAGTTGCATGAAGGTCCTGAATTGGAGGAATTCAATTGTAGTTTTGTTTACATGTATGGAAAATATCTGAACAATCAAATTTATCAATTTTCATCTGACACCCATGTTTCAAGATAAAAAAACAGTCCTTCCACTGCAATCCATTCTCTGAACTTGCTTACTCACATATGTGCATGTTAAAGACATGCCTGAAAAACCTGGATGGCGCATTTTATTGCCAAGAGCAGCATAAATTTAAGAAGAGTTAACTATAAGGCAGATTAAAAGTAACCTTGCCTCCTGACAAATGCTGTAATAACACATTTCACATTTTTCTACAGAAGAAATTGTTTGCAACAAATGAAACCAAATCAATGCAAGGTACATACAAGAAATTTTAGCTTCAAAACAAGATTCCTCTCAAATTCATTTGGAAAACTTAAGACTCAATCCTAACCAACTTTCCAGCACCAATATAGTCACAATGCAGCCCTGAGTTAAGAAGACAAATGTTTACTTACCTTGAGCAGGCCACCATGACTGCCCCTCCCACAGGATGTAGCACATGCCCCGTTGGCATGGCTAGTGCTGGAAAGTTAGTTAGGATTTGGCCCTCAGGCTGTGAAGAAATGGGGCTGGCTTCTAATAGCAGCAGGATAGGAAAGAAAGGGTTGCAAGGATGCCTAAGTGCAAAAAACAAGCAACAACAGGAGGATGAAAAAGGTGGTGTCAGGTCTTCTTAGTGCAGCTTGCCTGTATTAAGGGGGAGAAGAGGAAGACATCTCTAAGAAGGGGTGCAAGAAGAAAGACAGCTGTTGTGGTGAGTGTGTTTTATTGCCATGTCTTTCTGACATAGTAGGATCAGAAGGGCAAAGACAGCCAGCGTAGCTATAAACTCTGTGACAAGGTGGACTGATTACTGTAGTCGGAAGGGAGTAGTGGAAGAAGTGGGCTCTTACCAAATTGCCACTGGAAAAGGGGGTGAATAGAGCTAGTTGCTCTTCTGTTGTTAACTGAAGGGGACTATAACTTCTGAAGGTGCCTCTGTGCAGTTAGCCAGGGTCTCAAAGGAATGCAGTGTTTTCAGGAGTTCATAAAAGGGTCATAAGTTTGGTTTTTAGCTACTGTATGTTTCCATTCAATTCAGATTTTATTCTAGACCAGATTAATTTAAAGAGAAAAACTTTTTACAATTTTTTAAAATATCCAACATATGTGTGTGTGTGTGTGTATGTGTGTGTGTGTGTGTGTAAGTGTAATAAAATCCATTTTGTTAGGAGCGAAGTTGAAGATAAAACTACCAGTATCATAATGCCTTGATGTAAATCCATGGTGTGGCTTCCTTTAGGGCTGGGCTCCTTCAGTGCCTCTGGAGACCTTCAGGGATTCAGACTGTGGGTTTCTCATCAAGGCCTCAGGCTCACTAGCTTCCAGAGGCCTTGCAATCTCTCTTTCTTCTTTGGAGCCTTCCAGGGTCCTCTGTATCTATTGAGGAAAAATGGCTATGTCTCCTCTGGGTCCCTTTACCTGCAGACCTTTCCTCCTCTTCCCTTTTGTCACCCAAAGTTTGCCTATAAAAGTACCTGCCACTCCTCAAGAGATTTGGGCAGGACAAGCCTTCAGACTGTGCACTTATCCATAGGCACTAAGTCTGCTGAGCTGCTCCTGGTTCATGTCTCTCCTGCTTCTTTCAGATTATGACAGTGTTGGGCCCGGTGGGGAAATCTTAGTGACTTCATCATGGGTGCTTTACTGTGTACTAAAATATGTGCATGGTCCCCTGGGCCTTGCGGTTGTATGTCCCACAGATCCCAGCAGCCTGTGCTGTTTGCGGGCGCTTGTGTTGCAGATTGGCCACGCCATAGTGCAGTGATAAAATACACTTTTTGAGAGAGGAGCTGCTTTTTCTGATGGAATCAGCCTTTCAAATCGGATGTCTTCAAGACTAGATGAGTCAAGAGCGCTGAAGTGGAACTGGGCAACTTGTGCACTGCAACATATGTATGGGACAGGTAAGAAGGCAGTAAAGGTTCTCTGGCTTACTGCCCCTCTGCTAATTAGTTAATTCTCTGGTGTTTGTGGCTTTCTCACACCAAGTCTGCATCACAGACTTCAGTCCCTTTTGAGTTAAAATATGAATTGAGCTTTTGCCTTTGTTCCCAAGGGAGAGAGGCTGCCTTGTGGAATGAGACGAAAGAGGAGTTGAAGGAGGCTGAAGGTACTGATGCAGGCATCCCTTCCCCCACCAGCCAATAAAAGGGAGAATAATTTGAGATAAGCTCAGCAATTTTGAGGCATTTCTTTGTTTGTACTGTATATTCCCAGTGCTTCAGCCATCACCACTGTCAGGGATGTGCTGTAACAGTAGGTAATAAATGTCCCGAAATTACTGAGATTATCTCCGGGCTCCTTTATAACTTTCTTTTTATATGTTTTTTTTAAAACATGAAACCGCTCCTGACTAGCGAGTCCCTGGTAAATCCCCAGGTATCTTACATGGCCTATTGCATTTGAGAAAATCTGATGTATTATTCAAGCAAATCACTAATAAAAGATTTAAACCCTTTTCTATTTTTTTAAGCATAGTGTCCTTACTAGATTGCTAACTCGAATGCAAACAATACTGTGTTGTCCTCCTGTCCTCCACTTGTAACAAGGAAAGCAAAAGCTTGTGTGAAGATCTTGAGAGAGAGTGTGTGTGGGAGTGGGAAGGGTGTGTATGCTCACAGCTGTCTTAGGAAGGTGTCCCGGGGACCAGAAGATGTTCATGACCATCACCTGACGAGGATTAGTAGCTCCTTCAGTTGGAGAGGGTTCAAAACCACCAACTTACTTCATGCAAAGATGCAGGTCCTTGAATTGCTGGTGGGGGGCACAGTGACCCGTTAATACTGCTTCTCTAGTAGGCTTTCGCATGAGGTAGCGTTAGTCACCCCCTGAGTACTGGTAAATGGCAGTGTGGAGTGTCAGGTTCTTCTGTTGGATGCTTAACACAGAATTTAAAGAATCTGTTGAGATTTGGCTCAATCACAGCTCTTTTCAGTCACCTAAATTAAAGTCAAAACAAAGGTAGGCACAGAATATTCTTTCTTTGTAAGAAATATATCCCTCCCCCTCCTCCTTTAAACTTCTCTTGGCTATTTGGATGTCTTCTTCATCTGGCCTCTGCCCATATTAACCAATTCTACAGCATTTTTCAGCATGCAAACTTCTTTAACAGTCTCAACTTGATAGAAGTACCCCAATAATGCAGTAAAAAAAAGTCAATTTTGCTACCTTTATAATAAGTGAACTGGCTTAAGAACATAAGAACAGCCCCACTGGATCAGGCCATAGGCCCATCTAGTCCAGCTTCCTGTATCTCACAGCGGCCCACCAAATGCCCCAGGGAGCACACCAGATAACAAGAGACCTGCATCCTGGTGCCCTCCCCTGCATCTGGCATTCTGACATAGCCCATAGCTTGTTTTTTTCAATTTGCATAATTCTCTCTCCCATAATACTGTTGGGAATCTTGCTACCACCATGCCTTGCTCATGAATCTGAGCCACTTTGGTACCACAAGATAACAGAGTTCTTGAGTGTTTGCTTTCTGCTTCACTAGGGAAAGAAGGCCTGCCTCCCTGAGCTAATGGTGCCCCCTTTGTGGATGGGGCTGTGGGGCCACTTTTTCAGTTGAACTGGCTTGTGTGAGCATCCAGCTGTTTTCCTAAACTGGAGAGGGTACAGGCTGGTACAATAAGTTAGTTTGCACATTTCAGTTACAGACTACTAATGTACGTAACATAATCTAACCACACTTTGTGCCTTTTCCTGTGTCAGGGTCATGTGGCCCAGAGTTGCCTTGTGGAATAAGAATCCAGAATTCTCTGAGTGGCCGGCCTGCCAAAGCTCACCAGCAGGGTGGTGAAGGTCTAACCCACATTTATTTATCCCTAGAGTCTGAGCCCCCTTAACTTTGGACTTCTGGCAGATGAAGACAAGGTTTTGGTGAACTGGAGAACTTCCTTAATGCTGTTGTTGGCTTGATTGGTTGTTGGGCTTGACTACCCCTGGGTGTTAAATGACTAATAGGTCTTTTAGACTAATAGGCCTAATAGGTCTTAAATAGGTTTAAGACTATCAGCTGCATTCCTGGTTGCCTCCATAAGAACAGCCCCACTGGATAAGGTTTAGGGTTAGGGTACCCCCCATACTGTACTATGCCACCTCAGCAGTAAGAACATAGAACATAAGAACAGCCCCACTGGATCAGGCCATAGGCCCATCTAGTACAGCTTCCTGTATCCCACAGAGGCCCACCAAATGCCCCAGGGAGCACACAAGACAACAAGACCTGCATCCTGGTGCCTGCCCCTGCACCTGGCATTCTGAGGTAGCCCATTTCTAAAATCAGGAGGTTGCACATGCACATCATGGCTTGTAACTCATAATGGATTTTTCCTCCAGAAATTTGTCCAGTCCCCTTTTATAGACATCTAGGCCAGATGCCTCCAAATGTCCAGCTAGTGCAGGAGGATACAACTCAAATATTCCACCTCGTAAGGCAGCTGAGTTAGTGAGCAGCTACAGAACCCCTTGAATGTTGGATGTGTTTGTCCATATCCAGGTCAGTTTGGTGCCCATACCTTATGAAACCAGGGGATGAGAAAGCTACAACCTGGCTGTTGGCAAATGCTGGACATGGTGTTTGTGTGTGTGTAGGATTGTGAAAGGGGGGGGGGAATTCCTTCCTCTCCCAAGTTGTATGCAGCCTTTATCAGTGTCCCAAGGAATATTGTTCTGCAAGTATATTTCTTATTTCATGCTTCATTTTCTCTCCCAGAGCAAGAAGTGTAATAAAGCACTTTGCATTATAAGCGCTGGGGATATAGTGTCAAAAGGAATATTTGCTATTGCATTAGATATTAAAAAAAGATGGAGGGGGAATATGAGCTCAAGTAAGGCATTCTTTTTCTCCCACACCAACTGTCCTCTCTTTCTGATAAAGGGTGTGAAATAAAATATGTTCTGTAAGAACTAGCTGGTGTATGTTGTGTACGCAGGACCATCAGTGTACATGATGCTTGATAACAGAAGGTAACATGATAACATAAGGAGAAGTCTCTGCCCTGATGGGCTTCCACTCTAAATTTAATCATTTGGATAGACAACAGGTTAGAGCAGCCATTTTTCAACCACTGTGCTGTGGCACACTAGTGTGCTGCAACTGGGCCACAGAAGTTTGGGGGACGGTCAGATATTAGTAGAGCCAATGGGAATTTGAGCCCCCCACCAGCAAAATGGTGTGCCTTGTCAATTGTCAAAAAACTGATAGTGTGCCTTGATGATTTTAGTGCCTTGTCAGTGTGCCATGAGATGAAAAATATTGAAAATGACTGGGTTAGAGGAGGAGAGAGGCAAAGGTAACAATGGGAAAATATGTGCAAATGCAGTCAGGCTTACTTTTAAGAGAGAGCAAGGGCTAGTGCAGCAGGCACCTTAAAGGTCCCACAGGAGTAGGCGCACAATGGCTGCAAACCATTAACATGGACCAAGCTATAGGGAGAGGCAACACTCAGTAGTTCAGCTCTCTGGAACCTCTTATATACATGTTGGCCATTGGCATTCTCAGAGGTTCCCGTGACCTCTGAGGATGCCAAAAACTGCAGATAAAGAAATCCATGGCTGGACCAATGGACATAACTGGAAGTGCCTGATCACATCTAGAAGTATTCTGAGGAGCCTCAGAAAGCCCCCGCCCCAGCATGACCAAAAGGTGCGTCTGGTGCTTGTGGTCGTGTTTGGGACGTCCTTTGTGGGTTCTCCTGCAGGTTCAGAACTTATGGCGGTTCAAGTATGTGGGCTCCTAACCCACTGATGAAGAGAACCACAGTACTCTCCCTGCATGCTTCAGACACCACTCCGCACCTGCAGTGATGAGTGTGTAAATAAATAAATGCTTGTTGAGAAAATAAGTCAGGTTTTAAATCTTTCAGCTTCTGCTTTTGTCGGTAACAAACGTTTTCCTGCCCTTCCAACGGCCCAGGATTTAATAGTTCCTCAGAGGTAAATTTCTGTAGGGCTTCAACCCTATATGTACTTTCCTGGGAGTAAGTGCCCTGCTTCTGAGTAGATATACATAGAATTGTGCTATTGCACACATTCATGTCTTCACGCACACAGACGCACTCCTTCAGCATAATGTCACACTTGTGAAAATAAGTCTTTTTCCTTCTTGGTCCTACCCTGTTTCTGGGCTGGATTTGAGAGTTCTAAGCATTATGATGCCTCTCTAGGAATCCAGAAGCTCCCATGGGTCCAGAAGGACCCATGGAGTCCCCAAGAAGCAAAAGTTTTGGGGACTTGTTTGCCCCACTTTGGAGTTCTGTTTCTGAAAGTTTTAACTTCTGCAAACCTGTGGGGTTCAGTAAACAACTAGACTGCTCTCAAATAAACCAGGATAGACAGTGGAGTGTTTTCTCGGAGAAGAAATGAATTAATTCTGTTTTCTGGGTGCTTGGCAAGGGGGACATTGGACTGATTCAATCTGTCAGAGGGGCAAGAAGATTGGCGCAGTTGCTGCAACTAGATCTTCCTTACCTTGCAGTCAGTTTCAAGGGAGTTGCAAGATGGGGAAATGCACAGCTGTCCAAAGTGATGGACGTTTCTGTGCCCCTTTCCCTAGTCAGTGAAGCAGCAAAACTTGGTTCATCTCCTCAGGCAGTGTTGGAGTGCAGGAGGCAGCTGGCCCCTCCCAGCCCACACTTTGAGAGTCCCCCTCTGAAAGGATAATTGGCATCTGCATTCTGCTTTCCTGCAGAAGAAGGAAGGTTCTGTTCTTCTCCCCTACATATTACCCCCAAGTAGAGCGCGTTACTATAGTCCAAACGAGGCAGGGTCACTGTAGTCAGTTCTGCCTTCTTCAGGAAGAGGTGCAGCCGGCAGACAAACCGAAGCTGTGCAAGATCCCTCCTGGCCACAGCTACTGCTCACATTTCCAGGAGCAAGGCACTCGAAGCCTCATCCTTCAAGGGGAGTGCAACCTCACCCAGAACGGGTTGTGAACACAACCTAGGTGGTGTCTGTGTCCAGAAGTGCTCTGTCCAAATTTTTGCTGGTTAGGGCTTGTAGCTGCCCTGTCACCTCACAGGGGAATGGTCGCATTGAGTGGGATAGTTCAAAACATGTCTAAAGTTCTTTTATGCTCAAAGGACCGTGTGGTGACCAAACTGTGCTTCAGGGAGGGTTTATTGTTCTGCGTATAGACAGAAAGTGCCTGAAACTGGGCAGATTCCTCACCCTGGCACTTCACCCTTTGTTGTGGTGTAGCAGTTTATGCCTCTCTGGGGTACCTGTGAAAAAGGGCCCCTGGACTGCCTGGGAGAAAGGGCTGAGCTCTAGACGGGCTGGCTAGCCAGGGGTGTGTGCACTAACGGGGCAGAACAGCCTGTGTGAGTCCTCTAGCTCCGCCTGGTGGGGCTGGGTGCCACAGGGCTTCAGCAGTTTCTACTGCCAAATAAACCAGCTAGTTTTCAGTTTTAAAAGTGGCTTGTCTCTTCAGCCAGGTGTATATTATTGCAGTTTGCATACTAAAGAAAAACATTCACACCGTCAGTGTTTAGATTAGCCTTAAGCTGTGCAGGAAATCAAAAATATGAAGCCCACATTAAGGAGTAAACACTTGCTTATCGCAGGTCCATAGTGTAGTTTTGACAATTTAAATTTGTACCACAAACTCAAGAGACAAAATGTTTCTAAGCAACTACTTGTACTCAAGTGGCATTAAACGTGAATAGATAATACAGGCTATAATAATACAATACACACAAAGATAATATCAAGGAGCTTATTCAAGAAGCATAGCCTTAATCACAGATCCTAGCCCACAGATGTTGAAAGCTGCGTTCAAAGCCAGGAATGAGGAAAAAGGGGTAGAAAACAATTCCTGTTTTCCACCTGCTGCATTTGAGTTCACACTGTATTTATACTATATTATTCCAAGACCGTGCAAAATGACCTCAACAACATTCCAAAGTTGTTTTCTTTGTCTTGTTTCAGAAGTAATATTTACTTGTGTTGCTTTTCTTTCTGTAAGATTCCTACAACAAATTCACAATTAACTCCTTTCATCTATATGCATTGTACTTATTAACTTCAGACAAAGCTAATCTTTCTCAGAATATTTCCACTAATTTGTTAATCATCCTACATGCCTTATCCAGTGCATGACACAGGAAACATATAAACTGAATACGTTTCTCCTACCAGGGAAGAAATCTGTTTTGGAATATAGAGCCTCCTAGACCCTAGACTAGGGTTGGTGGCAAGATGGCAGGGCTTTCTCTATTGTGGCACCACATCTTTGGAACAAGCTTCCAGAAAATCTCAGGACAGCCCCCTCTTTAGATAGTTCCTGGTGAGGTTTTAAAATACATCTATTTTCCTTAGCCTTTGAGGAGGGATGATCCCCCCCGGGACCCTGTTTTAGTCACCATGTTAGTTGCTGCTTACGAGTTTTTGTTTTAATGCGACTTCTGTAGGATTTTACTGTTTTTATTAATCTGCTCATACGACATTGTTGTATTTTATATTGTGCTCGTTTTTTTTTAAATTGTATTTTGTTGTTGTACATTGCTTTGAGTTTTGGAAAAGCGGGATAAAAACCTTTTAAATAAGATTTAAAAAACTGAATAATTCCAAATATGAGACTGTTAATTCGAGTAGTCAGTATAACACGACAATAAAACACAGTAAACTAGTCATCAGTATACTTAATAAGTACGTTATTAGTAAAATGCAGAGCAATAGAGGTGTCGAAAGAACCTCTATTAGAAGAAAAAGACAATATTGTCAACCCAGTTTCCTGGTCGTTTTATAACCTTCCCCTGCAGAATTCTGAACTCTCAAATCCTTGCGATGAGGAACAGCTGTGCTCCTTTTTTCGCTTGTGGAATGCACAGTATCATTTTAATGCCAGAAGGTGCAAAGTTTTACATGGAAATGTTCTCAGCTCCTGTCAAGGGACCCACAATCTGGCTGGGAGATCCCTGGCATTTCCCGGCTGTGCTTTCGTTTGCAAGCCAGACTTTGCCTCCTTCATTTATGTTCCCGGCCAGCCCTCCTCCTCCTGGAGAAGATGGCCTCCGCTCTGAAAATTGCCGTGCTGCTGGCTTTTGTCTGAGCTACAGCTGGAGAGCCTGCAGTAGCTTAGAAGAGGGCTCAGCGTTCACATTCATTATTGTGGTATGTGGATTTGAGGGCTCGCCTGTGTCAGTTTTGCTTCAACCCTGATGTTTTTTGCGGGAAGCTTGGCCAAAGCGAGTGCTTGTCTTTAATGTTATTCAGAAGCCTCATAGTAAACATGTCATGTGGTTAACCTTTAGTACAGAGTAACATTTAAAATAAATAGTTTGCATCTTTAACTGCTAAATTACTACATAAATATTTAGGCTCGTACAAGTAGGGATCTAGCATTATTAATGGGCCTGTGTTTTCTTTGGTACTTCAGAGGCACACTTGCTGTGCTCCTAAACAAATGCGGCAAAAAGAGATGAGCTATGAAAGTGGCCTGCTAATTTCAGAGCTTCGCAGACCTGTGGAAAGAGGCTTCAGGACCTGTGGAAACAGCCCTTGCCTGTCAACAGCCTTGCTGAGTCTCTGCATTCTTCTGCTCAGATAACGGAAAATACACACATTTTGTGTGGTTCCTCCGGTCTACACGGAGGGTCACTTTTCCCTTCCTTCTGCTGATCAATACTTGTTGCAGACAGTGGCCTATGGGAAGATGTTTTCAGAGTCTCTGTTTGGTTCCAGTACTTGTGGTGCGAGATGTGTTATTTCTGTATGCATTTTTGCATGTGCATTATATGAGGGATCTGCAAGAGGGATCCATCTGCAAGAGATCCATCTGCAAGAGGGATCTGAAGGCCTTAGGGATGGACCTCAACAAGTGGGAAACCCTGGCCTCTGAGCGGCCCGCTTGGAGGCAGGCTGTGCAGCATGGCCTTTCCCAGTTTGAAGAGACACTTTGCCAACAGTCTGAGGCTAAGAGGCAAAGAAGGAAGGCCCATAGCCAGGGAGACAGACCAGGGACAGACTGCACTTGCTCCCGGTGTGGAAGGGATTGTCACTCCCGGATTGGCCTTTTCAGCCACACTAGACGCTGTGCCAGAACCACCTTTCAGAGCGCGATACCATAGTCTTTCGAGACTGAAGGTTGCCAATATATATGAGGGAGTGTGCAGAGTCACTTGCACTAAATCTGTGCCTGAAATCTGGTGTAAAACTCTTGTGCTGATGAGTCCTCAGGCCTTTCCCGCTGTGCCCCTTCTCTCCAACTCACCAGAGCTAATCTTTTCAGTCTTTCACCAAGAAACAGAACAGAAGCTCCCACCATGTTTTTGTTACTGAGTGATTTAATTTCAATTGGCAGCTGAGGAATTAAAAGTGCCCTCTTCCCCGTTTCCTACATACACACGGTTAGCATCTCAGGCACAAGCTGGCTTAGAACTATCTTTCTGGTGTGCTAATGTCATATGTACACCATGCAGTGTGTGTAGGAGAGCTTTTGAGTGTTAATATTTGGCACTACTAATAAAATTTACAGGACTTGGCATTTCTGAGTGTACAAAACGCTTCATTTACATTTTCTTGATGGAATCCTTTCAACAATCTTATAAAGTGAATAAGGGTGCATTCCTAACCCCTTATGTCAGTGCTTTCCAGCACTGACATCAGGGCAATGCAGCTCTGAGGTAAGGGAAGAAACATTCCCTGACTTTGAGGAGGACTCCGTCAGTGACACCTAACTGCAGGATGCAGCACACGCCCCATTGGCACCATGATGCCAGTGCTGGAAAGCAATGACATAAGGGGTTAGGATTGCTCCCCATGTTGTATTATCCCCGTTTCACAGATGGGGAAGACTGAGTCTGAGAGGGAGTGACTAAGATTTCCTAGTGAGAATTTGCCACAGAGGTGAAATTCAAACTGGGCCAGTTCTAATGTTCAGATCAGTCTCCCAACCACTGTGTTACACTAGCACATACGTGGCATGCACATAGTCCAGTTGAATCCTTGGCATTTATGGTGTTGAGGGAGCAGGGCTGTGAGACAGGTTGATTTCAATGTCCTGTCTTTCCACCATATAAAAATGGTGCCCAAGACATCTGCCCGAGAGAGAGCCTGCTGGTTGGGGTGGTCAGTACTGAACCAGTACTGAACCAGTACTGGAGGGTTTGGCTCCAGGCAGTGTCTTGATTTTCTGTGAATGATGCAGCCCAGCAACGGATCCATCCAAGTAAGTTATGCCCTCTTTGGTTGCTGCTGTTGTCACAGCTGCCTCCATTGCTTCTAACTTGAGCTTGTGGGAAGAATGATGTGAGGGCAGTTCTCAGGAGCACCTAAGAACCAAGGGCTGGGGGGAGCCTGTTTTATTTCGACCTCTCCAGCACTGTCTGGCACGTGGCATGACATAGATTGAGATTTTGAGTTTTCTGTGCAGGCTTTTTGTCTGGTTTCATAAGGAAGTCGATGCTGTTGTGAAGAACTTTAGAAAGGGTCTCTGGAGCAAAAGTATTATCAAGAATATCCACATATTTGCTAGCCACAGCCCCATATTCTGTAGTGGGAATAAATTAATGCAGTGCAAGCAGTGGTCTTCATGTGACTAGCAGAGTTCCCTCATTCCCTTAGCAGAATCCTTGCACAGGGTTTGTCTCCCTGTTCAGCAGAAAGTCAAACCTTAATAATGTACAAGACTAGAAGCTTTGGAAAGCAAAAACTGAGGGGTGTTTCACACTGCCACGTAGGAAGAAAAGAACTGTTCGTTACTGGCAGGCAGTGTGGTGTAGTAGCTATGGTGTTGGACTTGGATCAGAGAGGCCCTGGTTCAAATTCCCATTCAGCCATGAAGCCCTGTGGGTGGGAAGAAGGCTCAGCTCCTTGGTGGTTGCTGAAGCAGTGTTGCGAAAGGATCATTTCCAGCTTGTTTGTTTCCCCCTTCTCTTTGGAAAGGAAGACTCTTTTCCCTCAGTTTTTAGTCTTGTTTTATCTGTTAGTGTTGGTAGTGGGGAGGGAGGGGGACAGACAGACAGACAGTGCTGTGGGGATACACCTCACACACACCCCACCGATAGGCATGAACTCTGCCCACTGAGGATAGGATTAGGACTAAAAGCAGAATGAAAAACCCACCTGCCACCTGATAGAGTACAAGGCAAAGACCAGCCAGGTAACTGTAGTGACTGCATTCCAGTGAGTTAGTGCCACCAACAAAAAGGCCTTGCTCCTAGTTGATGCCTGCTATAACTCAGAAGGCACGGGCTCCTGAACCAAGGCCTTGGATGATAATCTGAGAATGCAGGAAGGCACACGTGGGTGAAGACAGTTCTTAAAATAACCAGGTCACAAAATGTTTAGGGTTTTTAAAGCCCTTCATAGCCAACACCTTGAATTGAGCCTAGGAGGAAATGGTAAGTAATGCAGGAAGTAACAGAACGGAAGTACCGTGCTCCCAGTGAGTAGCCTTTGTTTAAAGTCTGAGAGTTGTCCTGGGTAGCCCCCATGCAGGAAGCATTACCGTCATTCAACCTGGATCTGGCTAACAGTAAGACTACTGCCCAAACCTCCAGAAGATGCACTTCATGGTTTCAAGTAGGTATTTCGCAGCACAGAGAACAAGATGTGTTCTGCAAGCTTCCTCCAGGCAGAAGAGCTGGGCTAGAACAGAAAGCCCCTTTTGCTGCTTTCTGTACCTTGTAGTCAAGAACTAAGCAGAGCCTCTTCTCTATGGTGCTGCCACCTCCTTACCTGCCAGGCGATCCAGAAGGATACTGTGGTTAATGGTACTGAGAGACTGAAGAGTGTCAGCAGAATTCCCCTCTTCATCCCCCACCACAGGTTTGTTCTCCAGGTTAGTCCAATCAGTTTCACTCCTAAAATCTGATGTGCAAAATCCATTGGTTGCCTTGAGTGATCTGCGTGCAGGAACCAAACTGGCAAACCAAACTGAGTCATAAGCTGTCATTGGCTGCTTGTGGCAGATGGTTATTCTCACCTGGCTTGGATAGGTGCTCTGGGGCTGATGTGTGTCTCTGTGCCAAATACTCACCATGGCCATGTGCACTAATCAGGTAACACAAGAGTATGACTCTTGGGAGGACAGCGACTCCTGGTGGGAGAGCTAACAGCTGTTCGTTCACCCACTGAAAATGTTAAAAAACTAACATATGTTTAATTCCCTATAGATTAGCTGTAAATTTAGTCTGCAGTGGTAGCATTTTGTTCCTTCAAAACTAGATATTAATACCGCTCTAAAACAAATTTAAGGTTGAAAGCTTAATCAAAAATGAAACCATGAGACTGAGCATGTAGAGTTAGAAGTGACCCAAGCTGACTTGCTGCCTGAACAAACGCCCAATTCCCGTCGCTTGACCCAACCAGCATGTACCTTACCATCTTGGTCATTGTCTTCCCGCTCTGCTGCCACTTGCTGTAAAGTGGTTTGATGGGGAGCTTCCCTGGCAACTTGCTGTCTCCCCCAGCCTGTTGCTTGACGTGAGGTGTTCCATTGGTCTCATGGATTGGCTACTCCAGTGTTTGTGAGATGCAGCAGCCCTTACCTAGCAACATGTCCAGAGCTGTTGGGGACTGCCATGGATAGTGATCAGCTCTCATGATGCCTGGTGATGACATCATTGCCAGGCATCAACAATTGTGGGAGTGTTCTTTGCAGCATGAACTGATAGTGATCCCTATCATGGGAGGAGTAGTGGCTTGTATCTCCTTAAAAAGGGCTGCTACCAGGAGAGATGGCAAGGAGAAAAGAGAAATGGAGTGGCAGAAGAGACAGATGTGGAGAGAGTTCTGAAGAAGGGGCTATGAGGAGGTTGAGTGGCAAGAAACAGAGAGGGGGAAGGAGTGGAGGCAAGCAAAGAAGAAAGGAAGAGGCAAGCAGGAGCAAGACCGATCTAGACCCAAGTTAATGGAGTGAAGAATCTGAAAGATCTAGCCAGCAGAGGGGACAAGAAGTGGAGTTATCCCATTCAGTCCCACATCCCATTAAGTCCCACATCCCCAGGCAAGGCTGAGGATGCACTTTGCAACCTGCCAAGGGTTGGGAAGATCCCACAGACGCATGCCCTGGGTTGAAGTTAACCCAGCAAGTTAGCTGGACATTAAGATACCTGTATCTCCTGGAGAAAAACTTGGGGCAAAGGGCACCTGCATGAGGGTGAACAGCCTTGGATTGAAGTGATGCAACTGCCAGCCAGACTCTTTGTTGGACTCTGTTTTGGTGAATCCCTTGTAGTCATTTAATCTTACTTCCACCCCTGTTTCTGTTCACTTCTCTAATAAACCTCCTGAAACAGCAGTTAAGGTCATCCTACTATTTCCTCCTACTATTTCCTGACTATTGGTCATCAGCCCAAATGTTATACTATTGCCCCCTGGAGGTGGAGCTTCCCCCATGGGTTGAAATAGAGGATTGTGTCGCATTCACATAGGGAAAACACTTTCTCCCCATCTTTCCCCTAAAAAAGAGGCCTACTGAGATTTTGGTCTTAATAGTGATCTCTGTACTTCCGTACTGTACTTCCAAGTGCTATTTGCTGGGGAAAAACGACAGCCCCTGCCTTCCTGCCCTGCTCATCAGCATCCCAGAGGCACCTGTTTGCCCACTGTTGGAAACTGAATCAGCCGAGTTTCCTGACCTTGGAAGACTGCTGACTGAAGACTCCTTGGCTTGCTTTTCTCCTTTTTAATTTACCAGCTTGTGAATGTTTAAACGAAATGAAATGGGAATAACGTCTTGGGGTTCTGGTGCTAATGGTTCTGCTGTTTTCTTTCTCAACCTGTTATAACTCGGAGACAGGAGCCCTGGTGAGATTTAGGGAGCTGCTGTCGTCCGTCTTCAAGCTTCTCACTCTCTCCAGAGCTGACAGCCCGAGTTAGAGGGATTGTTTCAACATCTCATCTTTGTATAGAGCAAGGAAAGCTGCCACTGGAAGCCTCTGCCAGGCTACACGCCCTCTCTTCATACGGCATTACTTGAGAAGTCAGCATTGTAAATGATGTAGCAATGTGCATGCATTAATGAGGGGTATAATAGGCTTCAGAAGAACTGGCCGATAAGATGTGTTAATCTTGTATATTAAATAGTCCTACAACAATGAACCTTATAATGAGGCTGTTATTAAATCTTTCTCTGCTGGCTTCGATTCAGGACAACCAGCTCTCCTCCATTTGGCACATTTAAGGTCCGTTTTTAGAAGCCTGGGGAAATGACCTGTGTTGGCACATGTGATGGAAATGTGAGGTGTTCTGTGTGTATGTTGCTTTCTGTTTAGATACATTGGTATTGACCCTTGCGCAGGATTTGTCAGCATGACCTGGACTCTTGTTTCAGTGCTGTGGCTCCCTTCCTCCCCACCCGGCCCAAATTGCAAGTGCTGTAAACAGATTGTGTTCTAATAAGGTTAGAAAATCTTTCAAAATAGCTGCCATTCTGAAAGGGAAAATTGCAATATGCTCAAGCTAATGCCATGCTGGGCGGCTCTAATGAGAGCAGTCCAGAGACTGTTAGCTTTGTGGTACCTCTGAAAGGGCAGGACTTTGTGGCTGTCTGGGCAGCCTTGTTTACCAGCAGCTGTTTCTTGTGCCATAGTGACGGTTGATTTGTTTCAGTCCAGAAGGTTCTCAGGGCAGAGGCTTTTTAGAGATGAGGAAATAGTGTTAACCCTCTGTAAAATGTACATAGATTGAGATGGAGAAAAGCATTAGCTGTATAAGAATTTGCAGTGGGCTATATAGCGAGGAAAGCGTTAATCCGATGTACAAAACTTGTTTTCATTTTTCTGCAGTGGGCCCTGATTATCATAACTTAAAATTAGGTGTCCAGAGTCATGAATTCCACCTAAGTCACCCTAGCAAATGCCCTTAAAACGTTCTGCAGAAAATTGATTCTTGTTAATGATTAAAGGCACTTCCCAATTAAATGAAGAATCTCCTTTCTTTAAACTTCACTTTTTCTCTGTGGCCCACATAGAAGGATTTGTGTGCATATATGCATTGGAAACCAGGATTGCCATCCCAATTAGGAAGTCAAAAGATCAGGAGCCTGCATTAACTTTCCTTGGCAAAAATCTCAGTGTGGTAAGTCTGGTACAGCCATGCTTCTTCTCCCAGATAGAATGGGTTCTGTCACCAGTGGTACAATGTTCTCTGTTACCCATGATACTTGTAATATACACGTGTCCACCATGATAAATGTATCATTTCTTGAAGTGAGGGGACAGGACAGAACACAGTCTTTTTTTTTTTTAACTGCCTCATGTCCTCCTTGTCTTGCTTACCTGGTGGAGCCAGGTGAGCTCCTTACCATGCCCCCAGGCCTATGTTGCCCTTGGGGAGGTGTCATTGCTCAGTACTAGCACACATGGTTTGGGGTCATATAATTCAGATTCAATCTTCA
Source organism: Tiliqua scincoides (assembly GCF_035046505.1). Lineage (NCBI taxonomy): Eukaryota > Metazoa > Chordata > Lepidosauria > Squamata > Scincidae > Tiliqua > Tiliqua scincoides. Next base: position 3,043,351 of record NC_089822.1, read on the forward strand.
GTTAGAATTTTGGGTAGCAGAATTGGGTCAACTTTTGCTGGTCAGAACAGACAGTACAATATAGGCCTAGATGGATCAATGATCTGACACAATGTCATATATTCATTTAGCCTATGAAGGAGTTACCACTGCTGTTGCTTTGCAGGATGAGATGAACCTCCTTGGCTTTCAAAGACGCTTCTGGTGCATCCCCTTAGACCTGTGGTACTGGCCAACTTTGGTACTGGCCAACTTTTCTGTGGCTGTTGGCCATGACTTCCCATCATGTTCCTGAGGGTTGGAGGTGACATCTTTAAACAGAAAGTGGCCAGAAATATTAACTATATTATTAATTATATTAATCATATCATTAATTAAATGCAGATCTTAAAAATATATTATTAATACACAGCAGTATACACGCTTTATAAATACTCAGCTGCTGATCACTGTTGGAGACAGGATGCTGGAGTTGTCTGGTCCAGGAAGACTCTTTTTTTTTTTTACTTTGTAAGCATACCAATAGAATTGTTTTATCAAATGAACTTTGTGAACAACCAGTCTGACCAACATTACACACACACACACACACACACACACACCCCTGTGGGCCCCAATCCAACTAGTCATTTCTCCCATTCTCCTTGGATAGGATTGAACCCTTTACTAATTAAATTAAATTAAATTAAATTTTTCCAGCAGCTGGTGGGGAAAACAAAAATAGACCATGAAAATATATCAGAGCTGATAAGGGTTTGGTTAGGAAGCTGATTTGTCTCCTGTACTAGGAGATGCACAGGTCAAGCTTATGCATGTCTACTCAGAAGTAAGTCCCATGAGAGTCAATGGGACTTACTCCTAGGAAAGTGTGGATAGGATTGGGCTGGCAATCACTTCGTAGATGGCTGATAAGTATTCCCTTCAAATAGCAAGATTCATCACTTCAAAAAGTAAAAGTAAAGTGTGTGCTTGTCTCTCCCCTCCCCCTTTGCCAGCTGCATGGAAGCAACTTTAAAGGGAGGGGGAGGAAAGCAGGAAGGTTTGGAGATTGAAAGGGGGGAGTGGAAGAGGGAGGGGGTTGAAAAGAGAGATTTCACTTTGATGAGAAGCGATCCCAGGCTGGGATCTAGGAACCAACCAGACAAGGATCAAGGAGAATTTCTTTCTGATGGTCAGCAAGGACAAGGACTGCAAAATGAGCATGCTTGGTACTTGCCAGACGGGGGCTGGAGTGGAAGAGCTTTGCAAACAACATGCAGCGAACACAGAAGGCGGCAGCCTGGGAGTGGAGGGGGAAGAGCACGGGGCGGCGGAGCAGCTGAGCAACTCCTGTTTCTTCTGCTTTAAAAATAAGTGAAGAGATTCTGGGCAGAGAATACTCTCGTATTCTGCCCAGGGGTGTGACTGTATTGCTGCGAGAGGTCATCCCTTGCCTCCCCTTTCAGTTCCTGGCGCCTCCCTAACAGTTGAATAACTGTTCCTGTTCAGGTTCTGTTCAGTTCCTGGCGCCGCACCTCACAGTTTGAATAACACTGCCTTAGACCCATCTTATCCTTTCTTAAATAAAGCTGCTCATAAAACTATGGGGAAGGTATGTTCAGTAGGTATTCAGAGAGAAGGTATATTCAGTAGGTTTCTGGCTTTAAAATTGGTCACTGTGTTTAATAAATTAGCACAAATTAACAATTGCAATCTGGTGTCTTTGCTGGAGTGTGTGAGTGTAAATAGAATGCTAGATGCAGGGAGGTGGCAGCGAGATGCAAATATCTTGTGTGTGCTCTCTGAGGCATCTTGTGGGCTGCTGTGAGATACAGGAAGCTGGGCTAGATGGGCCTTGGGCCTGATCCAGCAGGGATGTTCTTATGGAACAGATTCTAGGTCATCGAATTAAAAGAATGCTAGATGATTAGTGTTAAGGAAGAATCCTTATCTACTTAGAATTTTCAGGAATAAAATTGTGAATCTAGAATTTGCAGGCCTGTGCTCCACACATCTGCTTTTGTACAGTAGCGAACCTGCCCTCACTGCACCCCAGGGCAGATCTGCAACATGCCACCTCCCCCTCTGAAATGCCACTCCCCCCAGCATGCCACCCCCCTCCCCAGGATACTCACTGAGGCTCACAGAGCTTCACACAACAGTTGGCGGTGATCAAGAAACCTTCTGAGGCTTCTCGCACCATTTTAAACAAGACTTCTGGTTTCCTGACAAAACCGGAAGTATTGCTTAAAACAGCACGGGAAGCCACAGAGGGCTTCTCACCTCCTGCTGAGCACTGTGCAGAGCTTCAACTGTCTGCAGAATGACTCGGATGGGCAGGTGGGGTATCGTGGCAGGTGGTGGGGCACGGCAAGCTCGGGCATTTGCCCCCCCCCCCCGCTCCACCTCCAGTCTGCCACTGCATTTGTACTTGATACATGGACATCTTCATTTTGCTTGGATTTAGTGTCTGGGAATCTTGCTTTCATGGTTGTGGAAATAGACCTGAAAGCAGGTCTCCAACATGCTTAATTCTCAGAAGGAGTGTGTTTTTGGTGTCCGGAAATAAGCTGAGTTTCCGAAGGTCAGTGGTGGGAATTTGATCGCTCTGATTAACATCTCCTTGTGTTGTCTGGAGGGGTGTGTGAATGCAAAATGAGGCATGTTATGTGCTTGGGGTTGCTGCTCTGTGTGAGAAGTTGAGGAGCAAATAGCATCTGCCTGCATTCCTAATGTTACAATATGTTTCCCTGCCCTAGGGGAACAGGTCCATGTGTGATGTCTACTGCGGCCCTGCTCTCTGCCTCTTGGCCTTTGACTCCCTTGAGGCTAAGATTCAAGGATTTGTTTCTAAAATGAATGTGTTCCAACATGTTTGATTTTCCTAGTCTTGGTGCAGAGAATGAATATAGCCCTGGCAAGAAGTAACTGAAAATCCATGTTGATGCATCTGAGGTGGATCTGAGTTCATATCTTGTTTTGCAGATAAATTCCTTGGGTGACCTCATTCCAGTCTTTCCCTCAACCCTCATGTGGAACAGGACATTAATTACAGAGTGATTGGGCAGATGACAGAGGAGCAGCAAAATACAGGTGTCAGAGGAATACAGATTACGCAGGGCACAAAGTACAGCAGTACAGGTGTCTTGCTTCTGTCACAGTCATGCTGTGCTGCTAGTATACTGTACGCGCAGACCTGCCCTGCGCTGGAACAGACAAGTCAAGAGGCTTGCGCTGTATCCAGCACTGGTTAGGGACCCAAAGTGGCTCAGCCAGAGGAAAGGGGAAACTTTTCCCCTTACTTCCGAGTAAGGCACCCTGGCCCCTATGGGTCTCCTCGAACTTGCACCACTTTCAGAGGTGGCACAAGTCCAAGGAGAGTGGAGCGACTTGAAGCCGCTGCAAACTCCCCAGGAATGGGGGTTGTGATCTGGCATAACTGCCGGGTCCCAGCCCTGCCTCCTGCTCACCACCCATCTGCCCCTGGGGCCGCCCACCACCCACCCTGGAATGCTTCCCTCCCGCCTCCTCCCTACCCACCCCAGAATCTTGCGTTGACTCAGCTGGGCCGACACAAGGCTCACCGTGCAAGCTGCCACTTAGGCCGGATTCAGTCTCTGTGCACTGGTGCGGCTTGCTTGTGAGTAGGCACAAATGTGCTTTACGGCATGTTTGTGACCCTCCTTGGCTGGCACAAGGAACTTGCACTGGCCCAAGTTCTTCTCTAGATTGCACCCTGCATAATCTGAGTCCCAATTTAGGCTGTGCTGCTCTGTACGTCCTTATCTCCTGGCTCCTTGATAGCATGTCCCTGCTGTAGATCACATGACATGATAGCACCTTTCTTGCTCTTGTGGAGCCACCAAGACAAGGCCAGCTGGAGTTGAGGAGGTTTTCTGCATGATTGATGCGGCATAGTTTGTTCTGACAAGTAAGGCTGCACAAGGGAAGGAGCTACCCACCCTCCCCTCTGAAAGAGGCCAGTGAGAGGAAGGGCACCAGGATGCAGGTCTCTTGTTAACTGGTGTGCTCCCTGGGGCATTTGGTGGGCCACTGTGAGATACAGGAAGCTGAACTAGATGGGTCCATGGCCTGATCCAGCGGGGCTGTTCTTAGGTTCTTATGACTAGTCCCATCACTTTATGAACAGCGCACTAGTTAGTAGTCATGATCTGCTGTGGAACTAAGAGACATGAAGAACAAGGTCTTCCCCTCTGCCTTTCGTGCCTCCTCGTTTCCTGACAGCAGGGTGTGGGAATGGTTGCTTTTCCAACCTTCTTATAGTTAAGACCAAAATTCTGGGGGCAAAGCCCTGTCAATGATACAAAACTATTAGAGCAGCACCACACGATTCCTGAACATTTTCCATCCCACAGCCATAATTACATTGAATAAGGCGATATCGTTGTTATCCTGCTCTTGGGCATTATGGTCGGTTTTACTGTTTTATATTATGCATGTTGTATAGAATGTGTGGGTGAGTGTGTAGAGTGTGATTGTTGGAATTGTTGTATATATTTATGCTTGTGTCTCAAAGGTGCATAAATTTCGTTGTGCTGTAGCACAATGACAATAAAGTTACTACTACTACTACTGCTACTACTTTGTGTCCTCAGAGAGAAGCATGTTGCATGCCAGCAGTACAGAAGTGAACTGGCAAGTGCAGAAGTTGCCTGGCTGTAGCTACGCTCCTGGGGTGCTTCTTCTCAAGTCCTGTCTGAATGTGCGCCACAGGATAGAGCTGCCCATCAGGTACCATCCCTGAGATCTTAAGAATCCTGCAGTGGGCTCTCGGAAGAGTCGGCCTGTTGTGATATCCCATGCAGTGGCCACTAAGGGGAGCCTTCGATCCATTTTTCATCTCTGTGGCACTGACCAGTGCTTTTCTCAGCTTTGTGGATGCACATATGGTAGAATATTATCATTTTATGATTACAATTATGAGCAATTTGATAGAAAATGACAGCTAAATTATGTAGTGTTCTCTGTATTTGTTTTAATCTTCCACTTCAGATATGTAAAAAGAAAAGGGAGAAAAAAAGCACACCTATTTTCTTTTGTGTTTGAAGATTTAGACCCTCCCTTTTTTTGGTTTTGTTTCTTTCTACTCCCCTCCTTGCCTTGCTGTAGCTCTGGTTGAGTGCAGAACATATTATCTTACACAGAGCCTGTATTTTTAGAAAAAATGGTGTCTTGTGTAGCGATCAAAGCTTCTCTTCTGTGTAAGCTACCTTAATAGTGATCAAGTGTGTAGGTGATCAGTTTCTTGCCTCTTCTTTTGGAGGAGTGTTGATCACTTGAGGGCAAGCTAACACAGCCTGTTTACTCTTGGAGTAGGTTGGGCTTTGTCCCAGGTGCAATTTGTGCTTTTACTTGCTTGGACAATGTCTGCGGAGCCTAACTCCCTGCAGAATTTAACCTAAAAACAAAACTTGGCCCTAGCACGCCATTGTGCTCAGAAGACCAACTGAAGGAAGATGGTTGACTGCATGGGTTCCTGCTGAACCTCGACAAGTTCCAACATCCTTTTAAACCATTTCTGCCCAATGTTGTGCATATGCAACAGGGATCCAATGTGTACACCTGTGGGCTGGGCAGAAATGGGTTTACTGGGGATAGACCCTGAGATCTTCTTCAAGAAGAACATGTGCTCTGTCCCCAAGATGCAGGACTTCTCCTCTATTCTTTATTGCACTATTATGGGGACTGCTGCAATGTATGTTGTCATTGCAAATAGGCTCCTTTTAAAGTAGTTTCCTTTTAGATTTAGCGGTGCAGGGGGAGAAGAGCAACCCTCTTCTCCTCATGTGGCATCTTGTCCAGTCTCTTGCATCTTTTTTTTTTTGGGGGGGGGGGGTTATGAGACCTTTGGGGACAAAGAATAATTTGTTTAACCTTAGAAACAGTTTTTGGTTGAAAAGCAGCACATAAATATTCTTACTACTACTACTACTACTACTACTACTAGCGCTCTGGGATTTTAGAATACAAACCGACAAACATCTGCCACACAACACACCAGACGTAACCATCATTGACAAGAAGGATAAGAAAGTCTGGATAGTAGACATTGCAGTACCTGGTGACAGTAGAGTAGAAAATAAAGAACTGGAGAAAATCACCAAGTATGAAGACCTACAAATAGAAATTGAAAGACTGTGGTACAAGAAAGCAAGAGTAATGCCAGTAGTCATAGGGGCCTTGGGTGCTATCCTGAAACACCTGGAAAAGCACTTGGACACTATAGGGATGAGCACAAGCACTATTAGTCAATTGCAAAAGGCTGCCTTACTAGGAACAGCACATATACTACGGCGATATTTGTAACGTGGCAACATGAAAGCAAAAAATAGCTACCTGTCCTAGGCCCATGGGAAGGACTCGATAAGTGGATATATTCAAAATCCAGTCAAAAACAACATGGCTGCGCAAAAATAATAATAGTAATGCAGCAGCTTTACAGCAGCCATTGGGCAAAGGTTTAAAAGGCAGAAAGTGGGCTCTGAAGCAAAGCCAAAACCTGGGGAGGAGATAACTTAGTTAGCTGGAGGAAAGAAAGCAGGTATTGAGAACAAAACGGCTAATATTATAATGCCGTTGTACAAATCGATGGTAAGGCCACACCTGGAGTATTGTGTCCAGTTCTGGTCGCCGCATCTCACAAAGGACATAGTGGAAATGGAAAAGGTGCAGAAGAGAGCGACTAAGATGATTACTGGGCTGGGGCACCTTCCTTACGAGGAAAGGCTACGGCGTTTGGGCCTCTTCAGCCTAGAAAAGAGATGCCTGAGGGGGGACATGATTGAGACATACAAAATTATGCAGGGGATGGACAGAGTGGATAGGGAGATGCTCTTTACACTCTCACATAACACCAGAACCAGGGGACATCCACTAAAATTGAGTGTTGGAAGAGTTAGAACAGACAAAAGAAAATATTTCTTTACTCAACGTGTGGTTGGTCTGTGGAACTCCTTGCCACAGGCGACTGGCCTGGACGCCTTTAAAAGCGGATTGGACAAGTTTCTGGAGGAAAAATCCATTATGGGTTACAAGCCATGATGTGTATGCGCAACCTCCTGATTTTAGAAATGGGCTATGTCAGAAGGCCAGATGCAAGGGAGGGCACCTGGATGTGGTCTCTTGTTATCTGGTGTGCTCCCTGGGGCATTTGGTGGGCCGCTGTGAGATACAGGAAGCTGGACTAGATGGGCCTATGGCCTGATCCAGTGGGGCTGTTCTTATGTTCTTAGGTCAAGAGAGTTGGACCTCCTTTCCCCGGGAGAAGGCTTGGTTGTGCATCCTGTGCTGGCACATTGGCTTTGTTTGCCCCCCAGGAGGGAAGCGGGGGGAAAGATTGGAGAGGAGAAGGGAGCAAGGGGTTCCTGAGTCTGGGTGTCGGCTTGCAAGGTGGTCCTTGGCTTGCAACTGGAATGAAGGTGGCTTAACAGATCAACAGTCAGGAAGAATGAAAGCAAAGAACTGAGGCACACATGGATCTGGGAACCCAGCTTATTGTATCTTTTTCTCTCGGAGAGGGTTCTTGGGATCTTTTGTGGGGTAAGCTCATCAAAGCACCTCCTTCTGTGACTGGATGGTCCCCAGTCTTCAGTGGGTGCTTCTTTTGTTCTTGCACCCAGCTGAGGGTGTAGTAGCTGATTCTAGCCGGCTCCTCTGTTAGCATGGCTTCTTGTTTGAGTTTGGCCGTGGAGTTGGTGAGATCAGGCAGGGTTGAGAGTCTTCTTATGTCTTGCTGACAATTTGTTCTTTTCCAAGTCATGAAGGTCTGAGGTGGTGGCTTCTGTTCACAGGATCAAGCATACTTTGCAAGCAGGGTGTGGTTGCCAATGGAATTTTCCCAGACCAGGCTCCATCCGAGCCTGCCTGGTAGAGTCGGAGAGGGAGTGAGGTCTTCCTCTTGGTGTGTGGATCTGAGACCTGGGACCCTCTGGATGTGCTCTTCAGCTGAGCTTCAGCCCCTCATGAAGGAGTGGAAGACGCCAAAGCATTGCTTGAAATGGCTTTTTGGTTTCTGAGTTTTGTCAGTTCTGTCCTTGTTATCTCTGGGTCTCATTTACAGCAATGGGGAAATGGCCATTTCACTTTTGTGACAAATGTGTATGTTCAGGTGAACACAAGCTGCTCAAATGCAAGCTGACACAGCTGGCTGGAACACAACTGTGGACTTTTCCAGGCAGTGCTACAATTTTCCTTCTAGCTTTCAAGTATGTTATGAAGGTTTATGCAGCTTGGGCTATGATCATTGAAGCCTGTTAGTTAGTGCCCATAACAAGTGACGCAACTTCTTTCTCACCAGCATCTGTTTGTACTGTTATAACGTATATAAATTTCTGTATGTGTGGGGTCCACAAATTCTGGCTAGCCAAAATTATAGTTATCAGGACTTACCTCGTCCCCTTCAATACAATCCTATGCTTGTTTACTCAGATGTAAATTCCATACTGTTCAGTGGGGCTATGTATTTTTTTCAGGAAGAGAGTCCCATCAAATTCAATGGGTCTTCCCAGTAGAAGCACAAAATTAGATTGTTGGTTCCTGACTTCATACTGTGCCTCTGCTTAAAGTCAGAGACAATCCCTTCTCCCTTCCAGACTCAAGTTTGGGGCTGGCGGGCCAGAAGCTTACCTTGCCTTGGAAGCTTAGAGCCTCTGCCAAAAAGATCCCCAATTAGTTCTAAACAAGATGGGCAGCCAAATGGCTCTAAGGACCTCTATCCTCCATCAGCCAGCTGGCCAACTCTAGCCTTACCCCCAGAGTCAGAAGGAAAGGGTAGGTGCTAATTTTGGTGCTGGGCACTGTGGAGTTTCAAGCACCAAACTGTCACGCCCCAGCATTCTTCATGAGCTTTCAATGGGAGTATTGTGCATCTGGATCTTTCCCTTAGTTGCGCTGGGACCTCTGAAGCCCAACACAACTGCCCAGCATAATTGCTGCCCCCTCCCAGCTCTGCACTAGGAGGAAGGTGGGGCATCAAACTCATTAGAGAGCCATTTGCTCTGGTGAGGGTGGTGAAATGGTGAACCACTGGTATGTGTATAGGATGCAAACTTTCTTAGTCCTTTTTAGAGGCTGGTTTGCTCCCCGTTTGAAGCCAGGAACCTTTTTCCCATATAGTGTCCTGCCATTTGATGAAGGCTTTGTATTTTTTAAAAGCTGCATGCTTTCTGCTTCCACAGCTGGAGGCCCTGACCATGAACAAGGTAAACTGACTACTGCTGAGTAACTATTCAGTACTTTGAACTTGGAGTGATTGCAGCATAGTTAAAGAAAGCCTGACAAACAATGCAAAGATTCACTTTACCGAATTTGTCATAATTGTTTCCTCTTGGCAATCCCAGGGAAAATGACATCAAGTGGTGAATGGGTTCACGTGACTATATAACTGCCATATAGTGACGTCACCAGGTGTCAGTAAGTAAAATTGCATTTGCTGATGAAGCCAGTCTGGTAGCTAGAAGATGATGTCACTGATAGCAAATAAGTGCAGTTGAGAATAGTATCAAGTTGAGAGCAAGGTAATGGATAAGCAAACAGTTTGACAAAAGTAACAAAAATTCCCAAACGGTAGGAGTGTGAGTGTACGTGTAACTACAATCCAAAGAACTTTCATGAAGAATAGTGAGTAGATTTTTGGCTTAGCCTTATCAGAAACCCAAGAGTCTAGTTTGAAAACCTGGAATAGCCTTTAAAAACCACAGAGAAACACTTTGGAGAACCAAATTTGTTCTGATCGGAAATGGAATATGATACAGTGACTGGTTTGAAGTTTCCTTTTATTATTTGGTTTGGCAATTTTGTGATTTGTTTGTCATCGCCTGTGTTTTGGAGCTTTAAATCTGTTCTTTTAAAAAACCTTTCAGCAGAGCAGAAATCGAGTAGGGAAAGAAGCAAAGGCCTGTCAATCTCTCTTCGGTAGTTTATGAAACTTCCATCTTGTTTGTAGAAATAAATCATATCGGCAGTTTTGACTGGTGAAAGAAGCTTAGTGTTTGCATTGCCTTTCAGATCAAGTTTAGCAGCTACTGGGCAGGTAGTATGGGCGGAGATGGAAGTATTATTTGTTGAATGGAACCCATTCAGCTGATTAGGAAGCTCCGTCTTTAAGCCACTAAAGCCTTATTGATACAGATGGGAGCAGAAAAGACTGAAGCTTGCTATCCTGATCGTGCCAGCGGAGAGTTGGAAATTTTTCCCTTTGTTTAGAGTTGCTGGTGTCTTTTCCTTTAAGGCAGGTAACCTCCGCTCTGTTCATTTGTATGCACTGTGTGCCATCCCAGCTCACTTCAAAGTGTAATCAAGTCATGAACTAATTATGATACCATATTCCCAAAGAATGTAAATTTAATTTCCTTTCAAACACAATGGGAACGTATTAGCCGTTCCTTTATGTGAGTGCTATCCTGCTCCGCAACAGAATGACAACACTTCAAACAAAAGTGAGCAGCTTAACTTTTGGAGGCATGGTGACCTCTGTCTTTTCTTCTGTGGCTTGGGCCATGGTTTCATTTACAAGCTCATGCTTTGCTGGAATTCAAGATCGAAGTTCCTGGTGTTTTGTTGTGTATGGTAGTGGGCTCTGTTTCTGCCTTACACCTCCTATTCTGAGTTTCACAGCCCGCTTTCCTGAGCATCACAATTCTCCCAAGAAAGTTGACTTTCCTGGAGTTCACATCTTGAGCAGAACCTTTTCTTTATTAAAGGAAGACCTGTGTGGGAAATTCCCAAGTAGGTCCTTGGCTTGCTTGAGCTTAAGTAGCCCAGATAAGCTCAGTTATATTAGAACCAGAGAAGGGGAGTTGTTCATAAAACATTTTATTATCTTCTGTCTTTACTGCACCTTCAAATTTTAGGTAATAAACCTGCAGGAAAGCCACTCAGGGTTACCCTTTTTCATAACAATAACTCAGACAGGCACCTGTGTTGTCCTGCTGTGGACTTGGAGAGTGTCTGTGGGACATATTGCGATGTTCGGGGGGGGGAATTAATGGTTCTAAAAATGGGTTTTAAATACAGGTGTTTTTCTGGAGTGAATTAAGCTTCCCACTCTCAGCATGTCCTTTCTACTCAGGTTTGCTAAACTGAAGGAAGTCATTGTTGTAAGAGAACTGTTATAAACATCTGAAAGAAAACATGGACCTGTTGCTGTAGACAGAGGTTATCACTGAGTGAAAAGTTTTGCAAACATTAAAAGAGATAATTTTTGGAGTAGTGAGAGGCTGTGAAAAAGAAGGTGGGAGGCGGGAATCAGCATGGTGCTTTTAATAATATTTTGGTGGTTTTGGATGTGGGATACCTGGTTCAAATTTTCCTTTTGCCATAAGCTCACTCACTGTATGTTGTTAGGGTGGAAGGACTCAGGCCTTCAGTAGGTTGCATTACTTTGGGGGTGTCAAACATGGATTTGGACAAAGGCAGCCCTGCTGGATGAGGCCCAGGTGCATCTTATTCAGCATTCTGTTGCCAGCAGTGGCCAGAGAGATGCCTCTGGAAGTCCCATAAACAGTTCATGAAGGCAACAGCACCCCTCTCTATCCCTAGCTGTTCATTCTTAGGAGTATAATTCCTCTGAACAAGGATGCTTATCTGGCTATCATATTTAATAGCCATTGATGCAAAGAAAGTAATCGCAAGAAGATGAGCCAGCTCTGTGAGAGTTTGGCCACTAAGCGATTGGAATTGGTCATAAGGCCAGACCCCATTATAAGAAAATCTTTTAGTATGATCAGCAAAGGTTGGCAGCTTCTCTCACCCATAGACTTGCCTCTCTCAGCTGTAAAGCCTTTGTATTTTTCTTATCTTATGCTGGTAAGTTAATACCCTTAAAAGTTAAAATGTTCATGAGCATTCTGTGACTTCAGAATTTATGGATCCCTGGCACATACAGAAATTTATTTAAGTCATAATGGTACAAATAGATGTGTGGACTCCGTGCCGGCTGGCTGAACACAGAGAGAGAGCAGCTGCATGTTGGAATATTGGGGGGGGGGGAGAAGGAAGCAAGCAAGGTAGGGACCCCCCCCACACACACACACACAAAGGACGAGGGTAAAGGCCTGAGACAGGTAGCCGCTGAGTAATCTGCCTCCTGCACACTGCACTGCCCTCTAGTGTCCTGCAGATGGCATCATGCTTATTTTTCAACAGATTCTATAAGTATAAGGTTCTGTGTATAAGATTAATGCATACAAGGAGTTATTTATTTTGCCCTTCCTTTGGCCACCGTCTTGAAGGTATAAAATTCAATGGGGAAATCCCTGCACGCCAGTAACACAATAACAAAAATATAATCCTAAGCATGCCTGCTCAGGAGTAAGTTCCACTGTATTCAATGGGATTTACTCCCAGGAATCTGTGTATAGGATTAGGCTTCTTCATTCTGCTTTTCGTTTGATTCCTGAAAGTAGACTTTCTCATTTTGAGGGGGGGATAGTGTGGGGTTTCCCAAAGTAATGCAGTAGGCATTCCTGTGACCATTTGTCGTCATGGATCAAGAGCCAACGGCTCCCTAAACCAGGCTGCTTCCATTGTTTGTTGCACAAATGCGAGGAGGTCTGTTGATTGGAGAGCAAGCAGAGGAGTATCCTTGTCTGATAAGGATAGGATTGTCTGCTTTTTATATTCTCCCACGTAACTCAGATTTAAATGAATATGCCTGTAATATGTCTTCAAATGCCGACATTTAACTCTTGGGCTATATAAATGAACAGGCTTCTTCAAGAGTAAAATTCATGCCTAGTGTCCATGCTAATATGTTCACCTACTATAAACATTACTGCTGATGGTTACAACTGGCATAAAAAATTCTTTTTATATACATAATCGCTGGCAAAGATGCCAGAGACCACCACAAATCATTTCAGGCTCTTTTTGTGGGGTATACACTGACACAACACATTGAACTATAAAACTTCCTCAGACCCGCATCTGTTTATTGAGGACTGTGTTTAGCTGGAGCTTGTGCCATTCTTTTGTTCTTAGATGCAAAGGCATTTTAAGGGGCTTCCCCATTTGGCTCTGATTCGGAAGGTTGCCAGTGTTCTCGTATGAACCTTCCTTGCTCTGGGGCCTCCTTGAAATGTTGGGGAGGAAAGATACTAAGAAAGCACAATGTGTGCAAAAAGTGTGGAGTGACCCCCTTAGGCAGGAGCAATGCAGGAGCATTGCTAGTTGGCACAAGGGGAACTTCCACATCAATTGGACTGATGGTAGTGTTGATACTTAGGTGGGAACAGCCTGAATCACTTGTGCCTTCTATAACCTGTTTCTCTGCCTGCCATGAACAACTGAGTGGCAATTAGAGAAGCCATCCCATAGCACATAATCTAGTGCCTTAGGGCCCAATTCTATCCAACTTTCCAGCACCAGTGCAGTTGAAATGCAGCCCGGAGGTAAGGGCTTATTTACCCTTATTTGAGGAGTCCTCCATAATCATCTTCCCACCACAGGATGCAGCACACACTCCTTTGGCATGGCTACACCAGGGCTGGAAGGATGGATAAGATTTGGCCCTTGGTCTGTAGTGAACCTAGACAGGGCTTGCCTATCTCAACAGTGAGACAGATAGAGACTAACAGAAGAGGTGTCAGTGGGAGGGACTTGAGGGTGGCGATGAACACTGTTCAACATCTGTAGCCCTTCAAGATGGCTTTAGGGTGGCATGGCCCACAGTACAAGCTGCTGCTTGATGCCAGTCTGCCCCACAACTTCTTGCTGAAACTATCATTGCCTTTAAAAATACAGAGGAGTGATGACTGGCAAACAGTGTCCAATATAAATGTGCCCAGAAACAATGACTAGATCATCACCGAGAGTTACAGTAGTGCACAACTCTGCTTGCAGAGATTTTGCAGACCAAAGAAGGGTGTATTCAGATCACTTTCTTAATGGTGACAGCCAGTTGTTTAAGCCTTTATCTGGAGGAATCTCTCTAGGCAGCAAGCCCTCTTCCTGTCTGCATGCATAATTAGAAGCAGAGAGGTGGGGAGAGTACAAGGCGGGTGGGGGGAGGATGATGATGTTAGATGAGTGTGGGGGGTTGCACAGTGACAGGAGAGGAGCTGATTTGCCTCCTCCTGGAATTTCAGTGCTGCAACAAAGGCAGGGCGCTTTTGCTAATATTCTTGCAAATGCCACCATTTCTTGCTTCTCTAGATCACTGTCTAAAACTTGTTGTCGGTCTCTGAAAGGCCTGCCAGGCCAGACCTGCATTTTGAGCCATGGGGAGCTCCCTACAGTGTTGTGCTTGGGAATGTAGTCAGGCAAATTGATGGCCATGCTGGCCACAGAAGGATAAATCATCCACGCTTACTTTGTTTGTATCTTGGTGCTCCTTCTGCCATCTTTTCTGTTTCTGCTCTCCAGTGCTTGTCAGTTGGCATTTTCCTTGTGGATTAAGATGTTCTACGCCATCCCTCTGTTTTCTTCCTGTGAACCTCAGAGTTGCCAAAATGGTGGTAGAAATACTAGCAAAGTGGGGTGCTGGGATCCTATTCATTCTTCTTTGTACTATTATTAATCTACCGCTTTAACACATTTCTCTAGTTTGTATGAAACTCCTGTCTCTTGACTACATGAAGAATCCTACTAGTGATGCAAATTTCAGCACATTCCAGTGATAGCATTCTTTTTGGGTATGGGAGAGTGACACAAGAGGTAGTGTGCTGGTATATTGGGAAGTGTGGACACAAAAACCTGCTGAGGTAGAAGGCACTGGTGACAAGTGGGGTGTGGATGTGTGTGTGAAAATGTTGCCCAAAGTCCGGAAGAGGAGGGTTTGAATAAGTTTAGATTGGGACTATCTTGGTCAAACCACTAAGCCAACCTCAGTAATATTTGGTCCTGGAAATGCATCTTTTGCTAACAGCAGACAATGCTTGTTCTGGTGGTTGTGAAAAGTCCACCTTATCTGAGCCCTGTTACAATTGACTTCTTACCGAACAGCTAAACCAGATGTTCACAGGCTAAACTGAAGCGGGTTATAAACCCAGAATAAACTGGAGCTTTTCCCACATCCGCTTCATGAGAAATGTTTTGGTCCTTAACTTGCTATCTCACCCCTGCAGCAGCAGTACAGAGAATGCCAGGAACTTTTGAGCCTCTATCAGAAGTATCTCTCGGAGCAGCAAGAAAAGCTCACGCACTCTCTTTCGGAGCTCGAGGCGGCCAAGCAGAAGGAGCAGCAGGTAAGCATCTCTCATGTGCAGTCTTTTAACAGATGTCCCTTTAAAATGGTCTCCTTGCTTTGCAGCTGCAGTGCTGAGGGATATAAACTTGCAGTGTTACTCTAGGGTGGGTGTGTAGGGTCTTGGTGTATTCATTCTTTTATATGGAGCCAAGAAGAAATTTCTGTATCAGCAGCATGGTGAAATTCATTGATGATAGTATGATGCAAAAGGAACCTACTTTATTGTCCAAAGGTAATGGGTAAAATGTGCCGTTTTGTCTTCCTGTCCCCTTCTTGAGCTATGCCCAAGTGCAATGGTAGAATGGAACCTCTTTGGTTTACTGTGGTTTGAGTTGTTCTGTTGGGTGCATGAGTTCTGAAATTGGGAGAGAGGTAGAAGATCATGTGAGTTTAACCTAGTTCAAAAAGGAGTTGTTTAACTAGTTATTTTATTTTGAATAAAAATAAAATAAAAATAAACTAGTTATAAAAATTATTATTATTTGAATAAAATAACCATCTAAAGATTTTAGTGGAGTCCTTACTTGTATTACTAAAGTGTTTGAGCATTTGACTGTACCTAGGAAAACATGTGGAAATGTTAATATCGAAGGGTTCTGTGGAGCTCTAGTGTCTAGATCAGTAGAGTTTCACTGTACTGTTTCAGAGGCAGCCATTTTAGAGCTCTCTGAATATGTGTGTCTGAATCATAAGAACATAAGAAGAGAGCCATCTTATTCTCAATAACGTTTCCAATAATCCCAAGTATGGAATTAGCCTTTTTCACCACCATCGCACATTGGGTCAACACTTTCATTAAGCTGTCCACCAGCAGTCCAAGATCTCTCTCCTGGTCTGTCACAGACACTCAGAACCCATTAGCCTATATGTGAAGTTTTGGATTTTTGCCCCAATGTGCATGACTTTACACTTACTTACATTGAAGCGCACCTACCATTTTGCTGCCCATTCTGCCAGTTTGGAGATCCTTCTGGAGCTCCTCATAATCTCTTCTGGTATTCACCACTTGGAAAAGTTTTGTGTTGTTCACAAACTTGGCCACCTCACTGCTCAACCCTATCTCCGGGTCATTTATGAACAGGTTGAAAAGCACCAGTCCCAAGACAGATCCTTGGGGCACACCGATTTTCACCTCTCCCCATTTTGAAAATTGCCCACTGATACCCATCCTCTGCTTCCTGGACCTCAACCAGTTCCTAATACAGGAGAGGACCTGCCCTCTAATTCCCTGACTGTGGAGTTTCCTCAGTAGCCTTTGGTGAGGGACCATATCAGATGCCTTCTGAAAGTCCAGATATATAGTATCCATGGGTTCTCTCACATCCACATGCTTGTTGACCTTTTCAAAGAATTCTAAAAGGTTTGTGCGGCAGGACTTACCCTAACAGAAACCATGGTTGATTCTCCTTCAGCAAGGCTTGTTTGTGTCTGTGTTCTCAGATTTTATCTTCGATGAGGCCGTCTACCATCTTACCAGGAACAGACGTTAGGCTGACCAGCCTATAGTTTCCCGGGTCCCCTCTCCTTCCCTTTTTAAAGATCAGTGTGACAATTGCTATCCTCCAGTCCTGTGTTGGAAATAAAATAACCTTATAAGTTCATTGGAGAGGGGCAGCGAAAAAACTAAGTAAAGTACAGAGGAAGGCTTGTGGGCAGTTCATGAGTGCATAAAATGGGAAACAGTATGCTGAAGTTATTTTTCTCTGGCATAAGAAGAGCCCTGCTGAGTCAGATCACATCTTTAATTGCCATCTTGTCCAGTATTTTGTATCCAACAGGGGACAGCACTGTTCTCCTAGAATGTGCAGTGTTGTTTCAAAAGCCATGAAGAGAGGGTGCCCAGCCTAGTTCTGATGCGAGGTTCTGAGACTAGAATAAACCTGAGCTCAACTTTTGCAAAGATAGACATGTTACGGTTTCTCTGAAGCCCCAAATTGTGGTCCAGAATCAGAGCCTATCAAACTCCTCATGTCTCTGGGCTGTGGAAGGAAGAACCTGTGTCAGTGAATGGGGCTGAACCAACCCGTCGATTCGCAGTCTGGCACTTCCGTGCGGAGTGTCTGTCTTGGCCTGCATGCCACAAATTTACTGGGGGGAAAATGGTGCTGAGATGATTTAAGACGGAGCCCTTGTGGAGTCAATAATCAGTGCCTGGAACATGGCGCTTCCTCTTTTTTTGTGAGATAAAGTTAATTCCATTTGAAAAGATACTTAAGGTGACATGAATTGAATTATTCAAACTGGCTTCCTCAGCATTAACTCTAGGTTAATATCTCATGATGCCTCTGGTTTCATTATAGGAGTTTTAAGTACATAACTTTTTATAATAAATTCAATACTGAGGAGCTGGGCTGAAATTGGTTTACGTTCAAGCGAGCCATAAAAAAGCAGCATTAATTGTAAAGTGAATATTAAAGTGGTCACTGAAGTTGACTCAGACAGATGCAGAGATAGCCCTTGTGATGAGATATGTTGAGCAATAAAGTTTCCGCCCTGACATTAATAGAAATACCATCTATATTAAAATGTAGTTAAATCGCTGCCATCAAGAAGGATTTTAGACAGTCTCTCTGTGATTCCCAGTTGTACTTTCTTTTACTGTGTTTCATGAAGCTTTGCTCAGATGCAAAGAAAATTGCCCTTGTTCTAGGTGATCAGCTCTGACCTAATTGCACAATTCTTGCCTTTCTGCCATCTCGCAGTGGAAAGAATCCAATCTATTTTGTCGAGAAATTGTGAAAATGCTTTGCAACTTGGAGAACTTGCACCTGGGAGCAAGCACTCTTTCTTCTGCATGGAAGGGCAGCCCTGAATTTCTCCCATGGAAAGAAAGGGCAAAAACCTTTGCCAGGGTGCTCTTTCTCCTAGTAATCTATTTGTTAGAGAGCACAGCTGGCAGCTTTAGGCTTCTTATTCATATGGAATCCTGACTACATCTGCAGTTCCCTTGGCTCAGAGATGGTGGTTTGCCCAGAGTTGTTTGCATTCTTTCGTGGTAAACTGAAAGCATGAAAAGCAAATGAATCAATTCCACACTCCCAAACCCACAACAGGTCTGCATGGGATACTTCATGTTTGCAACTATGCATGAGAGCTCTTGAGCGGCTGTCAGCACCACACTCCAGGTGGTGATGAGGAATACCACAGTCTTGATCTTCAGAATACCTGAAACAGGTCTGCCTGTGATTATTGTCTGTGCCTAGTTCATGAAACTTGGAGGCAAATGTTCTAGCCATCAATCCATACATATAAGATGACATGATTTATAAAAGCTATTATACAAATCATTAAATGTCTTGAAGACTAATTCATATTTAATTTTACTGGATAAAGGGAGGGTACTGAGACTGCATACAATGTCTTCCTGGTGACAGAATGGCTCTAGACACCTGTGAAAGTGATCCATCGAGCAGAGCCATCCAGGCTCACCTTGCCTGCATTTTGCTGCCAGCTATCTCTCTTCATCTCTCGAGAATGAGATGTATCATCATTTGTCACTTCCTGTGCTTTCCATCGCAGTCCCTGGTGTTGCCCACCTGGTATGTAGTGCCATAACCCACACAGAAGTGTGTCTCTTCTGTACCCTACCACAGTTCCTTGCACACCACTTGCACTAGCCAGAATCAGTTTGAGTGCAGTGCTAGACCAGAGTACGGGATCAAGCAGAACAGCAAATAGTCCTTCCCAGGCAGACATTTGGTACCCCATGAAGGGCTGCAGCTGATTGGCTGCCTGGGCAGGTTTCCATTTCAGGCCATTAACTGCAGTTCTTCTCAGACCCTAAGAAGCTGCAGGGTAATAGACCTGCTGGTCAGCAAGCCAGATGCTCTCGCAATTTCTTTTCAGAGATCACTTAAAACAACCCAAAGAAGGGAGCTGCTCTTGAAAAACTTGCTTTTTCCATCATCAGATCCAGAAGAGGAGCACCAAACCGGAGTTTCCTAGCCAAGAGTATCTATACTGGGGTTATGGGAGCCAGGTGGTGGGCATATGGGACAATCTCAGAACAGTTTAAAAAATGTTGTTAGACTATAAACTATCACATTTATCAATATGAACTGAGGTGGCCTGTTCCTAGTTATCCATACGTGGAATAAAACCAGGTTATTGACATATTTTGAAGTCATACTGGTACCTAATAGGACTTGGTGACTTTTTTCAGCAGCCTGCAGAGGAGGTATGGGGACATATTGGGCAAGCCATTAGGGATCTGTAAAAAGGTTAAACACCCCTGCACTAACTAAACTGTGGTTCCATCTCGGATTTAGTATGAAAGGCACTAGCTTTTCCTGGGAGGAAGGCAGAGCTGCTGCAAACACACTCCAAGTGATCCATCAAAACAAAGTCTCTGCAGCTGGTAGACTGGTCCTCCTACCCTCAACAGTGATTCTTTTCAGCTGTTCATAGTCTAAGCCCTCTCCAAGTCTTCATACAGTGTTCTCATTTCTCACAGAGAAGAGTCAGTTTTCTGAGGACTTGGTCATTCTTTGGGCAGAGAGGAAGAAGTAGACCAAGGCAGCCTCACCTGGGCTGTCCCCCAGGAGGATTTTGCATTTGTACACTCCAAAGCACTGCATTTTTCAACTGGAGCACACCTGCTCTGATGAGGACAGATGTCTCCGGTACCTGCTGGCCTTAAAGTGGTGTTCCTCTCTTCTGTGCAGTCAGATTGCACTATCCCTCTTTCAGATTTTTTTTTAATGTTGCAGTTAGAGGAGAATGAGCCTATCACTTCCAGGTTTCTGGGGGCCCTCTTTATGCTCTTCCCAAAGCGGCTTTGGACCTTCTCAGTGCCACTGGTGGATACCCTGATCGCAGCACTGACATCAGGAACCAGTCCTAGCACAGAATATTTCCTCAAAAATCCAGACAAAAATCCATCCATCTCCTCATCCTTTTCATTCTTTTTGACTCACTCATAGATTCAGAATTGAATGGAGAAGAGACAACTGCAATTTAGGCATTCCTGGCCCAGTGTCAAGAATAGGCTTAGGATAAAAGCAGAGGCGCTAAACCATTAGCTTTGGTCCCACATAAGTCCATGGACTGCAAGAAACACCCAATGGAATACCCAGCAATATCTATGTGTCTGCCAGTGGCAGGGGAGTGATCATCTTCAGAAGTTCCTTCCAGTTTGGAAGGTCTCCAGCGTGGAAGAGTATTCCTTGAGCTTCATCATGTCACCCCACAACAATTTCATTATGTCTCTGATATCTGAAGACCCCGTAAACTATCTTTGTGTGTTTTAAATGATACAGCACCTCATAGACATCAAGGTAATAGTACCACTTAACATAAGAACAGCCCCACTGGATCAGGCCATAGGCCCATCTAGTCCAGCTTCCTGTATCTCACAGCGGCCCACCAAATGCCCCAGGGAGCACACCAGATAACAAGAGACCTCATCCTGGTGCCCTCCCCTACATCTGGCATTCTGACTTAACCCATTCCTAAAATCAGGAGGTTGCGCATACACATCATGGCTTGTACCCCGTAATGGATTTTTCCTCCAGAAACTCGTCCAATCCCCTTTTAAAGGCGTCTAGGCTAGACGCCAGCACCACATCCTGTGGCAAGGAGTTCCACAGACTGACCATGCGCTGAGTAAAGAAATATTTTCTTTTGTCTGTCCTAACCCGCCCAACACTCAATTTTAGTGGATGTCCCCTGGTTCTGGTATTATGTGAGAGTGTAAAGAGCATCTCCCTATCCACTCTGTCCATCCCCTGCATAATTTTGTATGTCTCAATCATGTCCCCCCTCAAGCGTCTCTTTTCTAGGCTGAAGAGACCCAAACGCCGTAGCCTTTCCTCATAAGGAAGGTGCCCCAGCCCCGTAATCATCTTAGTCGCTCTCTTTTGCACCTTTTCCATTTCCACTATGTCTTTTTTGAGATGCGGCGACCAGAACTGGACACAATACTCCAGGTGTGGCCTTACCATCGATTTGTACAACGACATTATAATACTAGCCGTTTTGTTCTCAATACCCTTCCTAATGATCCCAAGCATAGAATTGGCCTTCTTCACTGCCGCCGCACATTGGGTCGACACTTTCATTGACCTGTCCACCACCACCCCAAGATCTCTCTCCTGATCTGTCACAGACAGCTCAGAACCCATCAGCCTATATCTAAAGTTTTGATTTTTTGCCCCAATGTGCATGACTTTACACTTACTGACATTGAAGCGCATCTGCCATTTTGCTGCCCATTCTGCCAGTCTGGAGAGATCCTTCTGGAGCTCCTCACAATCACTTCTGGTCTTTACCACTCGGAAAAGTTTGGTGTCGTCTGCAAACTTAGCCACTTCACTGCTCAACCCTCTCTCCAGGTCATTTATGAAGAGGTTGAAAAGCACCGGTCCCAGGACAGATCCTTGGGGCACACCGCTTTTCACCTCTCTCCATTGTGAAAATTGCCCATTGACACCCACTCTCTGCTTCCTGGCCTCCAACCAGTTCTCAATCCACGAGAGGACCTGTCCTCTAATTCCCTGACTGTGGAGTTTTTTCAGTAGCCTTTGGTGAGGGACTGTGTCAAACCCCTTTCTGAAAGTCCAGATATATAATGTCCACGGGTTCTCCCGCATCCACATGCCTGTTGACCTTTTCAAAGAATTCTATAAGGTTTGTGAGGCAAGACTTACCCTTACAGAAGCCATGCTGACTCTCCCTCAGCAAGGCCTGTTCGTCTTCCTCAAACATAAAGTTTTTGGGGGGCTTACCTCCTTTTTTTAACTATACCAAATAAGGGAGGCAACTGGAGACCTATCATTTAAGTATCTTAATTGACAAATCTAGTCCTAGTTAAGGCCTAGGAATCATATTTTCATCATGTTATGATGTTCGTGATAGGAAAAAGTCTGGAGAAAAGGATGTTCTTCAGCTAATGAAATCAAACTATTAAGAGGGACTCTTCCTTCGGCTCTTCAGATGTTAATTTGCATAGGCCTGGGTGTCTGGAGTGAGCAGGAAGAGCAACCTGTCCAAGGCCAACCTGTCTGGCCATTGTGAAGAAAGAACTTATCCCAGTAAGTACAATGTTACTTTTTAAATTGCCAAATTCAGCTCTCATCTTACTTAATTTAAGCATCAAAAAACATTTGGTTTAAGATTAGAGTTAAAATGTGAACGATTTTCATTTGAGCTCCAAAATGGCCACCTTAACTTCTGCCCTGTGTAAGCTGTTAAGATTTTGTACAACATAATGTCACAGTGTTGGCTTTAACAATTTGGCTCCGTGCAGGCCATGCTTTGTTTTGATCTTTCAGCTTGACACTGGGCTGGAGAGGGATGTCCAGGCAGAAATTCAATAGATGTAGCATCTAAAATAACTTGCATCTGATCAGTTGCATCTGATAGCTTTTCTGCTTGATGCATTGTGACATTATCCACATTACCATGATATGTATCTCAGTCATTTCTCGACAAATCTGCACCAAATCTGTGAAGGTCGGGGCACTTGTTGACTAGTTATTCAGTGCCAAATTTCAGGCAGATGGGAACAGATATGTATTGTACAACTGATAATATGTTCAGCTTACGTTACCTCCTCTGCACACAGCTGGGCAGGCATCCTTCCTGTTACATAAGGGAAGAGATTCTGTCAGATAATCCTTGGGTCCTATTTCTTCTGTGTGCTGTGATTTGTGCTCAAGAATTGATTCCCCTTTTAATGGAGACTTCAAAGACCACTATAACAGGAAGCAGACAGACAGCAGCGGACCTCCCCAGCCCTGCGCCCAGGGCAAAGTTCCATGATGGCACCCCCCAGCTGGCTATCGCCGCTCCCTGCACAGAAATCTGCCCCCCCCCACTCACCAGAGGCTCATGGAGCCTCGCGTGAACTCCGCCTACAGAGGTTTCCCTGACGTTTTAAACTGTGCTTCTGGAAAACTGGAAGCAGAGTTTCCACCCTCAGAGAGGCTTCCGCAGGGCCCTGGCGCCTTGCGCCTGGGGCTTTTGCCCCATTGGACCTTATTGTAGGTCCGCAACTGAGGACAGATACTTTTTTTCAAAACTACAGAGTGTATTCCACAATGGACACATTTAAAGTGTGAAGAAGAGAAGAAAAGGACTATTACCCTGACCACAAGAGTCACTGACGACTTCACAGCAACTTCCTGGGTGTGTGTGTGTGGGGGGGGGGGAAATGTCAATTTAAAAAAAATTGGTAAATTTGCAGTGGATCTCCATCAAATTTGGAACGGTCATTATCTATATTTTTCCTGCTACTTTTCATGCATGTTAGGATTTTGCATTTATTAGATTATAAAAACATAAGAAGAGCCCTGCTGGATCGGGCCCAGGTCCCATCTAGTCACAGTGGCCCACCAGATGCCTCAGGGAGCATACAAGACCACAAGAGACTTGCATTGCACTGCCATTGCCCTGCATCTGGCATTCTATTTACACTCACACTCCCCAGTGAAGACACCAGATTGCACTTGGGTTTAACTTGTGCTACTATATTAAATGGAGTGTCCAATTTTTAATGCATGAAGCCTGCTGAACACACCTTCCCTCCCTCACCAGTCTGGGGTAGGCAAAAAAACTGCCATCCACGGCCAGTTTGGATAACAGGAAAAAATTCTTACCTGGCCCTCATAATGAGTGACTAGCTGATATCAGACTGTACATACCAATCATGGCTTGTAACTATGATGGTGTTTTCCTCCATAAATCTGTCCAGATTAGATTTGAACAGGGTTTAAACAGACAGAACTCTGATTCTTAGTTCTCTAGAGGCACTTCCACACCTGTGTGGCCACCAGTGCCAGTGGTGTTCACAACATAGATTTCTGTCTTGAGGAGCTTGGGTTCTAATTTGGAGAGGTGGGGAAAGCCATGGAGGGCGAGGAGACAAGAAGAATGGGAAAGCCAAACATAATGAGGAATAAAAATAGATGATTGTAGTTGTATAGAGGCTTTGTTCTGTTTGTGGATGAGTGCTAAGGAATTAAGCCCAAGAATTCTTGCTGTATTGG